>NC_134648.1:11676805-11983305 GCF_030463565.1 Pelecanus crispus
ATTCCCAGCTCTGCTATAAAGCTCTTGATGTCATCGGACAAGTTATTTAATCTCTCTAGACGTCTTTTCTTCAGTGGGGTAAAGGCAGCTTGTAAAACTTCCTGTCTCATAATTTTAATAGAAGTGGTTTTTTTCATGTCTATTTTACCTCATTTTTATCATGTCTATTTTACCTCATTTTTATCTTTGCTCACTATTTCCAGTTCTAATGCATCTTTCCTATTGTTTCCTACTCTGCTAACCTCATACGCCAGAGCCCACGCCATCCCCACCAGCTCTGTGCGTGTCACACTCACAGAGGTCAGTGGGAGGCTGTAACTTGGGACAACTGCTACCAAATGGGGGCTGAGAGAGATCAGTAGCCTTTGGGGTGGGCAGGTCAGGCCAAAGGGTTTTCTGAACTGTCCCACCTGCTGATGACACTCCTCTGACAACCCAGCTATATAGCTCCAATAGTCTTTTTTCACTGCGTCGCAGGATGGAAAATTCTGCGGGTGGCTCCTCCGTACGCTATCCCTTACAGTAATTCTCCTCAGCACTTTTCACAGCCTCTGGTGATTAGACCTCCTATAGCTAAAAATACACCATGCGGTCTAAATATGTAACAGACAATATATGCCTGCATACCTCACCTATCTAAATATATGCCTACATACCTACCTAATAACTACTCTGAATATGAATCATAATATTTCTTTGCAGATAGCTCTCACAGTAGGTTGCATTCAGTTGCCAAAGCAAAGAAGGAAGGTCCCAGCCAAGAGGTAGCCAATTCATTGTGTGCAGACCTCCTTGTTGAGGTCTCTCAAATACATTTTAATTGGCTGGAAGGGAACACGTTATATTCACACACACATTTGCACATACATGTATGTAGCTATTAGTAAGCACTTATTTCACCATTAATTGTACTAAAAGGTTCATTGCTGATAGTCTATCCAAGGAAGAACTAAACAAATGAAAATGCAATTCTTGCTCAAAGAATTAAATGCTGAAGTTACCAAATCACATGAAGGACCTGCAAAAATGATTCAAAGACTACTTTCACTATGGAAAATTATTTTGGTACTTATCTACAGTTGTCAACAATACCCAAAAACAACAGTAAGCCTGCTGTCCCCGATCACCTAGAATTGGAACCATTTGGGTTAACATTTCCTTCTTCCCAGAGTCTAAGACAGTAGTGTTACCTGTTAGTTTAGGGGTAAAACTGATGCTGAATCCAAGCGGCTGAAGATGCTTTTTTCATCTGTGTTCCCTACTCACTTGCATTGCTAGCATGACATAAAAGGCAATTTAAACTACGATTTCTGTTTAAGTAATGCTTTTCTTTTCCATGCTAACCAAACACCAGCTGATGTCAAGGTATAAGTAACCAAAAGTGAAGCAGCTTCAGGCAAATAAGCTTGAAATGTTTTAGCTTTGCTGTAATAAGTAGGCATGCTGAAAAAGCATTTTGTTCCTTATCTGCAAACGTAGTATAATCTACCTCACCTACACACAGTTTACTGGAATATGCTCCCTAACACTCCCAGGCATATATTCCATGCTGCTGTCCTCAAAACTATCAGACACCAAGTCCAACACTGCTGCCTACAGACAAACCAAGATTCAGCCCAAGCCAAATCCATCACTGCCTGTTGGGTCCCCTGTCTATCCCCTCCAAGGAGGGCAACCAAACGAGGAACTGGGTTGATGATCCGATCTTTTTTGATGGCTCATACACATGGTAGCCTCTGGCAAGCTTACTGCCCCCTTATAAATGCATGCCAGATTTTGTGTGAACTTTAATTCAGTGCCAAGTTCCTAAATTCTATCAGATCATGTGGGTGCAAGAAAGCCCGATCTCTGGATTTATCTTTTTTTTAAAAAACAAACAAACAAACAAACAAAAAAAAAACCCCAAAAAACAAAAAAACAACCAAAGACAGCAAGGAGATCTCAATAAAAGCATGAAATCTGCCTACATCCAGGAAAATCCTCAGGAGTCTTGACCTAGTTGGAGATGGCTGTTGTAGGAAGGCTGTAATTAAGCAGTTGCGATAGTGACGCTGACTTCTCACACCAGAGAATGCGCATGTTGACCATAGTTTTTATTAACAGTGCTTATTTGAGTCCTCTCTAGGTAAAATTGTAATGGTGTTTGACTGACATCCCAGCAACTCCCACAGTGTGCAATGCTTTCTCAGGGTTTCAATTTCCTTGTGAATTTGGGATGCACTGTTGTGCCTTTTACAATAGGTCTAACAAGCCATGCTACTTCCCTGTGTTTCAAAGAGCATTCATGAGACGGAATTAGCACATTCATGTTCATCTCTCTCCTCCTACCCCAATGTGTATTATTTTTGCTTATAAAAACATGTCCTTTAATCATCCAGTGTAAAAATTTTAGTATGCCTAGAACAAAATGAGAAAAGCTTCAGAGGAGCCTTTTTCTGTTAGCTAAAGTATTTCTTCTACTGAAAGTCTGTAAACTGTTAATCCATTAATGTCCAATTCCTTAACCTATATGGTCAGACTAAAATCATCTGGAAGCCCAGACTCTGAAGTGTTTCTCTCTGATGTTCCAGACCAAGTGTCCCACATTAAATTGTTTGTAGGATAGGAAAATATTCGTACAATGGTATGACTACAACTTCTCAAGGGCATCAGAAAAAAAAAAAATCCTGCACGCATCTGTGAGGAAATCCCTGTAAGACACAGTTAAGACACATACTAATTTTGAATAGCATGGCCCTCAGGGAATTGTGTAAGACTCATGTCACAACAACCACAGCATTTACTCTCCAACAGTTAGCCCGAGGTCACTCCTATGAGGTGTGGGGTGGGATATAAGCCTACTTCTTGGAAGACTGCGTGTCCCCAGAAAACAAAAGATGCTGTAAAAGGTTCTTTGTGCTGCCACTGCTCCCTGTTCCCGGTAGTGTTATTTGTGATCACGCCCCCACTGAGCAAATCCACTAGGGGAGAGGGGAAGCATTAGAATGAAGTTTCCCTCCCAATGTGGTTCAGTTGCCTGGCTTTCACCACTCATCTCACTGGCCCCAGCTCTGCCCGGCTTGAACAGCCGGCTAGGATTCTCCGATTCCAGCAGCTCTTGGATGGTGCTGACTGTGGTGGTGGTGGTGGTGCTGCTGCTGCTAGCGGGTAAGGGTCCAATTTTTGATCAAATTTTTCTGTTACTGGTCATGTAAGACCCTCTCTGCACTGTCCAAGTCTCTCTCTTTATAAACCGTTTCTATGTTTTCTTACCTCTTCTGCTTCCATGAGGATGCCCAGAACAGGGGTGTCTAACATGAATATAACTCACCTTCCACATCCCCACATAAGCACTTTACTGGGGATGTGGGTGAATGGGCTGCTGCTATGATTGTGTGAGATAATTCAGCTGGTATTTGAAGCTGGTAAGAAAGGAGACACTTCTACCATAGTCTCATACTGGTCTCATAAAGAGGAATCCAAACCTGGCAGCCCATCATAACCCCCAAGAGCATGTGGGCCTCACTTGTCTAACTCGAGTTGTCCCCAGGTTGTCTGAACTAGAAGGTGTTCACCCTGACATGCCTCTAGGAGGGATCCCAGTTCTGCAAGGAATGAGATCAAATAAATGAGTACATTTTCTTTTATGCTGTCTACATCCAGGGTTTTTAATTATCTTGAACTCTCAGTACTGTGCAACCAACTAACACACTACATCAGCCTGATCAAGGCTGTTTTAACTACCTCCTAGCGCGACAACCCTGTTTCTTAAGGCTGCAAAACTATGCCTTCTGCAATTACAGGATCACAAGTTCATCTTGTGAAATCAGTGCTGGAAGAAAAATGAGCTAATATAAATCATACTAGACAATCACCTAAATGTATCCTGGATGTTCTAGTGAGGTTGCATCACTTCAGTGCTCTCATGCTAACACGCGTCATTTCTAAACAAGGGTTTTACTAAAGGAACAATGTCATAAAGGAAAAACATCCTCTTACTCTGTTTAGTATAGCCATTTGACTAGGACTAGCCATTAAAGGGCTCTTAAGCGGTCAAATGCCTGATCTGAACCTGCCCTTGTAGCTTCCACTTAGTTCCAGGCAAGAACTAGTGTTGCTAGTAAGTCCTCTACACAAGGGTACCTACTAAACACTGGAATACTTGGGCAGCAGCCATACAGTTTACTTGACATTGTTTCCCATGAACAGGCTACAAACAACTTTCTGCAAGTTCTTCTTTATATGGATGACTGAAGAGAACGTACTTAGTAGAGAGAGGACAAAAACCAATGTGCTAAAAAGCACTTCCAAAGGATTTCCTGCTTTTTTTGATGCATAATTTTTCAGCAAAACTTTCTAGTATAACTTCCCATTTTCTTTGGAATACATCATTCTCCTGACCCAACATAGCCAAATGGAATACTTGATCACTGTGCCATGTATGACCTTGCACAACATTACTCACACTTTCGGATGCGGTGCTTCCCACAGCCCGCTCCCCAGGTAGGAGCTGATACCTTTATCATGCACAGCTCTTACAGTCCCACTTAGATCTTTCCCTTGAGGACGGCAGCTTACGGCAGAGGGGAAGAAAAAAAAAAAAAAAGATTCTTTATCTTGTGAAGACTCTGTCACTTTTTGCCAAACCATTGACAATTTACTCCTGAAAGCCCGAATGGAAAGATTAAACCCTGTTCCCCCACATTTCAGAAATCCTTGACAACAAGTAAGCCCAATACCCTTCATTTCTACTGACAGCAGTGCCTATTGCTCAGCTCACAAAACCAGATTGCCTTCTTGCAAGCGCAACATGCTGATGTTGCAAGAACATCACCAGATTGCAAAAATGTTTATAGGCAGATTCGTTCATAATCTGGGTAATTTAAGTAGTAACTTTTCAAATAGACACTGTATCTTTGGACCTTCATTCTCTTCACTTTTAACTGACTGCTCAGCACACGCTTGCAGCCTGCCTTCATGCATGCACTGTGCCATGACGTAATACAGTGAACAATCACAGGATTGCAAGAATGTTTCTAGACAGATTTGTTTACAATCTAAGAAACCCAAATAGTAACTTTCATAATAGGAGTCCTATCTCCAGTGCATTTTGTGTATGTTGCTGTGAGACCAAAAAGAAAAAATAAAAAAAACCAAGAGCGTATCTTTGTACAATGATTGCAATAACAGATGAATAAACATGCAACCTGATACTTCACATCTGGTGTTTCATCACTCCAAATACCTTATTCGCATTCAAATATATTTAATACTGTGGAAACTTTATAAGGTAGTGATGTCTTTATAGAAGCAGTAACTTGCATGGAACTTTTAAAATTAAAAGCAATAGTAAAAATAATTCGTAACATGTTACTGTATTTTTCACAAAGCTAGTTACCTCGCAGTTTCCTAATAGAAACCCAGAAAGACACCTAACAATAAGAGTTCGCTACAGAATCAGACAAGCCTACAGAACAGGATTTCTTTTGCCGATGTAGTAGTTCAAAGTTCGATTTTAATATTCAATTTATACAAGGTGCTTTGGAAATGAAGACTATTATTACTCATCGTGCAAAAATTCTATCATCTGAGCAGAAATTTTTATGAAAGTATCATTTTCCCTTTACTGTCACGGTAATGCAGGCCAAGAGATTTTATGCACGACCTAATAAACACATACAACAGTTTTGAAAGGCTGCTATGCACCGTCTCACATTAATTAGTACTCATTCTTCTCTGTAAAACAACTAAACATGCTACAAAACTTCCTTTTTAAATAATCATTAATACACTCTTAAGTAGTTTTGTTGCAGAGATGAATACCTCCGATGCAAATCACGATGACTAATTTCATTCGTAATTTAAGAGCTGTTTACAGATCTCAAAAATTAAGATCAAACTATTTTCTTGTCTTAAAGGCAAAAGCCACCTTTGCTACCTTGAGGCTAAGTTAGCAGTGCTGATACTAATGTCTGCAGGCATTATTACACTTGCTAGCGACTTATGTTACTTTGGCATTGTCCCTAGAGCTGCGCTAAAGCTGCGTCTCGCTATAGCTAAATTTCAAGAAAAAGGTGAAAACATGCACACAGGGCCAAATCCATTCCCGTGGTAACTCCAGTGACTTCAGTGTTACACCAGGGATAAAAGTAGGACTGCATTTCACAGCAGCTTTCATTCTTGTAATCTTTTCCAAAACACTCTCCCAGGAGCAAAGACAAGCACAGGCAAATATCCTGCCAATAAGTGAGTTCACAGGAATTGCTACAAGTAACTAAACTGTCAGCAGTAAAAGACCAACAATTGGAATGAAGTACAAATACAGGACAGCCAATGCCCTCTAATGGGCTGGAGTTTTACTATGCTGGATAAGCAAGGACACAAAATTCATCGGAACTGATCTCTGAGAGGGGAAGCAAATTATAGGGTGTCCCACTTCATACTAGTGGATGATATTTGAGTTTAATCAGTACTTCTTTTGAAATGGTACAGATGAAAAAAATTCTTACCAATACCTTGCAAGACAAATGAAAATGGGTCTAAGAGTCTAGTCTTTCCCCCGTGGGCTAAGCTCAACTGCTTCCACAAAGAGTGTGAGCAACAATTTATAGACGTGTTCCTCTATCCTCCTTCAAGCTTTCATATTTTTTCCCTCCTCACTTTTTTTTTTTTTTTTTATTTATCACTAGCCAGTACTGTACTAGGAGCAAAATCAAAACTGTGAGGCCATCACAACCACACAAAGCATGCACACAGGAAGGGGGAAAAGGAATGATGGATAGTGCTTTCCTGCAGAAACCTTATCACTGGTCTCTTGGCCTTACAGCGCACTCCCTTTCTCTCAAGAATTTCCAAACTGCTGTTCCTGGAATTTGCCCCTCTGAACCAAGACAAGCATCTTTGCTTCTTACCCAATCATTTCCTATAAATTTAAAAACAAGAGTTTCATTAAGTTTTTATTTTGTTTTCTGAGGGTTTCTTCAAGGAGCCATAACCCTGTACCAGTGGCAGGGTCAGCGGCAGCCTGAAACGCTCCCGGTCTCGCACAGGTCACGACTTTGTCCTTACAGCCCCCCAGGGCCAAAAAAATTCAGGACATCCCCTTCCCCCTCCCCAGCCACGGGGCCCTGCAACTCTTTTCTGTGGGGGTAGGATGGAAAGTCTTTTGTTCTCGTAGTCCTCTGGTGCCGTAAGTTACTTTCTTGGGAAGGCAAGGGGAGAGGAAAAGGCCCTCCCCTTCCTTTCCCTCCTTCATCCAAAATCACAGCTGTAGAGGAACAGCTGAAGCGATTCAGGCTGCCGGGAGAGGTGGCAGATGTCTGTCGGTACCGCCGGGCAGCTCTGCCAGCGCGAGCCACGCTGCTGCTGCCCAGGTGGCACCGCGGGCAGGCGCCCCTCGGCCACCCACCCCGCACGCCCCCCGGATTCCAAGCCCCCCAGTCCTGCTCGAGCGACCCTCCAGGTCCCCCTGAGGCAACTGCCCAGGAGCCTGTACACAGCCCTCTTAGAAACGCCACTTTTAGGGACGATTTTAGACCACCGCAAAGAACAGTGAGGAAACTCTGGCTTCTGCTTACATGAATCTCACATAGCTCTCATTAACTCAAAGGCAGAGGCTTAACATATTTCTTCAAGCAAAACCTCTGCTCTTCTCAAAGTCTCTCTCCAAAGATAAAAAACTACAATTGCTTAACTTAATCCACACAGAGTGATCATTATATTTGCCTCCGTAAAGATCATATTTGTTCTAGTGCCTATATCTAAAGGTAATTTCAGTCCGAAAATGAAATGGTGCTCTCATGACCTTTTGTCTTACATGGTTCATGAATTACTGACACAGTACAATATCCCCCAACGCTATGGAAGCTCAGAGATATTGCAATGTCTCTCTTGTAAGTGAAATAAACTTGGTATGCCACTAAAAGGCATTAAATTATTTTCATTATGCCACACAGAATCTAAAACACTTACACTGTTTTGATTTCAAAATCCTTGGAGAACAATTATGCTCTCAGGGCCATAAGACTCTATTAGAAAGTCCTCAGAAACCTAGCATGGTTTCAATAAATCCTCAAACACTACAAAGCAGTTACTCAGCTTGAAGAATGAAAACATGAGTTCATCCACTGCAAAGTCAGGATGTGAATGCTGCTCGTACAGTACCCTGCACTTCCTAACACATTTGTTTTTTCTTTCCAATCAGGGCAAAGCTGTAAGTCAAGCTTTCAGTATCAAACATGCATACCTGCTTTTTTGATTGAAAATAAACAATATTTCATTTCGGATGAGCATAAATATATGAGATGTGCATGCATGCTTATGGTATTACCAGCTAGCAGCATTAATCAGCAATTAGATATGCATAAATAGTTTTCTACGTATATAATTTAACAAATGTTAACACTCAGGATTAGAGAGCCATTAAATTAAATCAGTGGTTGTCGAAATGAATGGATAAAGATGTTAACTTCTTTAATTTATACAACGGCACGAAGAATGCTTCAAAACAGCAAAAATCAGATTTCGGAGGCGATTACTGTGGCTGTAGGGATCCCGATTTAAAAAAGGAGCACCGCCCTTCCTTCGGCCGATGAGGCCGTCAAGCCTAAGTAGAGCTTTTGAGCACAAATCCACAGTAAGCCGGTTCGTGTACACACGCTTGCGTCCTCCTAGGGAGAGCACAGCCTTCCGATTAAGCAAACCATCTCCCCTTTCCGAAGGAAAGCAACGCACCGAAACGCGGGCAAAATGGGCGGAAACGGGCGAGGAGAGGACAAGAGAAATCACATTCCCCTGAGCGGGGAGAGAGGTGGGGGGGAGGGAGAGGGAAAAAAAGGCGAACGCCCAGGCAGGAAACCGGGGCCCGGCAACTTTCTGCCAAGGGCAGCCGAGCCGCTCCAGCACAGCTCCCTTTTTCCAGGCGCGGCGCTCGGTGTGGCCGCGGGGTCACATGGCGGCTGCGACGGCGGGCGGGGGCCGGGCCCTGCCCGCCCTGGCCCCCCCGCCCCGCCGCCGGCTGCCGCCGTGCCCCCGCTTCCCCGGGCCCCGGCGGGCGGCAGCTGCGGCACCGCCTGCCTGGGGCTGCGCCCCGGGCCCCCGCCCCTCCGCCGCCTCGGCCCGGCCCGGCAGCTGGGGCACGGGCGCCTGCGAGGGCCCCCCCGGAGGCGCCGCGCCGCGCCGCGCCGCGCCCGCCCGCGGGAGGAGGAGCCGCAGCGCGGGCTCGGCAGCCCGCCCGCCCCGTGGAAGAGGAGCGGCCGGGGAGCGGGAGGCCGGGCGAGCGGGGCGAAGGCTGGGGAGCCCCGGGGAGTGCGTGCAGATGTCGGTGTCCCCCGGCGGAGCGCGTATTTATGGAACGCTGTCAGCACGTCACCTGATTTATAGCCCTTTGCGCGGAGGGAAGGGGAGAGGAAGGAAAAAGAAAGGCACAAAAGCACCCCTGACTTGCCTCTTTCATCGAGAGGCTTCTGAACGCCACGAGAACTTTATCGCTTCGCAATTTAATATGGCGTATCCTGCCGCTCGGTCACACGGACTGTGTCTCCCACTTCCCTTTCTTCACCATTTATTGAAAACCAAAGCAAAACGCTTACTTTGCGTTATGCTCGAGGAGTGACGCGTTTAAAAGCTTCTTTTAAACATTCCCATTCAGCCACAGCATAGCATTCATTAAAGACGCAACACTGCATCAAGATTGCTTCCTAGTGCCAGTGGTGAAGGGACCGGTTCGGACAGCCCCGGGCGACGCGTCAGCCCGGCTGAGCTCCCTCAACTTCACAGATTTCTTCAAGATTCGCTCCAAAAGTACCAAAATCAGAGCCAGGGATTTTGCGTAAAAACAAGCTGGGCATTACAGTTCTCACTGGGACAATTCTTTCCAAAGGCTAAATGTGTACCACTTACCATACATTTTGCCTTCATCTGATAAGATGATTTTCCTCCTCCCACATGGTGGATAGATAGCTAGAGCCTCCTGAAAGCTCTGTTCAATGTCAGGGCTCCAGACACCTTCTGCATCATTGTCAATAGGTTTATCTGCAGAATCACTCATTCTTTCAATATCTTCGGCAGGACTCTCGCTGCCGCTCCAGCTGCTGGGCTCAATGGTGATGGCTGGGGTCTCCAAGCCTAAGCCTGGAGTCTTAAAGGAAATAAACCTACAAAACAAACAAACAAACAACCCCAAAAGGCATTAAAGACATGGAATTTCAGGCAAACATTGCTGTCTACTTCTGATACTAAGTTAACAGCAGCTGAGCAATCACACAAGGATGGGAAGCACCCAGGAAAAGTAAAAAAATCAATAACCGGTCTACCTCAAATTAGCAGAGGTGCAGCAATAAGGTGGTCAGAAGGGGAACACTTTACCACATTTCCGGTGTGCAATACAGGAAGGCACAGAGCACCGGATTATTTTTCACAGATAGTCAAAGTGGGTCTTAATCCTGGGGAAAACTCTGCAGCACATGACACATTCTATCTGGCTGAAGACTGGCACCGTTAAAATAATGAGCCAGATCCTCAGGTGGGGTAAGCCAGCATAGTTCCACTGCCTGGGGGAGAAGCACACCAGTTTGTGCCACAGCGACCACCAGAGCCTAAAACCACTTAAACCTAAAAACAACAGCAAAAACTATTGTTCACATTCATCCAGATGTCAGTGGAGTAAATAGAATTACGATGGCACAGCTTATTGTGACTAACTGGAAAAGGCTGTAATTCTCACATCTTACCCAAATAAATAATATAATCAGAATCTGAGCTACATACATACAGAAATCTTTAAAATGATAATACCAGAGAAAGGAATTAGAAGAAAAGATATATACTTTGCCTGTTTTAAAAGGTCTCTGTCAGAGAACCGTAGCAGAACAAAAATTACAAGCTTCAAGTTGCTGAATCAATTTAATAAGAAATAATTTAATATAGCTGCACCTGCTCACACCACCAGAGCTGCAGATCTGTCAGTGTTCCTTTTATATTTTTGAGAGAAATACAACTCTGCTATAAAGACTTGCTCCAGGCAAAAAAGCTGCTATACCAGACCAAATTCATCTCTGGTGTAATTCTTCGGGAAGTCAGTGAAATAACACCAGGAACAGATTTGGCTCAACATGTCTAGGCATAATGCAGTTTTATTTTGAAAAATGAAGAAGTTTGGTGACTCTAACTGATCTAAGTGGATGGGAGTGTTCAAACATGCATGCATGAGCTGCACACGCACTTAAAAATCCAGCTAGTTGGCTAAACACTCAAAAACCCCTAAACTATAACATCTTTATTCTGCTGGGGGAGATGAGAGCAGGCCCTTTCCGCACGCAGAAGAGAGGGGCTTCCCCTTCTGCACACCTCCATCCTCAGGCTGGTAGAGCTCTCAGTGGGGTCTCAGTACATCGTAAAATAACAGGTGAAAAGTGGCAGAAGGGTATTCACCCCCCGGAGAAAGAAGGGAGGCTGCACGTCGGAGGCCGTGACAGCTCTGAGGAAACACCTTTGGGCTGGAGAACTCCCTGAAAGAAGCAATATTTACAGCAGCCCTCACCTGAACTAACCAATCAACCAATCACTAGAGATAACCAAAACCTGATAGTCCGGTCCCTCGGAGGCTACAGTGCCTTGCAAAAAAACAGAGCTGAAACTGAGGAAACTGGGAGTAGTCTCTCGGTCTCGCTAAGCAACGTTACCGGTCTGACGTCCAAAGTATGGGGTATTTCCACTTCTCCAGGCTCTTAACAGGAGCTCGGAGGGATCAGTACATGTGAAATGGACTCCCAAAAACTTTATTTTCCTTGCTTGCGTGTCTGTTTCTACAAAGAGGCATTTCTTAACTTTGCATTTGTTTGAACATTTCAGCACAGCTTATAAAAATGTTAGTGCCTACCCACCAGTAATCTCAAGGCTAATCAGTGTCTTGAACACCTTTTAATAACTGATAATGAGGGAGCAGATGGATTCACAGGGAACCACACACAAATGATAAGTGGGTGGCAAGTCTGGCCAAATACACCACTTATTGTCTGGGAAATCCGAAATGTACAAAATTTTTCAAGTCTTGTCACAAAGAGAGAGATGTAGACCTTTGTAAAATAGTGAAGCACCATCCTTCACAATTCTCAGAAGGCTGAAGGGGTGATTCAATCCTTACAAGACTCGAATCTTGTACACAAGTTTTAGCCAAAACATAAACACAGCAGTACTGGGAAAGAACTGACAAAAACAATCATTTCCACCTAAACCTTCAAATACAGGGGGAATTTTAGGTAAATGAGAGGCAACTGAATGTTGGCTGGGATAATTAGCGGGGGGTCAGTTTTACTGCCACAGCGCAGGGAAAAAAGGCTACCGGAGATTTTATTGGCCTCACAGGATTAAGACCACGGTTTAGCCTTTCACCAGAAGACAGCACGGAGCAGGACTGTTTACTGGGTCAGTTCTTCAAAGGTGACTCAGGGAGGAAATCCTTCCCCTCCCCGATCCTGGGCACGCAACGCACAGCACAGCCACCGGCATCTTTCACTCAGCCCAACCACCCTCTGCTTACAAAATCTGCCACAGTCATAGCCTCAAGTCTTATTATCGTCCTATAAACCAGCCCTTGTTATTACATTATGCTGAAATAATAATTAAAATGCACACGAGGAAAACAGAGAGGCTCTAAAGTAATTAATGTTACTTGATATTCATGTTAGATCTTGCATTGTGTTTACTGGTGAATTTTCACTAATATGCTATCTCCCTTCCCATTCCTTTTACCTACTTGGATATCACCTTGAGGCATTAGTAGCTACTATTCCAGCCTCTAAAGTGTAAGACAACGAAGTGTTTCTTCTAGAACATCTGTACGATTGGGGCGGGGAGCAACCTGCTGTAAAAAACCAAACCTTTCATGTACTAAAGGTTGCTTTTAGTGATTTTCATTTTGATGAATGCTGACACTGCAGATCAAGCTAGAGGACCAAGGAGCAAAAAAACTTGTATTACAACGACTAAATGGCTCCCTCTTATTTCAGGAAAATAATGAACTACTCAGTTAGTCACTTCTAGCTCATCTCTACATATCAAAAGGCAATTCCACCTCCTCCTTACCTTGAATTCTAAGGACCCAACTGTGATGCAAAATTTCAGACCTGTCATGCTGGAGTTTTATCAGAAATAATACAAGCTGTCAATAGATGAGCTTTGTTGCACGTTTCTAATGAGCTATAAATCTCATGTGAAAAATGTGGTCTTACAGTCCAATTTAAATTTATAAAAAAATAAAAATAAGCAAGCCTTCCTTGTATTAGCAAACTCAAAATTTTACAATACCAACTTTCAGTGGAGGAAGAGTTAATCTCCTGGAGGCAATTAACCCCACCCTCCCACGCCCCCCAAAAGCAGAGCTTGCACACATGACAGATCAAGTTGAAGAGTTCTGTATTTGCTTTTTGTCATGTTAACTTTTAGAGAACTGATTTCATGCTTGTATTTTCTGTTAACAAAATTAAAACACCTCAACGCTACCCAAAAAAACAACAACAACAACAACAAAAGAAACCAAAAAGCAGATTTTAGCTAACCTTTTTGTACTTTCTCAGATTGCTTAAAGGGCACTGCTGCAGTTTAGGAGGTCTCTCTTCAGAGTTTCCCCCGTGCATAAAGGTCTTTTAGTGGCAAACATGAATGCGTCTTTCTTGCAGTTGCTGTGTACTCTCTCCAGTTAATTCCTAGTATATGTGGTTTTCTCATGTAGTTATTCGGACACTTTCTCTATGCGTGATGGAGCAATGTTCCCCCCCCCAACACAATGTTAAATTTAGCAGTGAAGAAACTATCAGGGACAATACTGGATTTTATAAATATGTTTTATAGCCAATCAATACAGCTTCATGAGATACAAGATATGACTTATTTTCATTATGTTCACTTGGTAGAGTAACTTGAAAAGTTACTTCAAAAACTCAGAGAAACAAGGATCGCTATTGTCAGAGCTCATCAAACCAATGAAACTAAAACCAAATGATAGTTTGCAACATCTTATCAAGGGAATGATTTCTTTGCTTGCATAAAACATTCTTTTATGCCTTCACTTTATGAGCAACCAAACCTGGACTTGCCCAGAAAGTTGCTATAGCTCTTCACAGGAGTGTAGGACAAGTGCAGATTTAAGGCCATGGTATGTTGCATATCCTTCAATACTTGCACAATGAACCAACATGGAAACATTGTCTTTCAAGAATCATCAGAGCTGAATCTTATTATACAACATCCTGCAAAACTTAAACCATTTTCTCTGTTTGTTCAATTAATTTACTTTCTTGAATGTCAGTGTACAGGTGCTGAATGGTGCCTTCACTGAGGTATCACTTATATGTACACATAACCACTGGAAGAGGATTAATACTCTGCAGGGGTTGGTGCAGCAACATGAGAAAGACGGAAACATGCCTTGGTTCTGAGAGATGTCAGAGAAAAAATGATTACATCTCCCCAGTCATCTAAATTCTGTCTGCTTGAAGGGGATCAAGCACAGATATTTTTGAGATAACCTGCAATGGCACCTGCAAGAATTTGCAGGTGAGAAAGCACCGGTGTGGTTATCCACACTGATCTGCTGGCTATGAATGGCTGCAGAAGGCTACCAAATAATTCTTACAACCAGCCCAGTATTTCTAAAACAGGTCCTTCAGAAAAATCTTAGTTCTTGAGATAAAAATTTTGAGTGTTGAAGTGGCAAATTACACTTTTAAGAATACTTTTTTTTTTTTTTTTTTTTTTTTTTAGTTTGTGAACAACTTCATCTTAGCTTCAGTTATACAAAAACAATGGGACCAGGAGTCCAACAAGCTTTTTATAAACATCAAGACGATAATGAGCAGATGAGTAAAAACCAACTAATTCTAAATTTGCAGATGGCAAATTTTCTCTCAAGGCTCGAAAAGTTACAGGCCCATGGGATTTTCCTTCTGCTTTGTTCAGCAGTGCAAATCCACAGCTGGAGCACTAAGGCTTCAGGAAAGAACTGCTGGAGAGAATCCAGAGGAAGAAAGTTATCAGATCTAGAAAACATGACCTACCAGGAAAGGAATTAGGTTTGTTTAAATTTAGAGAAGACCGATGTGAGAAGATAACCACTTTCAAATAAGGAAAAGGTAACAGCAAAGCAGAGAAGCAGCTCTTGGCCATTTCTACCAAGGATAGGACAAGAAGCGAAGAACTTGAGTTGCAGCAAGAAAACCATAGGTTGGGCATTTGGAAGACCGTTTTGACTCTACAGACAGTCGCATACCAGAAGCAATCAGTCTGGGATACTGGGGAACTGCTCGGGGGAGAGAGGTTGCTAAGAACAGGTGACACAAAGGTTTCTCAGGAATGATGCAGCTATGCTTAGCCCTGTCTGCGGTAGAGGGACGAACTAGACGATGCCATGAGACTCAGCAGCCAAGACAGAATGTAAAATGCCCCAGCAGAGGGAAACCTGCAGTGGGAGCACATCCTTGACTAGGCATGGGGGAACCCAGATGCTCAAGAGACTTCATGGGTGTCCTAGTGACCAGACAGCTTTGTCAGCTGCAGGGCAGAAATCCAGGGGAAACCAGGCTTCCTACTGCCGATGCCGTGGAGCTACATGCTCCTTTGCTCTGCATGGTTTCCTCGCACATCTGCTGGGCAGTCTGCTGTGTGAACATCAGTGGCAAAAGCTGCCTGTGAAGTAGCTCATCAAGACAGGCAGGATGGGGAGGGAGGGCAAGCCACCAGGCTGGGGAGAAGAGGGCTCCTTCTCCTGCTGGTGCTCTCCATGGGAGTTCTGGGAGATGAAGCTGCCTCATACCCATGCTCCTTCCAGATATGTGTTGAACTGCCCAACCCCCCATATCACATCTGGATTTCTCAAGCTCTTTCTGCACTGATTAAAGTAAATATGGAATTGGTGGAAAGCTTGAATTTTACTAGGATTTTATGTTTCTACTTTGCCAGTAAATGTATCTTTGCAGTGCTTATGCATGTCAAGCAACATGCTCAAGCTTTTTTAAAAAAAATACCTTTTTATTTAAAAACAAACTCATACTCTGGATTTTGTAGCTGTGATGTGTAAGTGTGTATGGATTTTTCTGATTCTTTGAGGCATTTAAATGGCATTACTTTCAGGAAAACACTATATATATTCAAGCCATTTTATATATAATTTAGTTTTATGAGGAAAGGATGTAACACGGTACAAAGAATAAAAATGTAAATCCTTTACAGAGCATCCGATGGCAAAATCATTAGCTTAAAATGACTTTATATTGTATTTTTGTTACAAGGTCTACTTATCAGCAATTATTCCCTTGAAGAAGAAAGAGCACCAGAAGAGAGAAGCAGCCCATTTCTAGGATAAAGTATTCCTTTAAAACTCAGCCAGACTAATTCAGCCATTCACTTTTTCCATTGAAATGAAATAAAAAGAGTTTTTCTCTGACTGCATGAACACTTCAGGGAGAAATTCTGATGCTGTGCTTTTTTGGTGATCAAATAGTTGCATGTAATGATGCTTTCATGTACTTCCCATCATTCATATAGACTAGTTCTGTTCTCCTAGGATTAAAGTTACTATTTCTCACCTGGGATCCAACCTTTTTACTAGCTGCAAGATTTGTCTTTGGGATCTGTGGAGGAATAATATGATCAGTTCACCTACAGCTACAGAGCACCTGTGAAAAGCAGCACGGTGGTTTTTTTCTGAAATGAGTGCATTATGCAGTGAGTGAATTCAGACGTTACTTTCTTCCCTTCAACTACTGCACTCAGTATGCATAAAAGTAGCAGGAAGACAGACAGTGCCATGCCAGTGCGTAAAATACCAAAAACATGTAACTTAACATCAGTAAAGTGATAGTTTCCTTCAAATATAACTCTGTACCCTGCTCATCTGAGAAGATTTACATGTGTATTTTCACGAACCGTGAGGAAACTTAGTGAACAAAGAATTACTTAGACCTGCAAGAGTAGGCAGCATATAGGCCTAAATATGAAATTAGGATTAT
The DNA here is from genome assembly GCF_030463565.1 of Pelecanus crispus. Classification (NCBI taxonomy): domain Eukaryota; kingdom Metazoa; phylum Chordata; class Aves; order Pelecaniformes; family Pelecanidae; genus Pelecanus; species Pelecanus crispus. The sequence continues at coordinate 11,693,788 of NC_134648.1, forward strand.
ATGAACTATTTCTAAAAAGAAACAATGCATTCTCCTTGAATTGCTCATTTTTTGCTTATAGAAACAGATTACTCAGCAAAGAGTGGGCTGATGTTAATACATGGGAATTCTTCGCTTTGCAAACAGCTTTCATCTCTCTGCACTCTTTATGCAACTGAAAAGAGTATTTTGTACCGCTCAGAGGGCCTAATTTATTTTTTTTCCCAAAAGCTGCTTTTGTTGATATATAATTATTGTTGTAAGAATGCTGAGTCATTGACTCCAACCCAATTTTCTTTTGCATTAGTTTTAATTTCATACGATTAGTAAAATGGTTCAGCTTCTCAGTGGGGAAACAACTGGATTCTGACTGTGACTACACCACACTCGCGGGCTCTGTTGGTTTTGTGCTGGCTCACCAGGAGGCCTTCTGCGAGCAGCTACAGCTACAAACCATCCTCAACATCTAGCTAGTGCCCAGCAATCCAGCATGCAGAGTGCTTTGTACGGGGCTACACATTACTCGTGGTCCATGGTCTGCAGCGATTACCAAGCTGTCCCCAGGTAGGTGAATCTTAACATACCAGTTGTGAATCCCTATCTCATTATGGTCACAGCTGTTTGAGAAACAATTCCTTCCTCATGTGATACTGAAGCAGTCACATTCATCCTAGGTGCTAGCGCTCATTTACACCCAGCTGGTTTCAATTATAAGGGTGTTCCTGGGATTTAACCCAGCTCAAATACTGCATTGTGGTGGTAACCAGCAAAGATTATTCTAAATATGACTTGGCACTTGGTGGAATGAAGAATAGCGAGCGTCGTGTCTGACTTGCTTTTGCTAATTACCAACATGAAGCAAAGGAAAGGATAAAATATGTACCAGCTCTCAGAAGGAGAAGCCGTTCCTCCTGCAACTGCAGGAGGCAACTGTGCAACAGCCCTGCTGTGCTCTGCAGTGGGAGCCAGTCGTGCACCTACCATCACCCAACAGGGGTGGCTTGTGAATGGCTGGCAACATCTATTACCGGTGCAACGCCGTGGCATGCTTACCCCAGCTGTATTCCAGCTGTGACTTTTCTATGACACGAGCTGCTATATTGTGAAGTGGGGATTATTAATATTTTACCCATTTGCCGATCATTCAGTCTTTAGGAGAATGCCCTGTGACTGAGGGGGGTCTGCCCACACCTGGGGGGGTCTGCCCACACCTGGGGGGCTCCGCTCCTAGGGCAGGTGAAATGGCTGCAAGAAACACTCCCCAGCCCCAAGACCTCTAAGTAGAGGCCACAATATAGTCCCTCAGGGCAAGGTCTGCAGCCACTGCTTTGCTTCGGGCACGTTTACGGAGCAGTTTGGCAGTTCACTGTAATTCATTCTGCTGCCAACACATGTAAACAGAAAATAAAAACTAGTGTTATGTAGCTAGCAGGACAACGGGCTTTTTTTTTTACACACAAGACTGGAAAAAGGGACAAAAAAAAATTGATGCAGTTCTTGCTTACATCTAACAAAACTCCATTCCTTGAATGCCTTAAGTTCAGTCACCCAGTGGAGGCTGAGGCAGGGGTTCAGTCTGCACAGACGCTCTGTGCCTTCCCAGTGACTCCACAAATTACAAATTACAGTACAAAAGCCCAAAGAAAACAGACACTGGCCCTCCTTCAGCTCCAGTGGTGTTCATCTCTCCCTATCCCTCCATACACATAACTTGGGCATCTGGACCTGGCTACAGACACAAACACCCTGAATGCCTTCAGACCTAGCCATCTTGTGCATCTAATGGTGGTTTTGCCACTGTTTCCATCCCATCTACCTGGGAGAATGTGAATGATGTAAATGCAGTCAATGGTTTTCATATGTGCAAACAGACAACCTCTTCTTCGTAGTTTGTTGTAACTGCCTTTCCACAGCATCCCTGAGCATGACTAGTTTTTTTTTACCCCAAAAGACAAACTGGAACTATTAATACCACATACCAATTATTACAAATATTAGAGTTAGGTACGTCCTTGATCTCTGGTGTGTTACTAGCTTGCTGCTGGGACCACATATGATCCATTGCTCACACATATGACAGACCTGGCAGCAAGTCATTCTGTCTAGACGTAGCCCTGAAACCATTTGTTCCCCTGATTCCCTAAGCCTCCCCAATTTTATTGGAGTTGCCATGTCACACAGACGTTTGCAAAACCAGATCCAATCCTTCACATTCATAGCTCTCTTATTTTATTCCTGGCATATGACTAACGGGTTTTCTACTCCAATATTAGATTTTTCTCTCTTTTTTTTTTACATTACCTTGTTTTCAGGATGAAAGGGTTTTTTTTCCACAATGGCTGCAAAAACATGAGTGTTCACTCTAACAGCTCTGAGTGAGGTGGGAAAAGGGACAGAAAACCACCTGCTTGAACAACTTTATGTAAGTTCAGTCAGGAAAGGGAAAACCAATGCTATTTGAAGGGTGGTCCGACGTCTGACTGGTTCATATGTAACATAAAACTTTCGTCTATATAAAAAATATTTTATATAATGATTTAAGTATTCTGTTAAAAAGGTACAAAAAAGGCACAGTAAAGTAAAAGGTTCATTCATTTACTCAGGTGCATTTGTTTAAACAAGAAATAGCCACAAGATTAACCCTTTCCCTATACCAAGCTGAAGAAGGACCCTTCTTTTATGAAGCAGGAGAAAGGCAAGTTTTGGACTAACAACTGCAACATCCAATCGGCCAAAGCCACCCCTGGAATCCTGCACTGGCAATTTTTATCCCTCAGGTCCACTTGTTCTCTGCTTTGCAGATGTTATACAAACACTCCTTTGCGTAAGTGCAAACACACACACACACACACACACACACTTTCTCAAACATTTGTTGAAAGAGCTAAGTTTTAGCTAAAATGCATTTTAAAAATTAAGGAACTCTGCCAGACACCATCTATAAGCTCTATCACTCTAAAGCTGCTGCAGAAGGTTGCAAATGCCCCATGCTCACCTGAATGTGCCAATTTGGTACCAGGCAGAACCAAGAGAAAACAGTTTTATTCTGCTTTGGTGTTACTACCTTAGCTACCGCCCCAGGCTCTAATTCTGCCAACACAGAGCCATTTTACACGTATGAATAATCACTCCAAGTTTAATGAAGCTCCTAACATCTCCATTAGCAATTGTTTTGGCTGGAAAAAGGCCCTGCCTATCAGCCCTGGAGGAGCCTGGAAACAGAGGAGTGATAATACTGGGAGGCTCACTTTGGGAAAGGCTGTGGTTTTATGGTGATAGGACACAGAATCACAAGACAAAAAAAGAGAAGGGGTGAAATCACAGCACCACGGCCCTCAGCAGGGCTGGGATTTAACCCCAGGTTTCTGCCCTTGTTCTCACCAACTCTAAACAGAAAGAGATTTCAGAAACCAGCATGTGAGATCAGATGGGACGTGGGGTCCATGTCGACGAGTCACAACATGTCTAGTGGCTTGTCTTCATCGCAAGCCAACACTGGAAACCCCACGTTGTGTTTTTGTGTATAGAGAAAAATCAAAGCAACAATTTTGTTTGCAAGTGCAGTAGCTGTCAAATAAAAATATTTTAACGTATTTTGTTTTCCAACAGCTAGCAGTAGTGTTATGGGCAAATTATGTGCCAAATTAAATTTTAAGTCTGAGTTGTTTATCTATGTAGTACAAAGGAAGCCTCCTATGTAAGGAAATCAGCATTACTAATACAGCGCTTCTACACTCCAACTTCTTTCTTCCATCTCACACTTGCCTCCAACACCTATCCTTCCACAGGTGGTAGATGCATTGGCATCAGCTTTACTTTGTCAGTATGACTGTCTCATACAGATAATGACAGATCCATAGCTTCCATGTTGTCCATAATGGAAAATTTATTTCTGACATCTCAAATAAGATTCTCCTGAATGTAAGGATGCTTTTATGCAGCAGGACTTGCATCTTCTACAAGGGAGTAGAAGACACTCTCCTGCTGAGATACTGAAACAATCCCAAACTGTGGCAATCTTTAATTGCTACACATAAGTAAAACCTACAATGACTAGCTACAGCATTTTCAAAACTCAATATAATAGTTATGTAGTTATTCTGCACTTCTCTTGCAGTTACCGCCTATTGAGGAAGCAATTTCTGTCTTAAGCTCCAACTTACGTTTGCAGTCTATTTCAACTCTTTGTTCACTGTAGTTTAATCCTACTTCAGGAGGTGTCAATTTTCCACAAAAATAACTTTGCTGGCAACAGTTAGGATTGTGAATTCACTGGACGCCGGCAGAGTTAAAGAAGAGATGGCATGGTCGAGGCAGCAGAAAACAAAACATATATAAAAACCCAAACAAAAAGTACAAGCCTATGAACTAATCCTCATAATTCTACTGGCCTTTAGGAATCCTGAATTTAACAGAAATACCAATTTCACAGCGCACTGTCATTTCTGCCACAGCACCCCTTCCTCCCCTCTGCTCACCGTTCAGTTTCACGGGCAATCATCACCTGCCGCTCACTCTGTCTGAAGAACGGTTTGTGTGTCCGAAACCTCCCTTGTTATTTCCAGCTCCATCAGTAGGCCCAAGTGCCTCTCACGAGCCACCCTGATAAAGGCGTGCATGCCTTCTGGTGAGGCAGAGACTGTAACACCGGGATCCCCCTGAGCTGGCTGGGTGTGTAGGAGCAGGTCCATGCCTAACCTTAGCAGACCCCTGCCATTTTCCCCTACCTGAGTCACCCTTCTGCCACACTGCAGCTGGAGCTGTTTCTTGGAAAGGGAGTGCTGGACTTATCCAGCCCCACATGGAGGTCTGTGCTGGGATTTTCACTGCTGTCTGGTTGCTCATGACTGAGACTGTCATCTGTCCCTGCCACGTGTGGAAGAGGGGGGTGGGACATGAGCACAAACAGAAAGGAGAACTCTGCAGAAAGGAGCCTGTCCAAAGCAATGAGAGAAACCCACAGACTACATTAGAGGACTATAAAGGAAATGCATCAACAGGTATTGTCCATTACTGCTCTTCACTCGGGACCTTCCACCTCCTCCCTGTCTGCCAGTCCTCCTCCATTTGGCAGGAGGGGCACAAAAAGGAAGCATACCCTTGCAAAGCTTATTTTAGTTCTCTCTGCACAGGCAATTGCCACAACAGTTGGGCCATGTTTTCTCCTTTTTCCAGAGCCGGGGCTGCCGCTGTGCCCTCAGACATGTGCGTGCTGCAAGCTCGGGGGCGGCTCTGTCACTCACTCGTGAAGGCCACCTGCCTGGGCAGGCTCCTGTGGCCAGAGCACACCCAGCTCTCCCCCTCAGCACCTGCTCCTGTGTGGACAGGCAGCAACCAGCTGAGGCGCTCACAGAGGATCCACGGGCACATCTGAGCTGGAGAACCTGTGCTGTCACTGGGGTGATGTAACTAATTTTACTGCATGTTTTCTCCATAAAACTCTGACTGGGATCAAGAAGACCTGAAGTGTTGTGTTGGCCACAAGTTGCACATGCTGCTCCTGAAACGGCGCAAGCACCGCAGCATCCAGCTCCGTTCTCTGACCGCCACGGGCAGAAATACCTTCCCAGAACCATGCTGTTATTTAGACTGCAAGGTCTCTGAAGGATATAGAAGGTGGTTTCTTAATGTATTTGATATAGTTTTACCATCCTAATTGGGGTCTTCAGGAGACAGTTTTGTAGTAATATGAAAATACAATAAATTCTACAGATTCCCCAGGGGAAAGAGCGTATGCAATAAAATTCCAATAATGTCTTCAATGACAAAAGAAAAATGTCTCTAACCACAGCTGTCAAGAATACCTCGCTAAAACCAGCTGATAGTTGCACTGTCTGGTATAAATACAATGCTTCTAACACAAGCATTATTTGGCATCTGAAGGTTAGACAGTATCAAAATCTGTTTATGAAGAACAGTTACTACTTATGCATGCATGCAGTTCTATACCAGAACGTTTCGTCAAACTCAGAAGACGACAAATAGACTCAATTATTTATACTTTTAAATTATGTTAAATCGCATTTGCTCTCTAAAATTACCTCTGTTTTTCATGATGTTGTCTATACACAAAAGTTCCTTTAACTCAATGGATGCTTTTGTTGTAGGGAAAACTGAACACTTGTAGCATGGCTTCTCCAATATGTTTCAAATTAGAGGCTAAGGGTGGTTTCATGTTGATAGCTGAGACTTCAAGTTTCACAATTTAATTCGCCACCACAAAACACCATTAAAACCCTGGACTTTTTTCTTTCTAAATTCAAGGTTGCAGGCTTTCCAGTCTTTGAAGGGTAGATGTTTCTTTAAGCTGAACAATTTCTGGACTTGCATGGTAAGCAAATGACAAAATGGCAAGGCTCTGGGAGATCTGACTATCAATCTTGAACTATCTAGTGGTGTTTCTAGTGAATCTAACACTTCAAGAAAAGGATGGAGTGACCTTGATTCTTCTCCTACTTAGCCATTGACTTGCTAAATGATTCTTTAAACATTCCTATGCTTTACCATTTGCCATATCCTCTTTGCTGAGAAGCTTGGTCAGGTTGTGATCCAGTGCCTTCAAAACCAAGCAGGCCTTTTTCTATTTACTGCCAGTTAAATCCTTGGAAGTCCTAGGCAAATGTATTTCATTTGAGTATTTTTGTTGTTGTTATTAAATGAATGTGAAGGAGAGAGTAACCCAAGCAAAAAAGAATGACCCAGAAAGGGAATGCGCCAGGAAATGACCCAAAGAGAAGAGAGTATTTTGGCTTTCCTCCTCAGACTAGCAGTTTCCTCAAATGACTTTTTTTTTATTATTATTTGAAAGTATATTAAAAAAATGCTGGTGAACATTACAATAGAAGTAAGCTTGGCTCCTGGTAGAGAAACATTATGACTTAGAGCCAAGGACATTTCTTTTTCACTTTTGAATTATTTTTTGAACAGCATTTTCTGGCTCAGTGTCACTACACCACAGATAGATATGATAGCAGATAAGTGTATGAGATTTTAGATCAACAAGAATGTTACTTTTACAATGAATACATTTGTAGTCAGAGCTCAAAAGTGGGTTTATTTCTGCTATGCATGGAAGATGTTGTATTACACGCTGTTTTACTAATACACTTTTTAAAACAGAATGTAATTCATATTTTCTGACACTGCAGCTGCAATTCGATAGTTGGATTTACTAACCATGTGGATTTACAGTAACAAACTCTTCCATTTTCTTTCCCTCTCTAGCTCACCTTTATGCCACCTTGATTTATTTCTGTTTCACAGCTGGGCCTACCAAATGATTCTTGCTCTCACTTTACACTCTTCCACCTCTCCCTGCAGCTGATCCAAACTAAAACACAATTTTTCTGGGAATGTGAAATTAAAGAATTCTCACAGCAAGAATACAATGTCCAGAACTGGGGGGGGGGGGGGGGGGGGGGGGGGGGGGGGGAAATACCTAAAGGTTACAGGTTCAAATTTAGAAAAGTTAAAAAATTCTCAGTTTAGATTCCACCATCATTAGTCACTACAGCACACCAATAACTCTCCCACAGATTCTACAGAATTTATGCACCTCTGGTATTTACAGCACTAACCACCTTAAGTAGTAATTGGTTGAGTTACATAAATATAGTCACAAGTCCCAGATATCCTGCTCCCAAATTCATATTGCTGCTGTTAAAACTGGCACCAGAAAACCTTAGTAGCACAAATATGATCCAAAATACAAACCAATCCAAATAAATAATGAAAACCAGATCAAAACAAAGCAGAGAAGCAGCGAACACTGAGGAATGACAGAATTAAATTAATAGGTAAAATAATGAAGAAATCTGAGGGAGCCCGCTCTCAGCTCCCTCCCCTGTAAGACCTCTCCACAGCAGTACAGATGTGAAGGAGACCTGGGTGCAGGCACAGGGCATGCTTGAACTCTGCAGGCTTGTTCAGCCCTGTGCCCCTTCCAGCGGAGAGCTTCCTCTCCATAGTGTACATAGGGATTCAAAAAGGCAGAGCCCAGGATGAAATTGTAGCCCTGTGTTTATGTACTAATTACTGAAAAGTTACTTAACCTTGGGCCATATCCTAATGTAATGAGCTTGGGCATTCTTAAGTCTCTCAGAAAGGGAGCTGAAGGCAAACCGTCTGGCTTGCCTTTACTTCCGAGTAGCCCTGCCCCTGGGTTTCTTTATAGGTACTCTAGACCTTACCCATCAAAGGCAGGCTCTGACAGACCAGTAAAATGTGCAGATTCCAATTACAGGGACTCTGCACTTCCAGTGCAGCCCAGCTGCCAACCACGCAGAGATTGGCAGTGATAACAATTATACTTAAAAGCGTCACTACACGTTTGAATGCATTTACACATCCTCCTTTTACTCTCTATTTATTATTAATGGCAACTCAACTAATATCAAGACCCCAGTGTGTTTGGCACTGTAGGTGTACAGAAGGAGAGCAAGTCCTTGCTCTGAGGAGTTTACAGTCTAATTATAAATGACAGCAGATGCAGGCTAAACATTATGAGCTCTTCTGCTTTTCTTCAGGAAATTTAACTCAGGTAACAATTTTTAACCAGATAGAAACAATTACATATTAAACCATATACCACAGGCTAGACTGCAGGCATATCCTAGTCAGTCTTACACACCGTGGTGACAGTGGCCACTTCGAAGACAGATAACCAGGTCCCAGAAGATTCAGAACTTTACAGGTGACCACCTGTATGGAGATTTTGCAGATAGCAAATGGGAAATTTAACTTTGTTCAAGTAAGTCACACTCACACTTACACGTAAGCATGTATTTAAATCCATGTCTATTCACCAAAGGACTTGGTATGTAAGCCCAGGACAAGCATCTGATGGCATTCTGCACTTCCTCACATTTTTAGGCATCATTCCTAAGTCCGTCATAAATTAGCTGCCTGTGTAACTTCATATTAATCCAGCTGGGAGGTCACAAAAGTCACAGGTGACTGTTATAGATCTTCACAAAAAAGGATTTTGAAGTCGTAACTGATAAAGTTTGTCCACCTGAGGACTACACTGGCCATTCACCAGGAAACTATGGCCTCATCTGTTTTACACACATTGAAACTTTGCACCTATCCTTGCTGTGGCGGCACAGTCTGCAGACCCATATGAGAGGCACCAGGCTCTGTGCACCTGGGTATGAGCTGCACGCTGCCATTTGAGGACCTCCTCAACAGCCATCGTGCAGGAAAGCACTGGAGGCTGAGCTGGAGATAACAACGGTATGTGAGGGAACAGCTCCCATGGAAAGCCCCAACATTTGGGAATAAGCTACAACAATACAGAGAGGCCCTTGTGGCCGCAGCCTCAGAAGTGGGCCCAAGTGAGCAAGGACCCTTGAATCTCCTAGACTGCAGCTGAACCTTGCTTCCTAGGTGGCAAACACAGGTCTCATCTCATTGATGTGACCAGAGCAGGATGTCTGCATTCAGCCCTCTTGGAGGCCATAGCTCAGTACTGAAGAGCACCAGGGACTTACGAGCTGTGCTTTAGATAGAAAAGATTAATGCCATGCTGAGACTTCACCTGCTGCATTTCCTACTGCTTTACAAGAAGATTTGGACTTTGACTCTGCAAACTGTAGGACCGAAGGCTTGCTGAGCCCTTCCCAGGCCCCTAGGAGGGCCTCTTGTGCAGAACCTCATGCCTGCCCTTGTTCGCAAACAACAACCGACCCACAAGTGCAGGAGGTGCCAAGCGCCACATGTTCCACTGAAGCCAACTAGTATCACAAGCAACTCACCGCCCCTCAAGGACAAGAACTGAATTTGCTAATGCGAGGTGCAGAATCACAGGCGCCACTTCCCGGATTTGACAGAAAATGGGTATGTAAAGTTCAGATTCCCACAAGTGCATGCAGCTGTTTTAGGAAGCCAGAAGTACCTAGCAAGCTACTGATTACCAGCCATGTCCATGTAGAAGAAGGGTTATTTATTGCACCACACTGTGGGAATGACTGCATCAGCTAAGAGTCCTGGGCTTGAGATTCATTTTGTTCCCACCAGTAAATTCACAAACAACTCATAGAACAGGAGCAAAGGTCTTTATGGCTCCCTCATTTCCAAGGCCTCCCCAGGCTACCTTTGCCCACTTTCCACAGCTAAGACACCTAAGGCTACTCTGACCCTTCCCTATGCAATGAGAGCACTATATGTTACACATTGCCAGGAGAGATCTCTTTCTTCAGAAGTACAGCTACAACACATCTACGTCAGCTATGGATACTGTGAGGACCAAATTCTTTCTGGTTTTCACTCTCTGATGCTCTCAAATACATGAAGGTTCACACAGGAAGATCTGCAGATCACTCCAGAAGTCCCTGTCTGCATGTGTCCTGCTTCCCACACTGCAGAGGCAGGCAGAGGGGAGCCCGGTGTTCATGCCCACCGAAGCACTCCAGCCTCCTGTGCTCAGCCCGCCGCATGCATGGAGGGGTTGGCTCTCACACTCGGGCTTGTAGTCATGAAGTCCAGATGCGGACTCGAGCTATTGTTCTGGAGTAACAGTACAAATAGGGGATACACTTCAAGGCACAAAAGGGTCAGAAAACCATTTTGATACTGAAAAAATAAAAAATTTACTTATGGCAGAATTGGGCAATTAATCTTTTAGGATTCGGTCTAGTCAAAAATAGCCTGTGTGTCTGACAGAGATTCTGCAATCTTCTTTACTTCATAGCTACAAAAAATGAAAACTCAGGGAAAAACACATCATATTTCAGACTTCCCCTTCCTCAAAAGTAAAGTCCTTGATAGAAGGACTTTTGTCCCAGCCAGACTCACAAGAATGATATACAGGGACTGCAGAAACTCTCAGTGTCTCTGAGTATCCTGATGATCCTCCCTCAGAGAAACCACCATGGATCAGCTAAAGAAGAAATTTGAGGAGACAGCTGAATGTCCAGATTACACCCCTTCCTAGATACTATGCAGAGAAAAAAAAGTTTATACCCTTAAAAGACAGAATAATAATTTGAATTATAGCTCCTTCCTCCCAGGTAACATCAGGGTTAGACAACTGATGTAGAAAACAGAAGCAGAAGATCTGAGAATTGCTTGAGGCTTTACTACAGTAAATTTATGGCAAATTTTGAAAAAATCCTCAAGCTATCCTTGAATCTTCTATTCCTTTCTTCAAATGATTTCAGATATTCTAGCCGGTCAAGGGAGAGAACGGTGAGTACATGGGCACTGGTGACACCAGAGTTGGCTGCACAGCAAATCAGCACCAGAAACAAAGGGTGAAATCTCAAAGACAAGAAGGGTGTTTTCTATCTCCCACGTTGTATTTGTGAACTAGATTTTCTGGGAGGCTCCTGCCTCTGCTGTAGCGCACACACCAGCTCATGGCAGCCCAGCTCATCACCAGGACCGATCCAGAGGCAGTGTAACTTCACTTTAGCAGCTGTGAGCTAAGAGAGTTTTCTCACCAAAACCATAAAGCAGAGCTGCACAGTGGGACCTGGTGATGCAGATTAAGGAAGCCACAAGTGGCTTCTTGTTGCCCTGCACCCTCCACTACATCAGTTAGGAGCTGGCAAAAAACCTTCCCCTCCGGCTTTCTCAGGCTTTCAGCATACTCCAAGTAGGGGAAGGGCACCTTGGCTTGCAGTATCACATGCCTGGCCTCCTCTCTCTCCTCACTCAGGTAATGAAGCTTATAAAGGACTATCAGCAGCGAGTCAGGGCTAACAGCACAAACTGTGTAACAGTGGAAGAATTTGGACATAAGATGTCTGTCACTAGGCATTGTGGGTCAGGGATGGTCGATCCTGAATAATTCCTACCAGTTTCAGTGTGAATTCAACAGACGATACAACGCTTTTGAAAAGCAGCCCAAGACATACACAATACCCCACATGAGTGGCCTTAGTATCGGACTCACCGCACCTCGGCTTAACCCAGGAAATGGCTATCGAGGCACACTGCGTTGGCAACGCGTAAAGGTTTTCCTTAATATGTGGACTGATTTCACAGGAATATTAAGGAACAAAGGAAAAACAAATGCATACACACATTCCTGCACAGCCGGAAAATATGATGAGTTTAATCCTGCAAAGTGAAGAAAGTGTCAGATACTGTCAGTGACTTCATACTCACTGTGGAGCATAGAATATTTAATTTCTACACCCTATTCCAACAAAGTTGCTCTGATTTTCAGGGATTTTGGCTTTTACAATTGGACGGACGTGATTATGAATGATTTGCATGAGGGACTTTCCCAGGCATGCTTTATAAGCTCACTAAGACTTCTGAAATTGTGTCAGCCTTTCCTGTCTCACAGTAAAACTTTAAGATTTCTTTCCCAGGGACTTGGAACTTTGTGCACAGTATTTTGCTATTAAGTGAAAACCTTTCTATAAAAAACATGCCAAAATCAGAGTATCTGTATTCCTGTATCTTCTCCTTTCTCATCTTTCCAGTGTCTTTCTCCCACAATTTTAATGTCGTAAGTTCTGCAACCAACTATTCGTTGGGCAAAAATTAGGAAATGTTCTTTCCAGGCATTTAGCACTGAATCTTTATCTATGTCTATGAGCCCACTGAGAGTTTCACATAAATTCCAATTGCTTTTCCACTCCACTCTTTTTTCCATTCTTGAAGATGGTTGTTGCATAAAGGATTCTAGTTTATTTTATATTTATTTATTTTTCTCTGCTGTATAAGTTATCTATTTCTATCTGGTACTCTTTTCCTTTCAATGATTTACTTACCTGTGAAGGAGGGGGAAGGAAAAAGCAAGTTTCAAGTATGCAAGTAAATACCTAGATAACTGCAGGAATAGTCCAGTAACTACACACCACGAGATGGAAATCAGAAATAAAAAGAACAGTATGCAGATAATAAAAACGGTCTCTTCTTAGACACATCAGGAGGCTGCTGCGACCTCAGACCTGTGGTCACAGAAGCCAAAATCAGTTAAAACCTGCAGAGAACATTGCACACTCTATTTAAGATTCACACCGAGATCCCCACATTAGAAACTCTGCTATTATTTTCATTCTTGATTGATGTTTGAATGTTTAACTTAATTTTGGCTTTTGCTTTTTTTAAAATGAACACTAACTAATGGTTTCATTACAGTCTTAAGGATGGCTTTGTTTCATGTGCAAAGCAAACATTTAGTGAAGGGTGCGATTAAAGCCAAACAAGTAAATGTTTTACAGAGATAGCTTAGAAGCTACAACAAAACAAGTAGTTATTTAAATGCTGAAAATCTAACCTGCATGCATAGATGCCCATCTTGACTCCCCCATCTTCTTTTTTTTTTTTTTTTTTTTTTTTGTTCTATTCTTTTGCTTGCAATTTTATTCAAAACCACAAAGAAATATATTGGGAGCAAAGCAATGTTTTCAGCCCCAAAACAAGTTCTAGTGCCCAGTTTTTCAAGAGGATGTTGCTAGTAGTGAGCAGACTAAATGTAGTTTACTCAAACTGCCTTCAGCAAGTATGGCAGAGTGTAAAACAGGGGTAAGGGCAAAAATCTATATCTTAGACTCTTAGCAACTGCTGAAACAGCGGAGCATAATTTTACATCAAGTGTTTACCCAATAATTCACCAGGAAGTAAATAGAAATTATGACTTCTCAAATGGACATTTATGCCCAGACATCAAGATATCAGAGGGAGGGAAGATTTCTAATCCACTTCGTAGAGGACTATGCAGTCATTGTTCAAGGTGCAAAGCCTTGGATCCAAAATATGGAGAGATGCAGCAGATCTGGACTGTCCTCTGGCTATTTTGGTCTGCCCCAAAGCAGGGGATGTTTTGCCAGCACGGCACATCCCACAGCATGGGGTACACCTCCAGAGCCTGGCACTCAACCCCAGGAGGGGACGAGGGGCTGGCAGGGTTTTGCGGGAACGCTCCTGGCACCAGGTGGTAGCTGAGCGCAGGCCAGGTACCAACGCCGAGCCGAGCCATCTGTGCGGTGAAGATACGCGCATTGTACGGGAGCAGCGACCCAGGCATGATCTTTCTCTGTAGGAAAACTACCCTCAAGATAAAAGGGTGGTTTTCTGCTAAACAAGGAAAGTAATCATTGGGAACAAAACCGTACAAAGCTATTTACTGCGCTTTTAAATCTGGGGGGTTTTCCTTTCTCCTCAAAAAAGTTTCCAAAAAATCCTCGCTGTTCCTATCTGTAAGTGATAGTTTATGGAGAGGAGGGAAAACACAGGACAGGCAGTAAATCAGCCTACTAACTGATCCAGAGTCCATTACCAAATGTTTTTCATTACAAGTATGGCTTCACTAATTTCTGCAATGCATTGTAGGCTATTTCTGGAACCTTTAAAAACGCATGACGTTTCTGCATTTTAATACTTAACAGTATAGTTATTTCAGTTTATTAAAAAAAAAAAAGGGGGGGGGAATTGCTTAACTGCAACTGGCTTTCATGTCACAAAAGGACTAAGCCAGTGCAAAAGCAGCCAAGCAGGAACCCTATTTAAGTCCAGCATGAAGAAAACCTTTCCAACCTCTTACACCAATTAGGATAATCTGGGTCTTTTGATGTTAAAATCCCCAAGAATCATATGGAAATCATAAAAAGCACAGTATTTAAAACAGATTCAGAATGCAGATAAAATCATTTTTCCTTCTTAACATTTCCACCAGAGCTGAGAGCACCATCAGCTAACAAATTCTTTGTAGAGCTTATGTCACTTGTACTGCAGTGTTTGCTTTCGGCCAGGGGAGATGAGGGAGGCCGTCTCTACAAGTAGCCGCTCGTAAAGCAACAGAACACCTGGGAGGCGAAGCTGGGACGCATGCTGGAGCTGGGCCCGGCAGACACCAGGGCGAGCAGGGAGGCCAGCCTCAGGCCCTGTGCACAAGCTGCTCCCAGCCAGGGGAAAGGAGACCGAACAACTACGCAATGCGGTCCGCTGGCCAGCTTCTGGAGTGTCAGCCCTTGGACGCTTTGGTGGGCTTTGTACAGACTTCCCTAAATGAATGGCATCCTTCATGAACATAAACAGAAGTTACAGACATTGAAATAACATGCTTGAATCTGTGCAATGAGTTATCTTTAGGTAAAAAGCACTTAAGCCTTGCATTTCTTCCTTATATTGGACTATTTCTGAAGCATCCAAATTTCTCTGTAAGTGTCCTGCTTCCAAGGAACCTTGGGGCAAGAATTCTGTTTGCCTTGACAGTTCAAAAAAAGACCATAGGCAGGAAAGCAAGGGATGTTTTGCTGGATGCAGAATTGCAGAGCTGGAGGGATGTTTCATTTTCTTTAAATAAAATTCCTATCAACAGTATTTTGCTGTGAAATCTGACACAATAATGAACCTTTGCCAAAACCATATATGTGTATAGGGAGAGAGAGACAGAGAAGGTAATTTTACAATGTTCTTCCAGACCATAACATAGTATTTTCTGTAATGGGAGAGGTTAAACACACCTTCTTGTGCAATACCAAGCATCAATATAGCCTGCCTATGGAACTAGTTACACACTCCTGCTACATTGTACTGGGTTTGCATGGCAAGGTTTTGGGAGCTGGGAGGCTACAGGGGTGGCTTCTGTGAGAAGCTGCTAGAAGCTTCCCCCGTGCCCCATAGAGCCAATGCCAGCCGGCTCCAAGACGGACCCACTTTCTGGCCAAGGCCAAGCCCATCAGTGATAGTGGTAGTGCCTCTGTGATAACATATTTAAGAAAGAGGAAAAAAACCTACACTGGGACACAAACTGCAGCTGGGGAGAGGAGTGAGAATATGTGAGAGGAAGGGCTCTGCAGCTGCCCAGGTGAGTGCAGGAGGAGGGCAGGAGGGGCTCCAGGCACGGAGCAGAGATTCCCCTGCAGCCCCTGGTGCAGCCCCTGCTGAGGCAGCTGTGCCCCTGCAGCCATGCAGGCCCCCGGGGGAGCAGAGATCCCCCTGCCCCCGGGGAGGAGCCCACGCCGGAGCAGGGGGATGTGCCCCAAGGAGGCTGGGAGCCCGGGGGAAGCCCGCGCTGGAGCAGGCTCCTGGCAGGACCTGTGGAGCCGTGGGGAGAGAGGAGCCCAGGCTGGAGCAGGTTTGCTGGCAGGAGCTGTGACCCCGCGGGGGACCCACGCTGGAGCAGGCTGCTCCTGAAGGGCTGCACCCCGTGGAGGGGACCCACGCTGGAGCAGTTGGGGAAGAGCTGCAGCCCGTGGGAAGGAGCCACGCTGGAGCAGTGCCTGGAGGACTGTCTGCCGTGGGAGGGACCCCACGCTGGAGCAGGGGCAGAGGGTGAGGAGTCCTGCCCTGAGGAGGAAGGAGCGGCAGAGACAGCGTGGGATGAGCTGACCCCAACCCCCATTCCTCTGGGGAAGGAGGTAGAGAAATCAGGAGTGAAGTTAAGCCTGGAAAGAAGGGAGGGGTGGGGGGAAGGTGTTTTGAGATTTAGTTTTTACTTTCTCATTACCTTACTCTGATTTGATTGGTAATAAATTAAACTAATTTCCCCAAGTCAAGTCTGTTTTGCCCGTGACAGTAATTGCTGAGTGATCTCCCTGCCCTTATCTTGACCCACGAGCCCTTCATTATATTTTCTCTCCCCTGTCCAGCTGAGGAGGGGGAGTGATAGAGCAGCTTGGTGGGCACCTGGCAGCCAGCCAGGGTCAACCCACCACATACATGTGCATAAGATGTTGTACAACGCGGCTCCGTAGAGGCAAGGGGACGAAGAGGGGAAAAGACTGGGGCGGGGGCGACACACACGACTCAAGAACCTTACATTGGCATTTGAATAAATTGAAAAGTAAGCAAAACTGTTCATGTTTATACAAGCAACTTGACTGTACTCTAACAGAGGACAAGGGTATGAAACTATGTCCTTATAAAGTAACACTCATCTTTTACTTATCTAACGAAGAGAAACACAGGAGAGGGTCAGAGGCTGCTGAAGGAAAAATATCCAAGTGTTGAGGCCAGAGAAATGGAAAACAAAGTTTGACACAGATAGGAGTATTTGCAGATAAGAGCACAAAAAACCCTAAACACTGCTTATTTTTCTATAAAAATAAACATTGAATATTGTTGTCAGTGGTATGCACACCTTTATGAGAACCTGATATTTAAATTGTCAGTTTGACAACCGATAAAAATTATATTCATTAAAGATTAGCGTTACTGTTCTAGTACAGCTATAAAAAGAAAATTGGTAGTAGCGTTACGTATGAGTGTGAAATCAGCCTTTCTGTCTAATCACCTTGATTTTCAGCTGTGTTATGAAATTCTCATACAGATTTTGAATTCCCTTTTATGTCTTATTGTAATACTAGAACTATAATTAATATTAATTACAACTTCCATAATTTCACAGTGCCTGAATGGCTTGCTATTCCTAGTATTTGTAGGAAACAAGCTGTGCAGTTCCTGACACAAATATTATTCCTTATTAGTTTTGCAGCTGAATAATATTCAGCCTGTAACAGAATCCTCCTAGGACTGAAAAGTACTCTTGTGCACACGGACACACGCACAAAAACAACAACTAAAAGCTAAAAGCAAACTTGCCGAGAACTTCTGGGTCAGCTTTTGACATCACCCGTAGGAATGAAATCAGACACCAACCAATCCGGCACCATGAGGCTGGCAGTACAAAACAAACAAAAGCTGGGCCCAGGGCTCTACAATGAGGGAGGGAAGTGGAAGAGACTATTGTTCCAAAAGCTTTTAAATGATGTTGCTTTATTTATTTCTTTTGACAATGCCTGAACTGAATCTTTAAAAAGGGAAAGGACCCTCCCCTCCCCCCCCCCCCCGCCCAGGATCTGTTAAAACAGGGTTGGGGGGTTTCTTTTCCCTGTTGCTATTTGTTCTCTTCCACAATGTTTTGCGAGCCCTGCAAAGCCAACAGCACTATCCCGGCGCGGCGTGTGGGAAGGCAGCATTCTTCCCAGCATCGCCACAGAGGCTCAGCACCGACACTTGGTGCCAGATTTTCTGAAAAGCTGGGCAGGCTGGGTTCTAAGCTCTTTTCAAAATCCGACCCTTATTTAGGTGCCTTCCAGGAAGCCGAGGTCTTTAGAAATCTGCCAAGGAGCACAGATACTGGGCACTTGGGGAAGCTGGGGCAAGAACTGTGCGACGAAACCACCTGCGTGCTCTCCCCAGAAGCAAAGTGTCAGCTCTTTTGGTCTTTTTGCACTGTGCATTGCTGAACCTGCCCAAGGCGAAACTCCCGCGTGAGACCGTACTTACTTATTCACACGAGCGGGCTGAGGCGGACAATGCCCCGCGCAGTGTCATAGCTGCAGCTAGCGTACAGCCGATGATTCACTTCTTGGACACTCTAACCTGTCACTGAACTCAAAAGATTTAGGATTAGGCCCGGAGTTCACTAAAAGCACACATGGTGTGTTTTTTCAAAGTTCAGCTCAGCTGAACAAAGCTAGCTGAATGACTTCAATCCTCTCAGTGCTTCCCCAAGGAAAAAAAAGCAACATATGTCTACAGTTTGGACTGGACTTGCTGCCCCTTTCCCATTTCTAACCATGCTACATTCCAGAAGTAAAAGATAAACTCATGGATCCTGGAGTTGTACAGGTAAAGAATATCAGTCATTCTTACATCTTTAATAAAATAGACCTTTTTCTACTCTTGTCAAGAAAATTAGTCCTAAGGTGCACACAAGTAATTACATATTGCGGAACAGTAAATTATTACAAATGCCATACAATTCAAGCAGCCCCAAGTCTGGGCCAGATTTTCAAATGTTTTGCAGATGTTTATGGTTTGCTGCGAAACTTTTGTCAAGTTACCCACACAGCACAGCATTTACTGAACGATTTTTGGCACATGGTAATTCGTTTTCTTTGCGCAGGTGTTGCATTCCAGAAATATTTTGTCTTCTTATAGAAGACTGCTGGAATTCTACTTAAAAAAAGTCATCATGAAAGAAACCAGATCCTCTCATCTGGGAGAGAAAAAAACACCCCCCAAACACAGTTAATTTGCCTTTTCTTTCTTTTCAGGTAAAAGAAAACTCCCTTACAGGTAAAATTCCATTCAAAATATGTTACAGATGCCTTGGTATTTCTGCAAAACTCACAAACTGGAAAGCGCAGTCCACTACAGGGTGAAGCCCCAGGTTGCCTCTGATAAAGATACTGCGGTATCAAGCCCCAGGTAGCATTTCAGTGGTGAATTTTACTTACTGGAAGCTCACGGTTGGTGGGACTACTAAGGCCTAACCCTTCACTGCGGTAGAGAGTCACCGAAGGAGACTTTGTCCAGCAAGCCCCAGGCAGAGCCACAGCGGGAACTTTGCAGGCGCATGGGCAGAGCCGGCGTAGGCAGCGTCAGCATCCCCACGTGCATCCGTCGCCATCCCCCTCAGCCTCACCACAAAGGCACCACATGCCCCTGCAATGCTCCCTTTTGTCATGAGCTTTTATTTCACACTGCGTGGGGCAGGAAGCAAAACACAAAACGGGGCTGTGCAGCACTTCGGACCTTTCCTTGACTGATAAGTTGCCTGGAGGCGAAGCGAAATGAAACCCTTGGGATTTAACAACTTTCCCTTTTAAGCATATGGAAATTAAACATTAAGCCTAAAAAATTTTCCAGGAGCAGATATGAATCCAGATATAATATCACTTTGTAGATATGGAAAAATACAATCAGCTATCTTTGACTTCCTAGACATGCAAGCCACTAAGTTTTGCTTCAGGGCAGGAAAGCAAAGATGAAAATGCCAAAGGACTGTTAACCTTTAGAGACACATTTTAAGAGATAACATGACTGAACCCAGATAAATTGGAATTAAATTTAATCAACCTCCCACTCCCTAGCTACATTATCAGAGGAGAAAAATCTACAGTTAGGGAAGAAACAGAAGGAAATTCAGATATCTTAAACTGAGCAAGCTCCCATCTCTGCTGTGCAACTTCCCTGATGATACTAAATACTGCAATTCCCACGTGCAGTATTACAGACTTGCTGTCTTAACAGTCCTCTTATGAGTAATCAGTGGAAGGGAACATTTAAATAATGTTTTGGAGCGCATATTATCTAAATTTGGCTGTTGTTCTCTCATTTGGAGCAAAACGAATCTAAATTTACAATTTAAATACTTTGCGTCAAATCCTTAAATCACCCTTCTTATTCTGTGAATGGCGGTGTTAACATCTGTGTGGTAACTATGACCCACTAATTCGTGTGCTCCAATATAGTGGCTAAGAATATATAATCCTTTAATCTTTTGCTCTGTGACTCCACCTACAACTCCCTGGCACTAATTTAAGAATACAGACCATGATGCTTCTAATGAGCAAAACATTAACGTAAGATTGACTGTCACAGTCAGCAATCCATTGCCAAAAGTGTCATGAAAGTTAGATAGTGTGAAGGTACGTACAACAGGAATGTTAATTTTTAAGTGACAGACAGGGAGTGTTACAGCATGAATATAAAAGCCTATATCAAAAAGAAGTTTAAATATATATTATTAAAATACAGATCCTTCTATTGAGTGCATTTTTTGTCTTTCTAAATAAAACCATTAAGTACTGGTAACCTATATGGCATTTTATCTTATTCTAAACTTTTTTTAAAATGTTCATGTGATTTTATGTTATATTGAAGCTGTATGTGTGTCACTATTCAATCTGTTAATTTTTCTGGAGAAAGCTAAACCACTGAATGGATAGCTTTCACTGCCTAGGCATCTAAAACAGTTTGTTGAAGCTTTACCCTGTTTTTTTCCCAACAGTATTTTTTTCTGCAAGTTACTGCAACAGTTTTCTTCATTTTCAGCTAGTTCAGTTTATAATTAGTTCATTGTGAGTTAGGAAAACAATTAGGAATTCAGAAAGCAGGAAAGTTTGCTTCATCTTTCCATTCATGAATAAAATCGAGATGTGCAATGATAGACTACTTAAGTAGTTCAAAAAACTTGATGTACTTGGTGTCCAGAAACAATCGGCGCAACACACTAACTGTAGATACTAGTTTTGTGGAACAGATTGGTTTTAAAAGCACATGTTCCAATATGAATTTTTGCCTTGCATGCCAGAACATCAAACATAGTTTAAACCACTAAAGCAGTCTCGAAACGTCACTTTTGTATAATTTAATTGAATTCAAACTACAACATTTTGCTACACATGAATCACAGGAGATTAAAAAGATCTATAATTTCTATTAAGAAATGTGATTCACTGTTTTCTAGCGTAAGAAGAATGTAAAAATTTAGAACGTGAGTAAATGTATGTAAGCGGTACACATGTATTTAGAGAAACCCAATTGTGTACAACAAACAGCTCTGGTTAGCAAATGATATTGACCAATAAAACTGAGCCTTTGTTTAGGAAAGTAACTGGAAAGCAAAAATGCAAAACAAGATTACACTTAATTATTTAAATCAAAGTGCTCTGCTTGTTGATTTAAATTGTGATTAAAATCAGGGATTTCAATTAACCCACTCTGGATTGCACAAACATCACCTTAATAAGAGGGAGCAGTAGCTTCATCACCCAAGAAGTCATTCAGGAAAAGCATTGTGACGGAGCGCAAAGAAGGGCTGAGGACGTTCATTAATGGATATCCCTCCGCTGCCCAAACTCTCCGGTTTCTCCCACAGAGAGAGAAAGCAAACGCCTGAGTGGGAGGAAGTGTTTACAGGAGTGTGCATGCATAAAGACCTGCACAGGTACTATGAGGTAAAATAATGATGACAATTTTTCATTAAAAGTAGGATTTCTCTCCTCAAACCTAAATAACATAGATTACTCATGCATTCCAATTATTCTTACTTGTTTTATTACTAGGTTCCCTAGAATAGTCCATGTTCATACTTTTCCCCCTTTAGCGGGAACGTGGAACATACTCCCTGTTTACCTGATACTGGCATTAACTTATGTGTCATTTAAATGGAAAGCAATACTAAATATTATACTGAAATGGATTTAGCTCTGCACTCAGATACTCACACCCAACTCCTGTTCCAGCTTCTACCAAAACCTGGACTCTACATTTCTTCCTAGATAGCAGGGAGGTGAATAGCACAAACCAAGCAGTACAACTTACTGTTGAAGGAGATCTACTCCAACTTACCTAAAGGTCCAATACATTGCCAAGGTCATCAAAATACCAATATAATGACAATGGGGCATAAACTAAGGTACTTGACAATGCAACCTACAGCATATGTACTCCAAGGGTGCTTTAATACCTTATATGAGAACATCCTCTCAAATAATATGATTTATTTTTCAGCAGAAGTCCAATTACAATTAAAATAAAGGAAAGCAGGTAAGCCTTTCTTCTTTCTGCTTCACAGCTTGATAGTGAAGGACAAACTACTCTGGTTGAGCCTACCTCTAATGGGAACGACTTTTCTTTTTTGATTTTACAAGAAAGTGTTTTACAATCCAGAGAGGATGAGTCATCAGAAAATCCTTGTCTAGTTGCCAAAAACCTGCCCCTCTTCATTATGAACATAAAGATAAAAGCTCTTACAGTACATTAGCTGGCATACGCCTACACAGACAGTACAAATAAATTAATTGTGCCTAGCCTCAAACATCCAAAGAGGTGTAGTAGGAGCTCAGTCCATCTTGTTTCATTAACAAATTAAACTGTAATAGAGCATCAACAGTTCTCTTATGTACATAAGCTTGGCTGTTGTACAGAAAGGTTTTGCAGGTATCATGCTTTCTTACATACATACATTGTAATCCTTCTAATATTTACATTAGTTTGCATACACTACATAAATACCAACAAAAATGGTATATGCTGGAACAAAAATTATGAACATTGGAGTAAGCCTGTTGGCCATCCTACAAAACCGTTCAGAAACTGCACAGGTTTTTGGAACCCAAGACTGGGGCAGTGATGTTTACTAAAAAGGGAATTTTGGGTATGGCACTATTTCACATGTGAAAAATTTACAAATTTTTTTGCATCTGACAAGAAAGGCAAGTATATTTGGAAGTGTGAGTGGACTGTGTCTGGTCTGGTATATTCAAGGTTCATCTGAAAACCGTGCTGTTTCATAAAAATATATACACACGTGTATTTTACAACTCAGCCAATGAGAATACAGATCAAAAGGAAAGTCAGTGTATAAAGTACTGTACATGGATGGACCAGGGGCCAGAATTACTGGAAATAATCAACATTTACCATCAAACCCCTGCTACAGATGAACTGTTTTCCTTCTGGAATGCTCACAATCTTTAGCATGAGAAAGTTATACACAACCAACTTGAAAAACAAGTTTAACTCTACTTAGCCACAAGCTAAGATTACACCCTCAAACACACCTTTCTAAGATTTCTTATGAGAGGTTTGTTTGTGCAATCCAGTTAAGGGCAATTTGTTAAAATTGCTCTGTGATTTTCTTTATCCTTTAACTGCATAATTTAAGCAACCTGCATTTTACAACTTCAAAGAATTTTTTTTGTAATTACATATTTCTGCCTGTTTTCACCTCCTGAAAAATGAAAAGTTGTAGAGAAAGAAGACAGAGAAAAAGAATGGAAGAGAGAGATTCAATCTATCATAGAAAGCAACTTCCTTATTAATGAGAACAGAGAGCGAGTTAACATAAAATATGAGTGTTCAAAACAATCTGCAGTCTGTATTACTGCTGCTCTGCCTTTTTGGCCTCTTAACCCCAGGGCTGGGAAATGCCGGAGAGAAAAGCAAGGCACTGACTCGTCTGGAAGCTAAGTGCCACTGATACCCAAAGGCCAGCAGCTCCCACCTGTCCGAAGCCTCAGTGATCCCTGCACAGAGAATTTTACCCTCTGTGTTTTGGGCAGGCAGTTGTTAAGATCCCTCCCCAGGTGCAGCAGGGCATTGCCGCGGCTGTGACGTTCTAGCTAGCTCTCAGCGAGGGCTTCCTTCCAGCTTCGTCCCTCCTTGAGTTTCACTTTGTGTCTTCAACCCGAGACAGTATTTTTCTTCTCTTCCTACCTCAGGAAAGCACACTGCTGCTATCTGATGTTAGTAGCTGTTACGTGGTATTACACCTGCGGCCACAGCCTCAGCGGCTCCCAAACAAGCTCCAAACTACGTCTGCAGAGGCCAGCGTTTCTCCTGAGGGGTAGAGCGGCGTGACCAAAGACGCGGATGCGCACCTTACGGCACGCTGTGGCTCACTACTCCCGTTGCACATGTATTTTTTCTTCCCAGAGATCGGTTTTGACAGGCACCGAGGCCAGTGCAGACACACTGGCCCAGACTCGTGACATCACCTGATTAACAAATCCAAGGAAGGTTTGGCAGCTCTGGCTACGGGCAGCCAGCCCGCAGGAGAACGGCAGCCATGCATCAGATAATGCAATGCTAACTCACCGCTCTCTACAGTGCTTCAATCAATAAACAACTTTCTCGCGCGCCTGCCGTACTAACCGTCAGCGTACGTGGCCTCTTCCGTGAGCCCCGAAGGCCCCGCCGAAGCACGGACCACAGCCCGCGGCCACCACGGCAGCGGCAGCGCTCCCGCTTCTGCCCCCCCAGCCCGAGGGACGCGCGGGGCGGCGAGGACGTTACCCTCACGGTAGCGATGGCAGTACCGCTGGCAGGGAGGTGACGAAGAGCCCTGGCACTGCGACTTTGCACTCACTGAACGGAGGCCACGCTCTGCCCCGGCTCCGCGGCAAAACGCAGCGGAGCCTCGCTGAGCTCCCTCCGCCTCACCAGAGCACAGCCAGGCTCGCTGCCTTCAAAAATGAGGCCACTATAGGTCCTTTTTTTTTTTTTTCTTCCTTTATGAAGACCGCCTCATTACTGCAGAATAATGCAAGTGCTTAATTAGTGCTATGGGTTAATCACTCTGCTTGAAGAGTTTCCCTCTCTTTCATGAATAAAGGAAGGCAGCTCTGCTTCCCGTTATCCAGCTACCAGCATCGGCTCTGACAAAGCACCATCTTCGGCCAAAGTCAACCACAGCCATCACACAGATACGTAATGTCTGATGTGTAACTGTAGATATCCTTGCCTTTATGGGGTTAATACTTGCCCTTGGGGATAATTGTGCAGGACTTTAGATGAGAGATTTCCATAAAAGGCAGTAAGAGTCACCCAGCTAAAACCACACATAACTCAAGCTAGTTTACCCCTTTGCATTATTTAAACGTCTCCCTTTAATGTGAACGCATCAATTTAAAGGCACAGTGCTGCCAGTGCTCCGGGCAGGCAGCTCTTCTCTGGCGACCAAATGTGTCTCTTCAGAATTTATATTTGCATGCATTTCAAAAATGTGCCTATTCCTAGGCCTCCCGGTTGTCAGAAAACGAAGGCATAAGTCGGCCTTTCCTATTGCTGTCGGGAACGTGGGGGGTCAGCTTTACTGCACCCCTCTACCTGGGCGTCAGGCAGAGAGGGGGCTGTGCCCGCTCTCTGAACCAGACGTGGGTACGGAAATCCAGCGCACTGGCATTTCAAACCACTGACTGCTGGCGATTCTCCCGACTCCGAAAGAGCACCTGGCCGCTTTGTGAGTGGACCCAGAGAAGGAGGAACCACCGGCCACTCCGGCCCTTCCACTCTGCTTCCCTGTTCCCGGAGCACTGGCTCTGGCTCATGCCTGCCTTGGAAGTGCTTCTGCTATATCAAAATTTACACCAGTACACGCAGGTAACCAGAGAAACCAGAGACTTTTCCAAATCACTTACAGCTTGGCCTTCCATTTTAAGATAACAGGGGGTTTTATTCAGGTTTATTTCTAGTGTATATTTATACAAAGAACACCAGCAAGGTTCGAGTTACAGCAATTAATGAAATTTAACTACATTAATAAGGAGAGAGCCTTTTTAAAAACAATTTTGGTTTTAATGTTAAAAAAATGCAAACAGTAATAAGAGTGAGGTAGAAATATTTTCATTTGATTGCATGTTTCTTTCTCTGTCTACACGTATGAACTTGTTTGCTGGTCAAGGGGAATTTTTGTGGGTAGGAAAAAATAATTCTGCCATCCGCTCAGTCCCTGAGTATCTTGTTTCTATAAGGCACAAAGGTTTTGTCAGTCAGGTTACCTAGGAGTGAAAGTTATGTCTCATAATCCGTAATTCTATTGCCCATTACACACCATCTGTTGACACAGTTAAAGATAATCCAATTTTTGTCTTTTAAAAAAATCGCATAGCTATATCATATGGTGCATGCAATGTGATAAATTACTTATTTAAATATGGTGCTTCTGTATAGTTTACAAATCCATCGTCACTCTCAGTTAACCTGAAAGCAGTTTTGAGCAGGGTTTTTTTGTTTGTTATTTCAAATGTCTGAGTCCCTAGATGAGGTTTTCATCTATTTACAGTTACACCTAAAACTGTACAATTACACAGCTAATGTCTAATCTAACCAACCTTTAAGAAGCTGTTATTGGAATTCAAAGCTTTGCATCTACAGTGGAACAAATATCATGACAAAGCTGTTTCATGTCCCTAAAGCAGCAATGTCTTATTGCAGTGTCTTTACTAGGAAGAGCCTGATATAATTTAATTATAGACTACTTGTTCAATGTGATGCAGGAGTTCTCAAGTATTTCAAGTAGATTCTGGAAGTCCACCCCTAAAGAGCTCCTTGCAAGACAACGGTCCATCAATATATCTGCAGGTTTGCAGCAGATTTGCTTTGTCACTTTATTTTCAGTCTCCAAAAGTAATCAAAATAGTTAGTGGGTTGCCAAAAGTTGTATCCTCACAAAATAAATCAAAAAAAAAGAGAATCAATCGTGCTGGGCAACAGAAAGCTCTTACACAATTAACCTGGTGAAGGGAAATAGGCCGTTTGCTGTTGCTCAACTCCTTTGCCAAACTATTTCAGTGGCCCTTACACTCTCCAAGGCCAAACCTTCAAACAACAATCTCATCCCCTTCTGATGCACAAGACACACCCGAAACATTTTCAGGAGGGGTGGAAAGTAGTAAAAGAAGATTTCTGTGATTTGCAGTCAGGTTCTTCTGGGAAGATTACATATTTCTAGGAGACTATAATGTACACGTACATCTGTACCTCTGATACAATCACATAATCAACATTCAAATCTAGATAGCTATTTTTCCATGCAGATTTTTATTACTTTCTCTTCCTGAAATAATTAACCACTTTCAGGATTTTTTTAACTTAAGAAGTGAAGACCTAATTTTCACCTGACTCTTCAATTACAGTTCTGAATAATTCTCCTTTTTCTTGCAGGCCAGCTTTAAATCAGTCTATCAGGCTGCTGTGTCCTTTTGCACTGGCAGGTTTTGTTCCCACCAGAGCCTCTGGGCAAGCCAAAGCCAAAGCCAAAGCACATCCCTACAATAATCTCATCTAGTGATACACCTGCATCACTCACCAGAAGTTTCCATGGTCTCAGGCTTCATTTGGGGAGAGGGAGGCAGTAGTGCTCCAATGAAAGACCATTCCTCGCAGGGTTTCATGTTGGGCAATGGCTCACCAGCAGCCCAGCTGCTGGGATGCCAGACCATGCACCATGGGGAGGCAGGGAACATTTCCAAAACCTGGTGAGCACAGAGATGGCACACAAGCCCCAGGTGGGTCACAGGTGTTCCATTACGCTGCTCCTCTCACACACACCTGCAGAGACCTAAGAGCACCAGACCTCATCCACAGAGTGCCCAAAGTTTGTCCCATTTCCTCTGCCCTCTACATCCGATTGTCCCATTCTTGCTCCCTCTGACCAGGCTGTCCAGCTGCCTATGCCTATCAGGTATGTTCTGCTACTAGAAGAGATTTGAATAAAGCATTTAAGTATCTGGCAAGCATTTTCTTCAATGAAGACATGCTATGAACTAGGCAATCATATTTTCAACTGTGCTGCCTGCCAGAAAAGTGCACAAACTTCCAATAGCACAGAAATGAGGTCATTTTGGTCAGCTGCCAAAATCAGCACATTTCCTCTTTCGGTTCTGGATGCTGCACCTCCACACTCCACGATGTGTGACAAGTTGTGAGAGGGAGGTGCAGTATCTCAGAAAAGGAAATAAAAATTAAACCGGCGGATGTTATTAAAAAAAAAGGGGGGGGGGGTGGGGAAGAAAAGGGGAAAAAAAAGAAAAAATCATGAAGCACCTAATGTCCTATGACCTCCTCCTGAAGATCTATTTAATTGGAGTCCAGTATAATCTTTTTAAGAAGGTGTCAATACCTTATCTTGATATTGCAGAAATGTAAAGCCTCATCCCGTTAGAGGAATTCAAAAGGCTTACATGAGGGATGCAGCTTTTGGTTAGAAGGCTGGACTGGAATTTAGCAGATCAGGATTAAACCCTGGTCTTGCCACAAGCTCCTGTGGGGCCTGAGCAAGACTCCTAACTTCCCTTGCCTGAGACCCTGTCTTGTGCCTGGTCTTGTGCATTTGAAAACTAAGTTTTCCTGAGCTGGGAATATGTCTTTACAGTAGAGCAGAGCCTGGAACAGTGGATTTTGGATGCTCATTTGGGCCTCTTAATGCTAATGCAGCAAAAGCCGAAATGACAGTAGTAGTAGTAATAAGAATAATAATAGTAATTATCTCTCAGTCTTTATTTTCAAGTTAATGTCTGCCAAAAAGTGTTAGAGAAGTTTCTCATTGTGGCAACTACTATATTTATGTGCGTAATTTACAAGCAGCTCATCTGAATAATTTGAATTTTTTATTAAGGTTATTTTCTCATTTTCCATTGAGAAGCCTTCTTAGATACTGACTCACATTCAGCCTTGTAGGGAAAAGTGCCAAGCATTTGTTTTTCCTATGTCTCCAGTAGTTATTTGACTCCTGCATTAAAAACTCAGCAAAGCCAAAACTGAATAGGAACAATCTTAATTTAATTATTAAATATATTTCAAAATTCATGGTGATTTTAAAAAGATGTTTCATGTGGGATAGTGGAAATGTGCCAGAGAAATCTAAAAAAACTATATGTAATCTTCTCTCCCCATCCCTTCTCTCTTCCAGCCTCTCTCAAAAGGAGGTTAGGTGAACTCAAATCTAGTGGAGCTAGGGTGAGCTAGCTTCACTTCAGGTTTGCTAGAAAAAAAGTTACCAGGGCATCTTGCCAAGCCTGCCACTTTTGAGATAAATATGACTTTCTTTCAGGGCAGTTTTATGAGGGGCACAGCAAGAGGCTCGTATACTATGGCAATTCAATTGCAGATTTAGCTATGCAGCAGCTGCCGCTGCTTCATTATAAACAACAGTTTGCTCTGAAGTTCTCTTAAGAAGTTTACAAAAGGGACAGTGTATTTATCTGACGTCTGTTACAGTGGTGTGGAGATACACAGATGGCCTTTGACTCTCACCTTCTGCATCACACAGAGCCAAACCCAGTTCTACAGAAAGGGTTAGTCCTTAAATTTGCCTGCTCTTTTCCTGATGCTACTCCCTTCGTCTATTTGACGATCAGAGCCAGCTTACTTTCCTTGGGAGGGTCAGATTGGCAGATGAACTATAGTGAGGAGAGGAAACACGTTAAGTATGAAAACATTCTCATAAGCTCTCACAGGAAAAGGATGTAGCTAACAATAATAAAGAATACTGCATTTCTCTGCCAAACTTTATCATACAAGGTTATGCATTTCCAAAACTTACATTTATACCAGTTAAATATCGGTAGTGCTACATCTACAGGAGGCACATTCCAAAACAGCCTTCCTATACTCCCCATAGTAAGTCGGTTCTGGAGGTTTCTTCTTGAAAGAACAGCAATAGGCAAACGTATCACCACCTCACTTAACTCAGGATACTACCAGAGTGCTGGGAGTTACAAAGTGAACCGCTTCACCGCTGTCTGACCAGTCCCGGGAGCGATCCGTCACGGAACACCTCCAAGAGCCACTCGGGCAGGGCTGTCATAGACTGCTTGAAGCGAGCTTCATTCACCAGTAGTATTGATGGCCTGGCCTCCTGCCAGGCACAAATACTGTTTGCTGCGCAGTTGGAAGGCTAATTACTTAAGGTTCGTCCTTCCTCCTCTGGGGCTGTTCCCTGCACTTCTTCAGTTTTGCAAAGCTGGTACAGTAAAGCCAAAGAGCTGATAAAAATATGGTCTGGGCATGGCTTTGGACTGCTTGCCTTTGGTTGGCTTAGCGGCCGTATCATTTGTGATTTCACTGAAAAGCTTCAGTTCTGACTGTTTGGCCACGTTTCATGGCTTTCCGAACCTTTCCAGGGAGAAACAAGAATGACCTTTTTGATGGCCCATCCTTAGTCCAAGCATTATTCCCAGAAATGCACCAGCCAGCAGAGACCTATTGACCTTTTCTTGCTGTCCTCAGTGCCACCAGGGCAGCTGGTTTTGACTCATTCCTCACTTTGTTCACCTGCGGACACATCTGCCAAACAGGCAGCACAGGTGATTTTTCCTCCACACAGGCTGCTGGACAGATGTTGGCCGGCAGTCCTCAGTTTACATTCGGTGTCCGGTCAGTGGAGTGAATGCCCACGTCAATACCTGTACTCAATCTTACAAATGCAAAAGCAGACAGACAAGCAGCCGGCAGGTCATTCCCAGACAGGGATCCAGGGGGCTCTGTAACTTCCCCTTATCCTCACGGATCTGCAATTGCTGCACGCGATGAAAGCAGTCTATTAACAGTTCATCATAAAACATGCTCGGAGATTTTATGTCCTAAATTACATTTATGATTGTTTTGCCTGTTTGCTGAGAGTTAGTGTAGTGGGAAGTCTAAATCACTGTTATTACACCTTTAACTAAGGATTTGGAAACTATTATTTAAATTAAAAAGACAAAAAAAAGACAAGTCCTCAGAAAGAATAATTCAAAAGGCTGTGATCATTCTGTAAGCAGCCTTAAATACTGACTTGATATTTCTTCTGGTCCTGGGATACACCAATTCCAGCATGTTACTTCAGAGAAGAATCAGCTTTTCTGCAAGGACTAAGACCTATGCATCAGTTTCACCGCTTAAAAATGGTTCTTTACATACATTTCCATAATAAAACACTTTATAACTATTACCCAATTATTGCTTACAGCATTAAGTAACAAGGTATTATTACTCCAATTTTATAGAAGGGAACAAATCATGAAATCTGAAACACTTATTCTGTTTTTGCGTAGGCTTTCTCATATTAATTAATTATGAGACTTAATTACACTCAATCTCACCACTCCAAGCCAATTACGGAAAATTGTGTAAAGCAAAGAAGTAGGGAAATCTCTATCTCAGAGACAATCACTTATACTGACAGCACTTTCCACATAGGTATATAAAAGGACTTTGCAGATATTAACTCGCACACCCAAAGCCATGGGATGGATTTTTCTCTGATTTTTCCCCAACTGCCCCTACGCTAGTAGTCTGAGCAATGAACACTTCTCCCAGATTCCTTATTCAACTCTGCCCTAGAAACCAAATGCAAATCTCTGCCCCCTGACTTGTGCCTTAATCACATGATCACCTTTCTTCCCAGAAGCAGGAAAAAAAATCCCCAGGCATGTTAAAATCACCAGATTAGAAGAGCTCTAATCCAATGACTTTAAACATGGGTTGGTAAGAATTGTTATGTGCTATATTTATGCGTTGTAAAATATTTTTAAATTTTCTATTTATTTTGAATCTACAACTATTTTATTTACTGAAGTTTAGCCTTCAAGGGGAATGGTAAATCGTCTAAAACATCACTTAAAAAGTTTTTGTTCCACTGAAGTATCTATGAACACTTCTGCACCCTGTGTTGGAAAGCTAATTCATGATTTCCCACAGCACTTAGCTGCAGGGATTCACAACATGTTTCAATGCCTTCAACAGCAGCAGCATTCCATGGGGAACCATTCTCCTATTTCCAAGTCATGGCTTTTACAAAGATGGACTAAGCCAAGGCAAACTGGCCTTTTTATATTAATACCAACTGATCCTCCCATAAAATGTGCACATTTAAAATCAGGGGAGAAACAAGGGCAATTATCATCTTTGGCAGTTTGTCTAAAGAGGGTAAATTACTTGATTAAAATTGGGGAGAGACATTGAACTGACAAATATTAATCTGAATTTTCCTTAATTTCTTTACTGTGTTTGCCAATGAGTGAAGGCTGCTCTAAAGGACTCTCTGTGAACAGAGGTGTAAATGTAAGTGCAGGAGACTCCACTCATTTATGACTTTGACTTATTTGGAGCCAAGATATCCCTCAGTCTTCACAGTTGTGACATTTTGTGTTCCATCTGGCCTATTCCAGCCGAATATTCAGTCTGTGCTCCTCGCAATTATGCCTTGTTTGCATCACACCATTACAAGCGTGCTACAAGAGTTTCACACACTGGAATCTACCACACAGTATATTTTAAATGCTCTCCAGTTGTCTAAGTCAGCCTCATGGCACGGCAGCAGAATTAAATACAATGGGATCTGGCAGGCTGCATTCACAGGACTGCATTGTAAAAAGGGGAAAAATAAATATTAACATTTTGACTGTTTTACAGTCAAATTACAATTTTGCTAAATACTCTTAAGTAAAACAGAAATACCTTGCTGAGCCTGAAAAACCAAAGAGTTTGCAGGTGCAGTTAAATCAGGCACCTTTCAAACACATATTCTTCCTTATCCTGCAAAGCTTTCCCTTCTTCTTTGCCCAGTGATACTTCCATACTTCTGTTAGCCCAGGAAAGGGCAGCTACAGTAGAAAACAGGCAGAGATAACCTCAGCATTCAAAAGAGTGAGACGCTCAGATCCACACCTGAATTTCCACACCTCATGACAGCTTTACCCCCACCCAAGTAAACTCCTACTTTTTCCTATTCAGACAAGGGAGATGCCGTCCACCGCAATTTAGGCAGAGGGTGGATGGCCAGGATCTCCCTCTGGAAGCCTTCAAAGGCACGCAGCTCTCTCCTCTGAACATACAGAGAACTAGAAACTTTCTTTAGTAAGAGTGGCTTACCAAGCACCAAAAATTTAGGAACAAATTAAGTACCCAATCCTCTTAATTTGGACCATATCCTCCAAGTTTCAGAACAGACACTTTCCTTGAAGAAGCAAACTATAAATTGCAAGTGTAACATTAAGGCATGAACCTACATCTACCATAGTATTGTTAAAACAAATATCAGTACAAATTCTGTGTTAAAGACAGTCATGTATTTTCCATGCTTTTAATACTAACCCCTGAGCTTAATTATTATATGTAGTGTCTAGGGCAGCAACACTTCCTACCCAGCACCCATCATGAGTCCAGCAATTAATTGCATACCACTGACCTTCATAGAACACCATGGAAATTTTATTACTGTACAACTAAATTGCATTTCGTATAACTCTGCCCCATAACTATGTCTTATTATAAAAAAATCATGTGCTTACAAAAGGGATAGTTGAGCCAATTGAACTATTTATAATTTGCAAGAATAAAAAACATTTCACAACGTTTGCAACATACATACAAAAAACTCTGCAGCCTTAATACAAGACAAATGTTACTAAGATTCACATTATAGACAAACGTGGAATGGAAAATATTCCCTGAAGTTATAATGGCAGGGTTATGCAGTATGCTGCTTAAAAGCTATTTGCCAACAATGTCCTTTTCCTTTTAGCCAGAACCCTATGGTAGAAATTCAACTGAAGAAAGTCAGTTAATTGAAATTGTGGTTCTACAGCTGAGGAATTGGATGTGTAAGATGAAGCAGCTGAAGGAAAGGACTACACTTCCATATACTATTAGTACTACAAGAGAGGGCTAGCGGTCATGGCCTATGTCTTCTACCTTGGAGTTACCTCTGTGCAAGTTTGCCACTTTGAGGGGGCTCCATCCTGCTTACGTCCTGCCTTACTCTCTCCTCTCATTTTTAAGAGAATGTTACCGCTCAGCACATTTCTTCTAAGTTCAGGAGTCTCCTTGCTCCTTTCCAAACCAAAGGTTCACAAAATAAAAAATTATTGCATGACTACTCTAATTTCAAATTGGCATGCTAATATAAGAGCTAATGTAAGTCAGGGCAAGAAGACTTTCTCCCTGGATTCAAGGGCTGCGTCCAAGATGAAATAACTTGTCACGCCCAGGATTTCAATGCTGGCTTCCAAGTTCCCAGACTCAAGTGACCCAGCAGGACACAGCCACAAACCTCCACACGAACACATCTGCACCAGCTGCAGACTCAGAGAAGGAAAGGGAGTGCTGCGGCAGGCAGCATGGGCTTTTCAGAAGGTGTACATGTGCACTAAGGAGCCCCAAGAGCTGCTGCTTTGGTAGTTTGCACTGTCCTTGTGCACTTCTGAGTGTCTTCCAAGTTTCTTACTGGAGCCATTAGTAGGCAGCAGGCTGGCAACATGCCCACGTGCATGGTGAGGTGAATCACCCATCCTCCAAAGTCAAAACTCAAAGAATATCAAGAGGTAACTGTGGAGTAAACTGGAGGTCACCACCAAGCTTTCTTGCAAGTCATATGAGTAAGGTATTACACTTACAATATCGCATCTCCCAAATACCTTGTTCAATTTTCCGCAAGCAATGAAAAAGCTTTCTACTGTGGCAAATTCCACACGTCTCAGGCAATGCATTTAATTTCACCAAAACCCAGTTACAATTGGGTTTACCGTGTCAACCCAGTTTCAAACCTTTTTTGGTTAAAGATTTGTAATCTATACTCCCAATGACAGCAAGACTATCTAACAAAAAAAACTCATCAACAATACTTTGCTTTGAAGAATTGCCTACATATTGAATGGATGCTGTGTCCAAGGCAATTCAGAACTATATGATGGTAGTGGTTTTGTTTTGTGGTTTTTTAAAGAAGTTCAGTAAAATTTTTCAGTTGATATCAACAATTTATTACTGCCTGTTTTCATAGGTTCTTCCATTTCTACAGTACAGCGGAGGAAATGTGAAGTGAAACTAGCTTCATTGTAATGAAAAAGGGGTCTCATAATTTAATTCAGTTTGCTCCCTAATCACAAATGCACAGAGAGCACGAACTAGGGAAGAAATATGTAAAGTGATGCTACAACATCGCATGCATAATTTAAAATCTCCTTTCCTGTAGAAGCCTGGGTTACAAATCAGATTGGAGAGTACACACATTATTGAGATTACTGAAAAGTCATGGGCAAGGCTATGATTTGGAAGCAACAACCCTGCTCTGTTTGAAACTAAATTCAAAATTCCCATTGATTTCGCTGACACCTTGGCTTGGATATTCTTGAGGCCTGATCACAGAGCATAAATATATATATATATATATATATATATATGCCTGGAATGACTTGCTAGACATCTTGATGTAAAAAGAAGTTACAAAATGAATGCAAAGATGACAGATGAGCCTCCCCTCTCCCAGCCAGGAAAGCTTTTATTGCCATCTCTTCAACACTTTCACTTCTGCCAGAACTCCCCTCTGCCCGCGTGGCCCCTCCAGATGTCCAAAGTGTCTCCTCCAGACAGTACTGCTGAGCAGGCGGAGCATGGATTAAACGGTATTAGATGTTCTTTCTGTCATTTTGTTTTCAGTAATTTAGAAAATTATTTTTCTTTTTGTGGATATTTTTAAATGGGGTGAGGGAGGTGTTACAGAAAAAATAAGAACCTCCAAGATCAGAATATATCAGAAGCTTGACGGCACTTAGCATGTCTCTGTGACCATGAATATGTACACAAACACACGCACATGCATGCACACACACATTAAGATTAAAGTCAAGTCTTTTGGAGCAGGCTCACAAAAAAATAAAAAAACATGTTCAACAGGAAGAGTCTGTTTAATGTAAGAATTAAGCAAGGCTCTTTCATTTGCATAGATCACTTACAGCAACAGCAATTCATGAAATTCTCCCATAAAAATCGTGCTATACTTTGTCTAAAGCGACACATTCCTTGCAGATCACAGTGCCTTTCTCATGCTGTTAATAAGATAAACTGTTACATGAGGCTTACAAATCCATTTAAATTGATTTTAATTAATGAATCAATCACTAGCCACTGATGACTTGGTCTACAGACAGCAAGCAATTCAAAGCCCCAGGCCTCTAATCCCAAACCAAAATCCACATTAGAGCAACAAGACATCTCTCTGATCGATAGTAACACAAAGATATTCAGTTCATACACTTTTAAAGTGTATGAACTTGATCAAAATGTATCTCCAGATCTTATGCATTACAATTCCCATATTCAGGACTGTTCAACTAGGAAAACAATATTAGATCATTTACATTTCTTTGCAAGTGAAATAAATGAAATCAAGCACAACTGTAACCTGCTTCTAAACTTTTAGATGCTTACTCCACTTGAAGGTTTTTTTCTTTGTTCTTAAACAATCAGTTGTTTAATTAATAGAAAATTGTGCTTCATATGGTCACAAACATGAACAATGCCTTTTACATATGCTTTGATCCTGTGAAAATTCACTGCTATTTTCTGCTGCTAAAGTGCTTAAATTTTCCCTCAAACAGAAAACAAGAAAGAAGAAAGATTTCTGTCCCAAAATCAGCGTGCAGAAGCAGCATGAAGAACATCCGTGTTATTTCAGTAAGTCAATTATTGTAATTATTGTTATTACAAGAAGTTAATTACAATGCAGTAAGTTAAATCCACAATAGGTGGTGTGATGCTGAACACTGCAATCCCTAAAGCATCAGCATCGGGCTCCCCATAGCAGAGGGGACACACCTGAGTGAGACTTCTGCTCCCGTGTACACAAACAGCTGGTGCTCTAGCACAGCATCTGTGAATAAAGCACCACTTAAACTAGCCAAGAGAAAGGAAGAAATGATGCATCCCTCCCGGGGAGCCTCCTTCCTGGATGTAAGCATCTAGCCCTTCTTTCAAAGGCCGCTCCTTTTTCTTAAACCATGACAGAGAAGGAAGGGTGAGACAAGCCAGCTTGCCTCCAAAACAGTCTAGATGTTTATATAGCTACTCTGTGCCAACCCCAAGCCGCTCTGCTCACATGATGCTCTGCACTGCACAAGCTTGATGGCACAGATCTCTGCTTGCCTGGGACATGACTGTCTACCGAGCTCCCTCGCCTGATGTAGACTTCCCTCCAGAAGCAGAGCAGCAGGTACTTGGGGAAGTTTAGTATCAAAAACTTGAGATCTCTACAAACTTCCTGTACCAGAGGAGCTGGTGCTGTGAGAATGGCAGTTATGGGCCAGTTACTCTGTTTACATTTTTTAAAATGCTAGCTGCACCTTCATGGCTCAATAGCTTCCCCTTAAATATTCTGAGAGAAATCCCAATCCCCCACAATCGACAAAGCAGCTTGCTTGGGTGCTTGCTGCCATGCTGGAAGTTCCAGCAACCCACCTCACGCACAGCTCCATTACAACAAAACACATCCAGTGGCCTGTCCCTGGATGGATGCAACCAGCCCTACCGTGGGAAAAGAGAGCAGTTGGCACGGGCCATCGGAAAAGTGCCCATGAAAACTGTGCTGACACAAACCTGTCAACTAGGAGAGAAGAGTCCCTTCCTCTCCCTCAAGGGCAACCTCACCCATAACTCAAAACAGTCCCTCAAAGGCTCCGTTGTCATTGCCTGAGCAAGGGATTGAGCCTCTCCAGGTCTTTCCTATGAGCATGGAGTTGCACGGACAGAGGGAGGAGGTGGGAAAAGTCTCTATTACAGATATGGGTCTCCACATGAAAAGGATCTCAGCAGTGAGCTGCCTTCAAGATGGTCTGCGTTCCCTTCTTTTTTCCCCAGCCCAATCCTCTTCTGTACTGCCTGACAAACCCAAGACTGAGAAAGCATCACACTGGACACCAGTACGGGATGACCTGTGTCAGCCATTTGGCTCCAAATCTCTATAAATGGCCATTAGTTACACTGAGGTCAATTTACCGACACTGAACTGCACCAGCTAAGAAAGAGTCCAACTTGTAGCTTGCTTTATTAGAGCAATTTCACATATTATCTAATACAAAAGATGTTGTTGCCTAATGTGCAATAACCATTCTGCCTGTTTAAATGAAGAGCTCTGTATTTGTTTTTAATCAATACTGCATATACAGTTTAACCAATGCTGTCAAAAGTAGCTTTTTAATGCAGTGTCTCACTGATTTATTGCTCTCAATACTTGTGTTCTTCCCAGTTTGTTATGTACGAATGATTTTTTGGAGGGAAGAACAAAAAGAATAATTAAAGAAGGTAGGTTTGGCTTTTATGTGCTGCTAATTAATTAGAGAGTTAAATTAACCAAATAATAAGTACAAGATACCAAACTATCTTTCATAATATTTAAGAAAAACTTAAAGGGTTGAATACTTTCCAGGTGTAAACACATTAAGATCAACATTGTACCAAACCTGAATCTGGCCCAGTTAGCTCAAAAACATAAATAGTGCATCCTCTTGCAGGGATGTTGTAGTGTACAGGCACTCCACATTTAAAGAGACAGATTCTGCAGCCAACAATGCTCCACTGACATAGAGACAATCAATGTGTCCTTGATTATGAGGAGGCAAACAGTTTTCACTACAAAAAAGGAGACTGAAAAACAAATCATGTGTTTTTATTTTACAAGTTCCAAGTTTGGGTTGGGGTTTTTTCAAGCCCTTTTGGAGCACTGAAACAGAATAAAAATAGTTTGTTGCACAAGCATAAAACAAAGTAACTGCTAAACAAACATTTCAAATTTACTCCTATGTGTTCAGTTCTCATTCCCATTACTCTTCAGGAGTTGGATGATATCACTGAAATATCTTCCCATTTTCTGATAAACTGATTAGATGGGGTTTGTCCAAGAATTGTGCCATAATGCGTTCCCTCTATTTCATATTCTGAATATCACTGCTGGAAAATGTACTGCAGCACACAATGTAGTATATGCCAATATATCCTGACATTCAAATCAAGACCGCAAATTATAAACAGTTTCAGCAAATTGACTGGAGTGCCTTTGTTCCTCAGACATACATCTTCCTATTGCTTACAAAAGCAGCATATACTAACCACTAACACTGCTATAGCCAGTACTGGGAAAGGAAGTTATTGAAGCCTGGATTTCCTGCTTTCAGTCGTAGCCAAGAACTGTGAGGCTTGTAGTGGTTTCAGGAACTGACTCATCTAATGATTCATGGATAAGATACTGGTTTTAATATATTTCTGATCATAAGACTCAAACTTCAAAACCAGCGATGCTTAATTTTTATTCTAAAGTAAAAAAAAAGTACATAAATCAAGTAAACAAATATTGTCATGGGACACACTGGCTAATAATTATAAACGCGTTTTACAGTGCACTCTGTTTTAAAAAAATAGTATGTCAAACTTCCTGGAAATTCATTTCAAGAGAACGTTGACAATGAATTCAAAATCCACCGTCAAAAACCCGAGTACTTTTGTAGCAATCCTGATACAGCTGAAACACAAGTGGAGGACAGGTGGGATATCAATTGCATTTTTAGATATACCCTTAGGTACACATACACCTACTGCTACATATTAATCAATGAATCCTAGAGCTACTGTTGTTAATGCACATGGTTTCTTTAGCTGTGTATAAAAAGTATCATCAAAAGATCGGCTGGTAACAATACATTTGGGTGTTTGGAACAAGAAGAAAGTTTTGTTTCAGGAGTGACTGGAGCTGCAGAGGTCAATCTTAAAGCAAAGGCTAACACTGGATCTGAAGTGCTCACAAATACGTGCATTTTGTGCTAATTCAGAATTCAAAACCAGCCATTTTTACGTGTCTAGTTCTTCCAGAGGGAAGCAGGCCCTCCAGTGCATCAAAATGCTTTTTGCCCACAACACAAATCTCATCAGTATGCTGTGACTTGAACTGCCAGGCTCTTGCACCTAAAAAATAGCTTGTGATGGAAGCTTAATTCTGCTAGGCTCATGTATGGAAAAGTACTGGTTTACTTTTTAATTTTTGAACTGCAAACTGCAGCTCCTTACACGCTATGCACAGTGTTGTGGGGAGGGAAGGGGATGTCAGCATTTCTATATTTCATCATGTGTACAACTAGCACAAAAAAAGAAAACAAAATGCATGTTGCTTGTAGGAAAAGAAAAAAAAAAAAACCCAGCAGTTAAAACAGTTGACAAGAAAAGGCCAAAGTGCGCTCAGTGGCTGGCAGTCATTTTATGGCTATAGTCCTACAGCAGATTTACTTAGATGACGTCAGTGGCTCCAATCCAGCTTTTCTTTGGTAGCATTTACCACTTGCCTCTTGAAGCCTCCACTATGCTACAGAGCAGTAGACCATAATCAAAATTCCCTTTGTGAAATAGAGTTTACCTCAGGGCACAGAGGCATTGCTAGCTGAATTGCAGGCTCTTCACCCTGTACTGCATGCCCAGAAATAAATAACCTACAATACTGTACTTTCCTTAATACAGAAGAACCATTAAAAGCAGCCTGCTACCTAAAAAAGGGTTCTTTACTTTGTTTCAAAAATCTCAGAGGCCAGACTATTAGTTCATTTTCCAAGCAACCAAGAACTATGATAATTCTACTACCCTTTGGACTTCTTTGTATTGTTTTTGGAGATTTTGGAAGATAAAGTTATTTATGGGTCATTGTTTTACCAACAAAATATATTACTAACGCTAGAGGCTAACGTGAATTGGTATAGGAAGCTGCATATTTTAAAATTGTCTTTCAAATGCGCCCCTTCAACTGCTTATCTACAACTGGTCAGTAAGCATATAGTAAATATGCCGAGAAGCAGAGCAAGAAATTACTGTGCATAAATAATAGTCAGTTTAAAGAGTAAAATGCATGTTATTTGGCGCTATGGATTTCCTATCGCAAAACAGCAACTGCAACAAATGAAACACTAGTAGAGCCAAGTCAAGCAGATACCAAATCAACTAAAACTTCACAGGCTCTGAAGTTTAACCAAAAAAAAAAAAACCACCCCAAAAAACCCAAACCCAAAAAAACCTTAGCACCAAACCAAACCCCACAACCATATGAAAGATGCATGTACTAAACAAAGATAGATTTGTTATGTTTTAATAGCCCCATCAGTCCAAAGACAACCATACTCATTATGGGTGATAACTAGATACATTACTGGACTGAAAATTGCCTCTCACAGTTAAGCATTTAGAAATTACTTATAGGGAAGATGCGCACATGCCTCACAGAGAACTGGAAGTCTCAATACCACTCCTTTCCCAGCCTCTTCTCTTACCTTCCCCCCATTCACACCAGAATGAGAGATCACAGGTCTAATCTGCAATGAGCCAGAACACAAAAAATGCTATTGTCATCCAACTGCATAAGTCACACCATGGACCTGAACTCTAAATCTGAATTTGAAACAGATTTAAAATTTGAGGTGACCCCCACACCAGCTCTAAGTGGACAGACGTTAACATTTCATGTCCCTGCAGAGAAACTAAAAGCCTTTATAGCAGCCTTAGATGCCAAGAGAAGGGCAGGAAACCTTTCTCATTTTCTGCAGGCATCCGTGTCAACTCGGGCACAGTGGTAAGGTGGGAGCATCACCTCTCACTTCACTGCCCACCTGGTTGGCCTCTAGGTGCTCTGCATTTTTCCATGCAGTTCAGCTGGGGGGACTTCAGTGGGGCTTTAAAGAATGGCCACTGCTCTGGACTGTCATATTACTCTGTTCCAAAGGGACAGGAGAAAAATTTTCTTCTTTTTGACCTCCTTTCATTTTCATAAAAAAGTGGTGTCAGCAAACAGACTTAGAAGAGGATTGTAAATGTCTTTGAGAGAGAATCTGGTCCTTTTATTGGCCATTAAGGATCCTGGGCATGAAAGGCATTGTACAAGCACAAGCGGTCCTTTCTTTCCAATAACCAGGGCAAGGAAGGAGTGGAAGCAGCGCAGCGACTGGGGTGGGCAAAGAGACCCAACAGACCCAACATGGACCATGTCCATGAGCAGCAGCAGAAGAGATAGGATAAGGAGAACCTGGCAGGATGGATAGCAAAAGGAGGGATACGAAAAGCCACCGTGATCCAAAGGAAGGAAAGCCTAATCAAGCACTGCCCAAGAGCAAGTAAGTGCATACCCGAGGAAAGAGGAGGGTCCAGGCAACCAGAGACAGATGCGGTGCCCCGTAAGGAACACGGAGACAGAGCCTGTAGGGCAGAAGACACAGAGGAATGTGCTGCAAGGTCAGAGAGCAACGCAGACAGATCCAACCCTAAGGACATTACTGCAGCATTGAATGGAAGACTGTATTTATGGTTTGAGACTTTTCCTGCAACAAAATAATTACAGCTAAAGAAAGGCGGGGGTAGGGGGAAGATGAAGGAACTTCCACTGAATCTTCAAGTCTTCTACAAGGCTTTCAGTTGATTGTGGAAAAAGCAGAAATAAAAAAATAAAAATCGTCGAAGATCAGCTGACAGCAGATATAGGGACACAATTGTTTTTAAAGGTTAATTTTTTAAAAAGAATAAAGGGAAAATCGGGGATGCGGAAAATTAAACTGTTTACAGAGTTTTGCCTTTTATTTTAAACTGTAAACCAACTTTAGGACAAAAAGTGTGTACACATGGTGGTGGTAGATTAAATATGAATAAAATTTCCTTTCTCCCATTAATTAATGTCTCCAAAAATTTTTCTTTAATTGAGATGCACATAACAGAGGCTTTAATCCACTAAACCTCTATGAATTTACCTTTTCTTCCAAAGTCTGTTCTGACATTTTCTCCCCTCAAAACCAAAATGTCATTCCTGAATTATAATCTCCCAACAGAAAGACAACCATGTAAAAAAACCACGCCAGCTAATTCCAAAAATAAGCTCCATTGTTCACGGCACCATGAGGTGAATGAATGGCGAGAGATTCCACCAAGGGAATAACTGTGATGTCTATAATGTTAAGGAATAATTTGGCACCAAAAATACCCAAGGCCATACTGGTTGGTGATTCAAACATGAAGCATATCAAAATGCTACTGATAAGCTAAATTAACAGATAGCTTATCTGAAGCATATACTAGCCATATGGTGCCACAACTTCTGTTGCCTGTTGCTGGCATAACAATAGGCTACTGCAGTCTTAGACTGGAAGCACTATTTGACAAACTGTCAGCAGCATTTTTATTTTTTTGCAGAGCTCTAGGGCAATGGCGCACTTGCCTATTTGCATTTTTTTTAAACAGGTGAACAAAGAGTAAACCAGATGTCAACTTTAGAAATCGAGCTGTCTGGATCAGGAGATTTAACAGAGGCAGGCATACTGCTACAGCTCAAATCTAGACAATGAGCTTTTCTAAAAACACTCTGGCCTAGGGGAGTGGCTATTTAAAACACTTGGCTTCTTTTATTTCAGCACTATGGAAGAGAATTCTGCTCTTAAGTGCCAGCTCAAATGAAGTCATTTTGTTTCACTGGGGCTTTCTTTGCATTTTAGAAATTTAGCATGGACTGTAGTAAAGGAAAGGACAAGTATATAAAAAAAAAATTTCTGATTCTTTTTCAGCTAGAACTGGGTAAAATGGGGGGTATGTGGAAACTAAAAATTTGATCACATACAAAAAAAAAAACAAAACCCAAAAACAAACCCAACCAAACAAAAAAATCTATGAAAGTATAATTCAAGTGCAAGTTAAATGAAATTTATTTTCCCTTCATTAAAAAAAAACAACCCAAAAAACCCCCCCAAAAACCCAAAAAAACACAACACTTTTGAAAGCTTTAGAAAGACCTGGTATTTACAATCCCCTCAAGCTCCACAAAGACAAGGTGTGAAGACTGACCGATAAGGAAGATTTACAATGGGACTTTAATATGTTACAGAAACACAATAGGTTAATAACAAAAAAATCATGAAAGTTGTCTTCTTGCTTTAAGAAAATTAAAACTTTATTACTTCCATACTATTTGAGGAAAAAATCTTTTAATAACAACACAGTAAATCCACTCAATCATTTCAAAAATTGACAAAATAAAAACTATTGTCATTCAAAATATAGTAGATCTGTCTATGGTATTCCATTATGAAAATGTGCTTTTAGTTGTGTTCTGTA
This sequence comes from Pelecanus crispus, assembly GCF_030463565.1. Taxonomy (NCBI): domain Eukaryota; kingdom Metazoa; phylum Chordata; class Aves; order Pelecaniformes; family Pelecanidae; genus Pelecanus; species Pelecanus crispus. The sequence goes on from NC_134648.1 coordinate 11,737,618, forward strand.
GGAGTGTGAAAGACATAATGAGAAAAATAGATAACTTTCTGTTCTAATAATCAGTTTGGCTTTGATAGGCAGTTATGAGAACATATTTATTTTCTGACTTATACCCAGCGAAGTATGTAGCATTTTTAGATTATCTTTTCAAATTGTTCTTGAACATTCTCAGTTAAAAAAAAAAAAACCCTCCTTTCATGTTAAGTTGAGATTGCACTTGAACTCTTTCCAAAAGCCAGAGCTGTACTGAATTATGATAATTAGAAAGCTGTGTGCATAAAAGGCAGCACAGTTGATGCATTTAAAAAAGTTCATGCCAGAGAATATAAGTTCAATATGTTCTCACATAATTAACATTTCCCATCATTAGCAGCAGTTTTCAGTTCATGTATCTGTAAAAACAACAGCACTCGTCATTGTTTTAGATTCCCAGTCAATAGCATTTTAATAGTTTTACACATAATCCTAAACTTTCCTTCCCTTCCCCCTCCCAGCACACTGAGATTCCACATTCTACCTTCTGACCTGCTAGCAAATAAACTTGTATTTTGCGCTCATATGCTTCTGCTGTGGCACAGACTATCTCCAATTTGAAAGTTGAAAGTGAAGAGCTAATAAGAGCTAGAAATCAAAGAAGGCCATTTGGAAAGGTACGACAGGATGCAGAGGGAATAACCACGTTGTTCCGGTAAACAACGACTAGAAGACAAAGAACAAAAAGTTGTAGGTGATACCTTCGACTGGACGGGAGCCAAACTAAAACGGGCCACCTCTCACGATCCCAGACAGAAGCTGGAGGCACTAGGAAATGGGGTTGCCACCCTGCACCAACCGGGCAAGCATCTATAAACCCTTTACACACTGCGGATTTTCATCGCGTTCTTGACGTATGTACAAAAATTCATCTAACAAATGCAGCACACGACGGGTTACTCTTTGAGACATTCATAGACTTCCTATGTAGAATATCTCAAATTAGTTGTTAGGAGCCAGGTTTTGACACAGGCTCGTTGCCTTCTTTCTCTTCCCTCCACTTCTTCAATCCCTGTGTTTTAAAATTAATATAATTCTGGTGGAACTTTAATAAGCTGATATAGTATAAAAGTTGCTGAATCTGCATCAGAGAGAGAAATTTTGGCTTTACCAATAACAAGATAAAACTCAGCGATTGCAGTGGGATCAGGATTTCATACAAAAAACAAGAGAGGTTCGGGGTATTAAATAAGAAAACTCCTAGCTGAATTTTATGTGACAAATCTGAGGAGCAGATTTGAAGTTGGCGCCTCAAAGGACTGAAGTCTGCAACTTTTCACTCTCTTACGTTTTGGAAATGAGCAATCATTAAAACCGAACACAAAATTATTCCAGGAAATATTATTCCATCCTTGTTCCACTTGCAAAAGTCAAAAGGAGTTTTGTGCAAGAACAGAGAGCAAGATATGGTCATAAAGTGGGAATTTATTGTAGAGATTGTTCTTCTAAAAATGTGTCTTCAGTGTGGCTTAGAGTCTGTTGGCTTCACAATAAATAATGCCATTAATCCGTTCATATATATCACAGGATACAATTTATATTATATAGTACTTGCATAAACTGCCACAAAACCTCTAACAGCCGTTTCTTTCAGGGAAATGATTTACCTCTTGCAGGTTCTAAAATTTCTTTGAGACTCACTTAATTTTTTTTTTTTTTAATAGTAAATGACTGTAGTTTAGAAATAGAAGACATTGCCATTAGTGCTTGCCTCAAGTAGGAAAGTGCAGCATGGTGACAAAACAGTAATTAAAATCTCAAATCCCAGAAATAAGTAACTACTATTTCTCTGCTGCAAAAGTAGGTCCCTCTAATGAACTGGGGATTTCAAAATCATGTTTAAAGGGCCAGTTTGCACCCTCATTACAGCCAACGTAATACAGCAACAGGCCATATGAAGTCGATGGAATTAACCTGAATTTAGACCAGATTTTTAAAAAGTCAGCCCTCACCTCATATTTGCACATGCTATGAATAAGAGCACAAATGGAACGAGACCAACTTTTAATAGAAATTTGCCTGCAAGTTTTAGACAGATTACAAGCAAAGCAGAACGTAAGCCCCATACAAAAATCTGAAAAAGCATGTGTGTCAAATCTGATACCCCTTTTAATCAAAGGTACAGAATAACACCCATGTCCTTCTTTAGACATCAAATATCATACTAACCATGTACATAAAGCATATGCTGTAAATATCTTAGTATTTGATCCAGCGAATGTTTATTCCTATGAGTCATCCCAGTCACTTTAACCTGAGTAAGGATTGGATCTAGCAAACCCTTTCTTCTTAAATAAATGGAATCACTTCAGAAAGACAGTTTTTAAAACAACTCTGGAAAGATATAGCATTAATATTAACGTCACGAAGAAATGCCAGATAAAAAGAGTGATGTATGCGTGTGCATATACAGTCAGAAACCATGCGTTCAAAACACTGTGTCTGTAGGTAACCTTCTCCCAAACACACACATGCAGAACTGTACACAAAATCTTTGTGTTTTGGAAACAGTCTTAGGCACTTTCCAATAAAATCAGATTACTTGCAGTGAAATTGTTCCAACAGTGTAACCATCCTACTTTACAGATTGAAAACCGACAGCTATCATCATACACAATTACAGTTTTTTACCTTTCACTTTTTTTTTTTTTAAGTGAAAGACACCAGAATTTCTCTGCAGCTCCAGAAGTCTTTATTACACTTTTGCCTGTACTGTATCTTGAAAGTTTGCTTACAATATGATCTACAAAGGTAGCTTAAACAGAAAGAAGGAAGAAATCTTTTTTTCCCCCTGCATGTGACTTAACTGAGCTTAACTTTTTCAGGCATGGACAAACAAAGCCTAAAAACCGCTTCAACGATATCCAAAACCACTACACTGTCCAGCAACAACAACAACAAAAAAACACTAGTTACAAATTATACCAAACATGTTACGCACATGCTCACACATCTCCACAGATCACAATACGCTATCATTTCTCAGCTGGAAACTCACGGCAGGTCTAATTCACAATTAAGTTTCTGTTGTTCTTTTTTAGCTGTTTTTAATTAAAACTCCTTTAAGCAGAGGCTGTCTGTACTAAGACTCCTGTCAAATCAAAATTTTTCCTCTGCTTTAGTGCTCATGTACATCCCACTCAGCATTGACTAAGAAACTGTACAGAATATAAAACTGTAATTTGAATCTCAAGAGCTGTTGTTACACTCTCCTGGGTGCAAAGGCTAATAATATTTACTTCACCAAAGCAGCGTATGTAAAACTGATGCTCAAAATACACCTAAGAAGTTTTAGCGATAAAGTACTTTCCAAAGGTATTTCTAGATTACTAAAAAGAAAAATTGAAATAAATCCTCTGCATCCAAAATTTCTGCTTGGTCAGCTGATAAAAACCCGCAGCAGACAAAATGCAGAATTATCCCTGCTGGTATAGTAAATGCCTTATGACCTAATTAAAAAACAGTGCAGTGTGAAAGGACACATTTTACTATGGACACGAAAAATAAATGCACCTCAAAAAAGCTTACCCTTAATGAAAATCATTTCAAAAAGTTGATTTTAAAAACTTGCAAGTTCAAAATGTGACCCAAATATAAAATCTTCCATTTTGTGTTTTAAGAATATTCACTGTATTAATCCCTGTATTTCTATTCCCAAATAAAAGTATGCGCGTGTGTGTATATATAAATATGCACACACACACACATATATACAAACAAACACACAAGCTTCCCTCCCACCCTCAGAAGTAATTTAATATACAGGTCTGTGTCATTTTTGATAGTACCATCTTACCATCAGTACAATCTAATATCCCTGTAATGGTATTCCCCAACTATTTATAGAGACAGAATACATCATACATTACAGACACGCATTCCCAATCTAGGGTTATAAGAAGAATCCTGCATAATTTTACGTTAAGTCCTAATGTAATTATAATAATTTTTGTTTCCATATTCAATTGCAGGTAGCACTTGGTTATTTACATGAATTTTCCTGTAAGAGGCATTCCCACAGAGATTTCCATGTTAGATGGACCGCATAATAACTGAACATTCAGCTAGAGAAAACAGTATTTTATCCATCCAGCTCCAAACTTTGCCATTATCTAGGTTAGATAGCTCTGTAAAACCGCTAACTGGCAATACGGCGTTTCTAAACTTTATCAGCACTGAGGGAAAGCAAATATGCTTCTGTTAGACAGGAATACAGCTGTATAGGTACTTTTTTTTCCCTGAGGCTCTGCCATTTCAGCTTACGTTTCTTATATATAGTATTTTACGTCAGAAAACGCCAGTACAATCTGATGTTTCTTGGCCTTTCTTTCCCAGAAGGTGTTCACCAACGCACAGTTAAAAAACACTGGGAGCCATTTACGTTCAGAAAGCGCAGAACAGAGCTGCTGCCTAACTTTCCAGCACTTCTGGAGGTCACTTTTCATTTCTTCATATCAAAGGCAGGCACTTGTTTCTAATAAGTTAACAACTCTCCTGAGAAACATGGGTGGCTGGTATTTCATTGTTTCATAAATATTTTTATACCGTAACACCGTTCAACTTGAAACAGATTTCAAGAGGAGAAAAATCACGCCTAGGATTATGTTCAACGGAGGCAGGAGCGCAAACTTTTTTCTCCTTGGTAAAAGCAGAGCTCTTTCCACCCCCACCCCCACCCCCGCTTTATGTCTCCTCGTCGTGTTCCTTGGGTTGTTTGGAGGGGGCCGCTTTGTTTTAATTTCGTGACAAAAGCCGTACTGTATAACTTTTTCCCTCCCCCTTAGAAGTGTACTTCCTTTGAAAAGGCTCCTTCTGCGAACAAAGGCTGCCACCGGCCCTCCGCATCAGCGCTGGGGACATCTGTAGAATAGATCTCTTTAAAACGTTACGGACAAATAAAAAAAAACCCCTACGGTTCCTACCGAAAGGAAGTTTTCCGGGGACAATCTCCTCGGTGTTGCTGTAACTGCGACTTTGTCTTTTTTGGATACAATGTTTCTGCTGACTCCCGAAAATTTTCCACTTGAATGTGCAATCGACCAGCGGCGGCGGCGGCGGCAGCAGCTCTGGAGAAGGAGAAGAAGCAGCGAAAAAGGACATTCCTTCTTTCATCTTTCAGAGGAAAATACAAGGGGGAAGGCAGGCGAGCCTCGGGGCAGCGCACGGCGCGGAGCTCGGAGCCGGGCCGGGCCGCCGGGCAGCCCGCACCGCCGGGGGGTTGCTCCTGAGGGCTGCGAGCGCCTGCGGCGAGCCCGGGGCTGCTCCTAACTTCTTGCTTCCCCGTGGAAAAAAAGCCGTGAAAAGCGCCGAGGGTCGGTGCGCGAGTGCGTGCGTGTGTGTGCGCGCCCGTGTGTGCGCGCCCGGCCGCAGAGCAGTGACTCAGGCAACTAAGTGCGAGCGGCGGCCAGGGGGAGCGGAGCGGCGCGGCGCGGCGCGGGGCGGGCAGCGGCCGCCTGTTGCAGCTCCGGCCGCGGCCCCGCAGCGGCAGAAACTCCGCGGGCAAGAACTTCTCCCCCTGCCGCGGCCCCTCTCCCGCCTGCCCGGCACCTGCGGGGGCGCCGGGCCCCCGGGCCGACCCCGGCCGGGACCGACCCCCCGCCCCGCCGCACAAAGCGCCGGCGGCGCGGCGTGCGCGCCCGCGGCCCCCTCTTACCTCCGCGCCGCGGCCCCCCTCCGCGCACCGCCAGCGCGCCGCGCTCCGACGGCAAACTTCGCCCGCCGCCCCCGGGCCGCCCCGGCTATTTATGGCCCCGCGCCTATTTTTAATCCGCCGCTTGGCTATTTATACCGCGGCGGTAGGTTGCCGCGGGCCGGCGGACGGAGCCCTCGGAGGATGAGTTGCTGCCCGGCCGGCGGCGGGGCGGGCCGGGCTCCCGGCCGGGCTGCGCGGCGCCAGCGATGCGAGGAATGCGCGGAATGAGGGGAGGAATGAAATGAACGCGGGAGCGGGGCGGCCGCGGGGCGGAGCGCGGCCCGCCGCCCCCTGCGGCCGCGGGCGGGCGGGCGGGCGGGGCGGGGCGGGGCGGCGGGCGGGGCCTCCGCGCCGCGCTGACCTCATAGGGGAGCCCGCGGGAGGGGAGCGGGGAAGGGGAGCGCGGGGGGGCAGCGGGGAGCGGGGCGGGAGAGCGGGGCAGCGCGCCGCGGCGGCCACCCACCCACCCACCCGCCTGCCTGCCTGCCTGCCTGCCTGCCTGCCTGGCGGGAGGTGCGGTGCCGTGCCGCCGGGTCCCGCAACGGGGTCTGCAGCGCTTTGCCAGGGGCTTGCAGCGGGGGTCTGCAACGCTCTGCAATGGGGGTCTGCAACAGGGCTGCAAGGTACGGGGCCGCAGTGAGGGTCTGCAGCGAAGGGCTGCAACGGGCCACAGGAGTTGGCTGGGCTCTGGACCCCGCTGGGCCAGGAGGCTCCCCTGGGAAGCCCAGCGTACCCACGCACACGTCCAGCCCCCGGGTGCACCAGAGCCCCGTGCAAACAAACCCCTGCCAGCCCCCGGGAAACGCAGGCCTGTGCCCGGAAGGCCACCCGCAGCACCCCCAGCAGAGCCCCGGAACAGGGGGGGAGCGGGAAGGCCTTGTACACATCGCACCCCAAACCGACGTGGGCGTAGCGTGGCCCAGGGGTCCGCAGTCTTTGCCCTGAATCCAGGTCATGACCTTTCCCACAAAACTGGCCCCAGCTTCAGATTTCACAATGCAAGATTTGCACCACTCTAGTTGCGAGCCAAAGCGCCGCTAGACTATCTTTACCCTTCTTGCGCTGGCGCAACCTGTCCCCCAGAAACAGTCCCCAAGCTTTATCGTAAGGCATGTCTCCTTCAGTTCACAATCCGCTACCTTACGGAAATAATCACAGGGCAGGCACAGCTGTTGTGCTTGTGAAAACTCTTATTTGCATAAGCAAAATGGATAAATGGACACCTCGGTGCGTGTTTGTGAAATAAATTGCCTATTTTGATGTACAAACATACATTTCTATCCACCTTTGAAAGTTTGCCCAGCAGGGCTACCGCTTTTGGGGACGGCAGGAAAATCACATTACAGCCTCAGAAGAACCACATGTTGGTGTCATCAGACAGCATTAACATGCTCACATCACATGTACCTGCGTGACGTGCTGGTGGAACTGACGATAAATGCCCTGTGTATGACTTGTGTGTGACATTAAGAAAAGAAGCCAAGCGTGTCTCTCTCTGAATACCAGAAACAGGCTTGTGCTGGTGCTTTCCTGGTACCAATCTTGTAAAACAGCCATGCTGATGACAGCCACCATTTGAGCCTCTAACTGACCCAGGAGCCTCTTGAAAACGAGTCGCTTAAAGCTCACGTTGCAGTTCACACACAGGCTGTGACTGTTTTTTACCTTTGTGGACCAGACACAGAGTGTGTACGACAGGCAGTGCAAGCAGAAGATGCAATGTTCCCCACTGATCACACAAATTATACTGACCAAAATCTACTAAAACTCAACCCTACAGAAATGGCGTGCAACAAGTAACAATACCAAATGGAGCCGAAGTTGAGCAGGTGTTGGTCAAAGGATTGGGAGAATGCAAAAATTAACATATTTTTGGATATTTTTCCCTGCACCATTCCACACTGGCTGAAAAATTTCTTTCCCAAAGTAGGCTACAAGGAACCCCCTCACACACACACAGAATTTCTTTTCCCCTCCTCCTTTCCACATAGCTCTAGTAATATTATCTAATAAGTGTCTAACTGCCTGCACAATTTGTAAAATTCAATCACTTTGCAGACGTCTATATGAAAGCCATAGTCTCTTGAGTGTACACGAAGTTTACCGACTCTTGTCCAAAGCTGGAGAAGAAAAATGGGAAAAAAACATTGCCCCCTAATACCTATACCATAGATTTTTTAGTCACTAGACTTAAACTCACTCCACTATGTTCACTGCATGCACAGAAATGTGAAACGCCTTTAAATGAATGTGGGTTGCGTTTTGTTTCCATATGGCTTGCAGAGAAAGTACAAAGAATACTGACTCTAACTTCTATTCCCATGCAGGGCCCAAAAGGTATCATGGCTCTGTACACGTGGAGCGAGAAGAGCAAATTTTTGGACAGTGGATAAATAGAGTTTGAAAATGTCTTACCTATAGCAGCTCTCACAAATGAAAGTGACAAAAAATTTGCAGGATTATGCTCTCCTAGTGGAAAAGGAAAAAAGGGGTTTGTCTCTACACCCATGGCTGTGAACACGATTCAAACTTAAACCAGCTTGTAGCTGTTTGCCCATATCTGCAGACAGACACTTCAGCAGCTCTTTTGCCATTCAGAACTCTTTCAAGAAGAATAATTAAATTTACCTGATGCCTGCGCATTTTGCTGTTAACTGCGAGCAGCAGGGAAAGCTCACAAAATTCGGCTTATTTCTCAGGTTCTGAAACTTTGTACATTAGTGTTCTTCACCGGCAGAGAAGCTCCAGATAAAACCAATAGCCTCTGAAAACTGAGGTGGGGAAACTCTGTCAAGTATTGATCTTTCTTGCCTCTTGGCTCATACATCCTGTAGGTTGTCATGTCGTCATGTCATGCTATGTCATGCCATGTCGTACCATACCATATTGGCAGTCACTTCAAAAAATACATACCTGGAATCCCATTGAATTTCTGACAGAAGAAAAAGGTGTAATGGGCATAGAGAGGTCTGTGCATTTTGACAGAGGATGAGGATGAGGAAAGACAACATCAGTACCATCCAGCCTGTTAGTCCAGCCGCTGCCTTCATGCGAGGGCAGGCTTCTTTGGAGGCCCTGTGGGTGAAGAAGGAAGGTACACTGGAGGCACATTCATACACAGAGAACTTGCTCAGATGAACTGCCTGCCCCATGTTTGTTGATGAATGGCTTCTTCAGGCACACAGGTGTGCTGAGAATTACAAAAGCTGAAGAAAACAAAGGGACATTGGGACAAGCCCAGACAGTGGAATTTCCTGGGGACAAATACTTATCTCAGCTAGAAAGGAGACATACAAGTGAGGAATATGGGAAAATATATTAAGAAAGAGAAAGAATGAGATTCAAGAGATGGACACCAATAAAAAGACTTCAGGAAGAGAGACTGGGGAAAGAGAAGAGACACAGAAAGGAGAGAAGGGAAAGTGAGAGAAATATTTGTGACTGTAGAAGGAAGGCAGGAAGAATAAAAAGAAAGTTAAAAAAGGGGGATAAAAATGGGAAAAGGGAAACCTGCAGAAGAAAAGGAGTGAAAGGGGCAGAAAGAACAGCTAAAGGGGAACCAACTGAGAGAGCAAGGGAGACTGTAGCTTATGAGAAGAAAACCAGGAAGTAGTAGAAACAGGAGATGGCAGCGAGGAAAGGGAGTTAGCTTAACAATGAAAGAAGTAAGGTAAGGAAGGATAGAAAGAACAAGCAAGAGAATGTATGATTCAAGAATAAAGGTCTGTAGCACTACGAAGTTTTGCATTCGTCAGTAAAATATTGACTGCAAGTCCTATGGAGACTGGGGCAGTGGCAAGTGTGACCATACTTGACGATAAAATGGAGGCTGGATTGTGGTTTACATATAGGAACCACTTCTGTCTTCATTAATGACACCACTGATAGTAGGGGGCATTAGGGAGCCTAACAGAAGAGTTGTAGTTCTCTTCCTCTTTGCCATTAGCTATGCCAGGTACGGGGCACATAACTTACATGTTTCAGCCCAGCCACCCAAAGACAGATGATGCTCTTAAGTCTCCCAGAGATGAAGTGGTACCCAAAGATACAGGGTTAACAGAATTCCTAGTTTACTCTAGGAATAACTAAACTCTCATCTGCCTAGAGAGTATTGGCAGACGAAAACAAGATGGACTTCGGGAATTCTAGATCCAGAGCCCATTTTGTACTTGGAATGAACCTCAAAGCTCAGCAAGGCTTGGATACAGCATTTTGGTTACAAGCACTGAAAGAATTTTAAAACTTTGTATTTGGATTGCAGTTCAGATTAGGAAAACCGCTAATCTCAGGAAATGCTTAAAAGCAGTATGTAGATTAGGGTTTATCTATAATGTGCAAAGAATTAAGTACCCAAATCAATGTGTTGTTGAACATGCCAACAAAAATACTACGGGGAAGCTATAATGTAATGGAACAGAGCTCTCCATATTATAAATCTAGCTGCTGAGCTTTGTAAAGCAGCAGACAGTGTAAAGAATGAAAACAAATAACAATTTAATAATGAATTACAATAATTGAGTCGAGAGGAAGCCAGGACATGAACCACGGCCTCAGAGCCCAACTGAGTTAAAATAGTACAGAGGGTGGAAATATATAATTTCAGACAATTCTGGTTGCTTATTTCTAAAGGTGAACTGAGAGCTTTTTAAAATTACACAACCAGAGTCCAGGGCTGTGTATTTCTCCCATTGATGAAATCACTAACATCAAAATGGTGTGGCTCTTGTCCTGCTTTAGAGCAAACAATATAAGCGCAGCAGCCTATTCCTTCTACTGATAGCAATAATTCTTAGCACCACTGATTGAAACAAATTACTGTGAAAACCACTTGGGTGCTTGAGCTTTTAAAAAATATTTTGCACTACAAATTTTGTTGTGTTACTAGCATTTTCTGCTGGGGGAAAAAAGGAGGAAAAAATCCTATTCAAATTCCCAAAGAATGTCTTGTCTTTGATTCATCAAAATTTCAGGTTTCTAAGCACTTCTCAGCCTGCTTAATATGCAAATGGCATATTGGTTCCCTCTCTTCACCTTGGCCCAGATTTCTGCTGGTATTTAGATGCTTGAAGTTAGGTGTAGGTATTTTTAATCCTCTTCAGTACCTAAGTGCCTAATTTCTTTCGATTTCAATGTTTTTTAGGTGGGTACCTATTCTGGGAAACATCAATACTTATCTGGACACCTGAATAGTAATAGTAATAGCAATAGCAATAACAATAACAATAACAATAACAATAAAAGACACCTTAATGTTTATCTTAACCACCTTAGTGCTGTTACAGGCTTCCTCCAGATGATGCTCAAAATCTACATCCAAGGAATATTTCAAAGTACTTCAAAGCACCATCTGCTGTGAGATCTGTTGTACAAGGTCATTCACAAGCATTCATTTATCTCACCAAAATGACTCCACAGGTGACTTTTACAGGGAGAGGCAGGGACCAGACTTTCTTCTTTCCAGAATGAATTATTTCTAAGTTGGCCTTTTCCAGGCACCAAGAAGGACACACAAACACCATTCCTGGTGTCGGTTTGTCCCAGCACGCCCCTGTGGCGGCCCAGCTGGCTCTCCACCACCTGCCTCCACTTTGGAGGCTGCGGCGTGTCCTTTCATGGGCAGGCCTTGCCTTTGTCCCCTGTGATGCTGCTGCTGCCAAATCAGCCCGTGGCCACCTTGCCACCACCACAAAGGCGATGGGTCCCACAGACCCGGCTCCCTGCTAGCCCTGGCCTGGGTATCTGTCCACACCATTTGTATGGAAAGAAAGAAGCATGCTGTGGGATGGTAAAGTCATTAACCAACCAAATTTCAAAGAGCAGCAGCAAACACGGGAGTTGTTATACCATCTTAACACAAGAAATGGAAGAAATTTCACTAGAGAAAGTGCCAGGCAGCTTTGCTTCACCAGAGATAGCAGTGACCCCTGCAATAAGACAAATTCCACTTTCACAGTCAACTTTGCTGAGAGTGCAAAAGGTGTAAATCACTGCAGCATTTGGACCTATCCATTTATAAACAACCCTGGGTGTAAGCAGGCACTCGGGTGATATAGAGCCGCTGGCAAAAGGCTGAGCTGCATTTCCTGCTGAGGCTCCTCAGCCCCAGGTCAGGAGTGCAAAGGCCACTTCCCCTGTCACACCAAGGGCAGCATACATCAGGTCCCCTGGCTGCTGTTTCCCCTAATCCCTGAAAAGCCACGTGCTAAGGGAGAATTTGCCAGATATTGGGAAAGGCTACCAAAACCAGTGAACCACGAGTGACAGTGTCTAAAGTGAAAACAAACTGTCCCAGACAAGGAAGAATTGTTTAATGCTCCTTATGTATACAGACCCCAAAGTATCATTAGAAGTTCTGACAAATACAAAACCAAACTTCATCTGAAGTGGAAGGGATAGCCAATATATGACCAAGGCAGGTAGGACAGATTGCACACTGAAGGCCCAACTAGAATATAGTTACCCTTATTTTACACTGATTTTTCCATTCCTCCATTCATAATGCAGGTAGAATCACACATGATAAATACAATTGGGAGAAAACCGAAGTGAGAGAGTCTGAGGTCTGCATGGGTGTTAAGGGTGATGTTGCTAAGAAAGGAAGAAGTCAGAAGAGATATGTCCTCTTGTCATGCTCTCTTCTATGTCACCTGCATAATGAGACCTGCAAAAAGTACCTGAGCTCCTCTTGCCTCATTATTTTCTCAGGGCATATTCTTTTGATATAATACGGCCACCTGCAAAGCTCAGGGTTTGTTCAGGACAGAACAGGGGAGCCGAGAGAGCACAGCACTATTTCTGAGGCAGTTCAAACCTAGCAGGATTCAGTCATTCTACTTTTGAAGGGAGGAAGCAGGAGAGGAGAGGCAAAGGAAAGGGAGTCTTAGAAGAATATATTGCTATTTCCTGTTAAACCTGACTATTTGGATGTTCCAATGAGTATAAAAGGAAATCTAAAGAGAGGCAATGCATTCCTTACTGCAGCTAATCCTTGAAGGCCAGGCTTACATAGCTTTTTGGTAGAAAAATTACAAAGAGTAATTTGCAGTTGGTTGGGTAATGAAAGAAAAAAAAAAAAACCTAAAGCTGCTGGGAAATTGTAATGGTGTTTGGGTATGTAGTTAGATGGAACCTGTTCACAGGGATGAGAACTACTGAATCGGGTTTCTGGAATGGCCATTACAGAATCTGTAGTAGTAAATATCACCATGTAAATCCCGACCTTTCCTCATCCTTCCCTGGGGGAGCCACAAATACTTTTCATCTAGCCTGTATTTAGGAAGACAGTTTTGGAAACAGGAAAAAGAAAAGTCATCTGAAGATGTAGGAGCCACTGAGGCTAGCTGGTGCTGTAGTCTATCAGAATAGGATCCCCACCTTTAATTTTGATATTGGACTGTCTCTTCTCTCACTGCTTTTTCTTTGTCATGTCCCAGAAATGACAAACAGTAACTAAGCTGACAGTATTACTTACCTGAAATTAAAACAACTGTTTAATGCTCTTAAAATTCAGAGTTTTGCAGCTTTGCAAGCTCCAGTGGATGGACTGGCTGCTGTGAAGCTTAATCCTGATTGCAAATGCTCTCTTTGTTCCAGCTTTTCTGCTGATATGCTCATGATGCGTTACATCCCATAGAGAGCCAGTCAGGATGCAATGCCAGTGTTTGAAGTGGCCCGTGGAAATGGAGGACCACCTCAAAGGTATCCCACAGGAAGAGCAATGCCTCCCAAAGGTGGGGGAATAGCCGTACAGTCTTAATGAACAGGTTTTGGCAGAAGGAAGAGAGGGACTGCCGCAAGTCACACTAGTCAGTAAGTGTTCATGACTCAGGGCTGTGTGTCACTCAGCACACAGGGCAAAGTGCTCTGCCCACAGTGGGTGTCACAGGTAAGTGGGACACATGAGGAACTATGAATCATGGGTCCTGTAAATGGTCTTTAAATAGTTGGGTAGAACTGTGTCAAACAATGAGATGATGTAATGAACAAATGCTTATCATAAACACAGAGAATCCTGACCTCATTTCATGTATGATTTCATCTTATGTGACCTCACAAGTGCAGTTATTCTACCACCTGCACAGCCTTGTATGTTTTATGTGCTTCTTTTACCCTCTAGATCCTGAAGAAATTAGTTAATTTGTTATTTTTCACAATCAGTCCCAGATGGATGATGTCTGTCAGCATTTCCTGATTTATGTAACATTTATCATTTTCAAAGCACTTTATAAACACTAAAGCAGTTGATCCTCACACCACCCCGGTGTCCTAAGCATTAGTACTTCCTTTTTACCAACTGGAAATTGTTATGGGAAGTCAAAGCAATCCTCACAGTAGCTAAGTAGCTAAGGTAACAGCAGAGCTCAGTATCATCCAATTTTTTAACTGCTCTTTACGCCTCTAGCACATCACACTTCCCTAATGCAAACACATCTACCACACTGCCCTCCAGTAGCTCTTTTTTCTTTCTTATTTACATATAAAAATCCTCTCCCTGGCTCTGTTGGTTCTTGCAACTTTTTGGTCTCTGGTATAGCTGAAGAGCCAAGCTCCCAACTTGTCCACAAGTCAACTTCCAAACTATTCTAAAAACAGATGAGTACAACTTTTGTGCCTTAAGACATTTTATCCCAAATGTCTGTCAGGTACAATCAATAGTTTTAAAAAATAATATTTTTAATTTATTCACTTAATGTGAAGTCACAGAGTCATCCAAAGTCCTTGTGGGTACAGAACTGAGGTTCACTGAAAATCAGGCCCCATCTGAGCTTTGGTGAATTTTTAAAGAAAGCAATTAAATGGCTTGTAAAATAGAAGTATTTCAGTACTGACATCAGTAACTGCTAGAAAGAACTGAAACTCAGAATGGATGCATTCTTAGCTGCAGTAGAGCATTCAGCAATGTTAAACTCCTTCCAAGCACATACAAAGGGAAGTAGCTTGATTTATTAATAATAATGGTCTTCCGTACATAGTTATAGACAGGTGAAGGCTTTTGAGTCACTTCTAACTGCCAAGGGCAAGTAAAGAAGAAACGCTGGGTAGTAGTTAGACAAAATTAGAAGCCTGTAACACCTTCCTTGGGCACTATTTCTTCATCTAATCTTGTCCGTACTAGCAAAGAGTAGTGGTACATGGCTGAACTCTGCTAGTACACCACCACTTGCCAACCCCTCAACACAAAAAGGCTCTGTGAGCCCCCTGCTCATTTGGGGCATACCATTTGCACAAAAAATTACCTGAATGAAAACACAGTGCAAGAAATTTTGTTTATGATATTGTCTTTTCCTTCCTTCCTTTTAAAAATGTTTTCTCCATACCTGCATAGGTGACCCCAGCCCTGATGCTCTTAGGGATAAACCTCCCCAACATTCAGTGTTGCAATTCATGCCTTATGGGTTTGTTTTCATGGCAGATACGATGGGCAATGCATGGGAAAAGCCAGGTTCCTGAGAATAAGATTCATCACAGGTAAGTTAGAGGCACTTAGCACTAGCTAAAAGGGAAATCCTTAGGAAAGCAGCTAGAGGTCTGCCCTCTGTGAGCATGAAGACACCTTGTTTGGCATAACTGGAGGTGTTCTCCTCTTGCAATTCAGACCCTAGCTGCCTCTGCTGAGGGTGGGTGTCTTTTCTCTTGCTTTTCAAACTGGCAGCTGGCTTCCATGCTTTACAGCAATGAGAGGAAGAAGGTGACATTGCCATTCACTGTCCTTCCCTGGTAGCAAAGTAGATAAGCTTCAGTCCACACAGGACTGAAGGAACTTGAGTTTAAAGTCCTTCTCTGCCTTAGATAAATACACTCCTCCAAGCCCCATGGAGAAAGTACTGTCTAGCAGGAGGCAGCTCTGTTGCAGAGCAGTAGGTTCTCCTTCAGAGCTATTCATTGCACTTTACTGTGCTCCTTGCAGAAGAAAGCGGTGGGTCTGTTCCAGCTTTTCTGGGCAAGCCATTAGTGGATGTAGTCCTCCAAACTGGGAACTGAAATGACACATAATCTTTCCTTTCCATGAGACCAGGAGCATGGCCACCAGTATACTTTCTCGAACAGGTAAGTGGGCTCCATCAGTTTTGTGGCCTTGGTGTAGCCTGGGCAAAGTTTACTTGTTGGCTGCATCTGGACTGGAATTAGCCATTAAGGCATCTCTGCATTATAACTGCTGCTCACTCTGTTCCCTTTTGCAATAAAAAAATTAAAGATTGGAAATGGGCCAGAGGGAATGGGAAATCTAAAGCTGCTTGGAAAGGCCACCTGCTCAGAAGGAGCATTCATTGACTTTACATTTTATATCAGTAGGCTAGGCATGCATACTCCTTCTGACCATGCATTATAGCAAAACAATGGGGCAAATAAACTTGTGTGGGATCAAGTTGTTTTAGTAACATACCAATATTAACATCCCACATGTATAAAACATTCTCTGTACCTTTTTGTTCTGTTTTCTTTTCTCTAGGTGACTGTTCTCTAACCTGTAGGTGTCTCATGAATTCAGACCAGTGGAAAACAGTAAGTAAAAACTGTTTGTTTGAGACATGGGTTTGTTCTGCTGCCCAGGTTTGAAGGGGGTGAGTTATTCACCTGCATTTCATTCCAGGATTGGCTCAGACACACAGACCCGTTACAGTGGCTTAGCAAGGCAATGCGTATCAGCTGAACTATGGTCGCTCAGTTATGTCAGATCTCTTCATGGCATACATGTGAATCCTACGTACAGAATATGAATTAGGCATCCAGGCTGCAGCACTGGGAAGGGACTTTTACTCCTGCCTAAATAGTTTTTAATCTCCAAAACCATGAAAGGAGCTATTAGAGTGTGGCAAAGGAATGACCGGGTGACACGTGTTGTGCTTCTTCTATGGCACCACTATTAACAACTGATGGCTTATGTTATTGGTGAGGAGGAGAGTTAAACTATTAAAAACCTAATTTATGTCTCTTTCTTCACTGTGTGACTCAAACCAGTTTTGCAATCTATTACAGGTTAACTAGCCAGGGTTAGGCAGGGTGGGGCCCGTAGCAGATTGCAAAACTAGTTTATTCAATTCACAGAGAAAGAAAACATCCTTAAAAATAGGCATTCTAGAAGAAGACCAGATACCTTCCTGTCAATCATGGCACATCATGCCACAAACAGATTTTCAGGCCCCTCAGCTTTTGCTGCTGTATTGAGTGTGACACTGCATGCAAGTCACGTGCAAGCAGAGGCCACCCAGTATTGTGCTGCAGCTGAAAAGCGTGCCCTTCTTTCAGCTTGGGGCCACACTCAGAGGCACACCCTCACCTGCAGCCTCCCTCCTCTCCTCCATAACTCTGTGTGCCAAGTGCAGCTGGTTAATAGATCACAGATCAGACCGACCAGCTGCTTCCAGCATATGGGGTCATGGAGGAGGGGAAGCTGCAGGGCTGCTCTGCAAATGTGTGAGATGCAGGCCTGGAGCTGTCTGGAGATCAACAGGTGATTTCAAGGAGGGAAAGAAATGGAAAAGAGCTATACTGTTTTCAGCAAAAGAGAGAGGGAATGCAATCTGTTGTCTCCTGCAGCATTTTGCTCTTTTTGAGAGGGTTGGCAGAAATGCAGATGATCAGAGTTGCAGGCTTACCTTGTGGAGTATCTTGTACAGCTTCATCTGGACATGGGATGTACCACACAAGGTGGTGACATAGGTGTATCTGAAAGCTCTCCTTCACTGTTAAACTGAGTAAGATGGAATACACAAAGCATGGGAAAAAGCTATTAAATTACATCAAAAGTCTATCGTATACATGTTAAAATATGTGACAGATGGTTTCAGAATCTTGCACCCTCTCTTGTTAGCAATGCAGTTCTTTTTATTGCTTCCAGACAATTCAAATTTTGGCACTGTACAACACTATCAGAGAAGAGATGAAGTATATGATCTACTTTTCTTTACGCAGCCAATACCCTGGGAGTTTTCTTAGTCTACAGCCACAGAAAGAGGATCAGAAACTGAGAGCCTTGCTTTCACTTCCATTAGTGGGCCCTTCATATTGCTCCAGCAATATAAAATGGTCCTAAAGTTTAAGTTAAACTTAATGTGAAACACTTTTGCAATCCTTTACGTTGTCATGGCAGTGCAAATTTGTCCCTACTATAAACATAATACAGCTATGTTCTGAATCTCTGTTATGTTGTATTATAATGGTGACACACCAGAACAGACCAACTGGGGAGCCAGAGGAGCTTCCTTCATGGGAAGTTTTTGAGAAGTTAGGATGTGCATGTGCCAGGGTGGTCTGGGAGTATTAGAACCTGCCTCAGTGAAGGGCTAGACTGAGCGATTTTTTTTTTTAAATTCCTGGCAGTTCTGCAGTTCTAAAGGTTTATGTTTTCTAAAGAGACAATTTCTTTGTGAGTCAGTCAGTGTGGTCTGGTCATATCCCCAGAACGTTACTCTGTATTTTTGCAAAGGCTATCAGTTTACCCACTGTAGTAGTGAAAATTAAAAACTACATTCCTGAAATTGGCCCGTTTCCTAACAACATACCAAAGAAAAGCAAACAGAAAAGGTATCACACATAATTTAGTTAAGATTGCTTCTTTTGTATTTGCTACAGTGTAAACATATATTCCCTTCTTGCTCCCCCAAACTGTCCAGCCCAGCTGAATTGTGAACTGTGATTCTAAGGACATCCAACTTTTGTGCTTTTTAAAAATGTAAATAAACCTTCCCCCTCTCATCTATAAATTCCCCAAAACTGCTTCAAGTCCTGTTCTGTCTAGATGGAAGATTATTTTTTTCTCAAAAGATGTCAATTTTAAAATGAGGCTGTTACCTTTGTTTCTGAGCACAGTAGCCCCTATTTGTTCCACAGCAACACCCCTGGGGAAGGGACCTCCATGATGCCTCTCAATTAAACTCCAGATTTAACAGCTATAACATCTAGAACCACAATCAATGTTCTTGTCAAGTGTTAATCCACATCTCTCCTGTCCCTTCTCCATGGAAGTGGCCAGTTTCAAACTAAAGCTTTTCAAATTTCCTCATGCCACCTCACAGAAGAGGCATGGGAATGCCCTCACTGCAACCTATGGTGCAGCAGAGAGCCAGCTAAGCAATCTGGCTTGGGTAACAAGAGTTGCTTCAGTGTCATCCCACAAAGCTGCTTTGCAGGGTAACTAGCTCACATGGTGTTTTGGGTTGCTGTGGCTGGGCTACCTGCGGTACTCAAACAAGCTCTGTCACCCTCTGCAATATCAGGTACCTCTACAGTGCCAGTGTAGCCCTGCTCCCAGGTTTCGGTGATGAAAAAGAAACTTCACTTTGCATATGTGTTAGTGTCAACTGTTTGTAGAGTCACATTTGTGCTAGGGATGACTGTCCCAAAGGAACTGGAGCAGAGCTAGCATTTCCCTTCCCTGGAGTCAATGAAGCAGCCCTTGGTTAGAGTTGCAGTCTGGGTGACTGGAGTAATGAGGTTCTGCAGTCCATAATTCTGCACTGTGCATTTCCTCCCTAAGGAGTCGCATGGCTGGTTTATTGAAATCACACACAAATAGGTCTTAAGTGCATTTCTTAGCAGTTGATATTAGAAAAATACTCAGCCTAATTGTGAAATATGCTGATGGAACCTGCAGAAACATGGGCTTTATTCCTGGCTTTGTGACCAGTTGGAGGGCTAACTTCAAACAAATCTTTTAATCCCTTTGTGTTTCAATGCCCCTCACCTGTAGAAGAGGGATGCTCACCCCCTCTATGCTACTGCCATGGGCTGAGCACATTCTGGGAGCAATGCTGGGCAAGCCTGTCCTACTGCTGACCTCCAACACCTGTTCCCTGCATAACTGGAGAACTTCAGCTCCAATGGCAGCCAATACAAGACCTTTACCAGCACTCTATTCACTAAATAAACATGTCTTTTTATTGTTGTTATGATTGCAGTTGGTTGACAGAAATCCCATAAAACTTGATGTTGTAAAAAATAATAAAAACATTCAATGTTACGAAAAAGTTACTTTTATACTAAGCGCCAAGTTGGAATGACTAAGTGTAGCGTCACACAGAGCAAAACTACCAATACTCCTTCCACTCATCAAGAGGCTTAGGCCACTCTGGAGAGGCCCCTTCGGTCCCTACACCCCCTCACCACACACCTTCCAGGAGAAATCCTCAGCAGACCCTTCTTCCACTCTCAACTGAAGCTGATTTAGTAGCTTTAAAAGTGGCTCTGGGCTGTCCTGCTCAACTCCAGTTCAGAAACTGCACTTGATGAGGCAAAAGACACTTCACTCCTTGCCGCGACTTCATGCTCTGGACCACAAGAAAACCTAGCAGTGACATAGCTGTCCCCACCCTCTGTGCATGTAATGGCCATATCTGATCATCTGGTGTAAGCCATTTTGTAAGCTGAGATCCTAATTTTTAAACTGCTGCTCAGCAGGCCAGTCATTAGATTTGATCTGCAGTTATTTCTTACCTTGGGATGATCTTTTATAGCATGTGAAGTATTATGAAAGTTAGTATTTTTCCAGGGCAATAAAATTTGCATTTCAGAAAATTTGAATAAATATTTAAGAAAAAATATAAATATGTTAGGTAAAGTTTAGTTTATTTTAATTTTTATGACTCCTCTGGACGGCAGGACAGCTGTATTGGCTGCAAAACATATATTTTTTAGAGTTAGAAATATATAGCCATCTGTTCAGCTCGTAACATGTGTTAATAGGTATCTCAAATTTCAATTCAAGAAATAACCATCTTAATAAATAACATAACAGCAGGAAACTTGGGTTAACTAATGGAGACCTAGCTGCAGTAGTACTACATCTGTTTAAGTTAGTCATTACAGAAATATTCAGGTACAAAGTACTTGGCTTAAATGGGACCTTTAGCTAAAAAGCATTAGAAAGCTGCATTTCCTGGAAGTTTGTGACTGAGACTAAGAAAAAGACCTAGCCAAAAGACTTCCAGCTTTATGTTGACACTTGGATACATTTTACAGAGATGAGAGATCTTTACTAACAATATACCCATCCAAGCTTCATAAATTTCGCCTATGGACTTGGTGTGCCAGAAATGACCCTTCAGGTAACTTCAGACCTACCTGGACTGGAAGTCCAGGCCACTAACTCTAGAGAAAGAAAAAAACCCATGCAAAATGCCTGAGTTAAGACTAATTAAATTAATCTCAAATCGTGCAGCCCCTGTAGAACAATAGCCTACTTAGGTGGTCTCAGCGCAGGTAATGGTCAGCTCTGAATTTAATCTGAAAGGTGAGTTAGTACTGGATGATAATACTCTATACTTGCATGGGTATGCACAAAGCAAGACAAATTACAAAATAAAGTAAAAGTATGATAAGTATGATCTTTTTTTTTTTTTTTTTTCCTGCTGCTCCAAAAGGCTCTTCTTGCTGCACAGTAACAGGCAGTGTAAAGGGCTGTAACTCTAGGTCTTTGGTTGCCAAGATGAAGAAAATGTCACTCTCGGGCAGATGGTACTGCTGATGCAGAAGGTCATGGTCTTGGAAACTCATTTAAACAACCCAAAACAAAACCAGTGGAATGGTAGGGATAGTCCATTATTATCTTTGAATATCGAAAAGAAGGTTGAGGAAGCACAGCAAAAAAGGAAGGCCAGTTTGTCCTTGGATTAACTACAGAAAATACATTTGATTTCCTTAACAAGAACTAGAAGGGAACATAAGCCACCAAAAGAAATCATGGTCAGATCCTTGGACCTCTACAGATGAGGATCTTATCTGAGTATGGGGAACCACAGAGGACACAGTGTCACCGTAATTAATGGTCCTTATGCCACTTTCTACTCCCTCACCAACAAACTGGATGCTGGAGGGGCATAAGTGCCCTAGCTGATGCTGTTCCTGGTTCAGCCCTTAATTTTAGGACTGAGAAGCACAGAGAGCAGTTGACGTCTTCCTCTCCCATCTCCAGTCATCTTCCAACTATAGCTCAGCAGACTGGTGAATTCCAGTCTTTTGTGGCTAGCATGGGGCAGATGTCATACTGGAGAAGTTACAAGAATATGACTTTATGATTTCATAAAGTACCTTCACAAGGACTAATTAGGGGGTAACCTATTAGCAGAGAAACCACCAAGTTATGAATGAACTGTCAGTTGCTGTGCCAAGTAACTTGCATCAGCAATTACAGACATAAACGTTCTGGGTAGAAGTACACTTAATAGGACCCTTTCATGGGCTGTGCAGTCTCTGTCGCAGGAACCATTTAGTGATTCCTTTGTGCCAGCTACAGAAGGGCCTGGAAGATCTGTGCTCTCTATTCAATTTCTGTGACGTGAATTTACGCCCATCTTTGCTATTCATTAACCACTCCCCTCCCCCAACTTTTAGCTCTTATGGCTGTGGAGAAAAAGTAATTCAAACAAATTTTGAAACAGCAAGATCTTCCTGAGTCTGTGAAGAGCCTAATAAGATGCTTGTGCATATGGACTGCCCTATTCGTATTAATCAGTAGCTTCATTGGTCTCAGCCACGGAACTGGTAATTTTTCAACAATACACTAAAATTAATATGATTTTTCATGTGGGTTTTGCCACAAACACAGGACATTTTACTTTGTTTCTATACTTTGCTGGAATCTCTCAGCAGCTGTTTCTATCTCAGCGTTCTTCCTGTAAGAAAATCTGTGGGATTATGGTACATCACTCTTGCTCTCTCCATTCAGTTAGGCAGCTGTATAACTCACCTCTGGCTCAGCCCCTGGTAATGTGGCCACACTGAATTTACACCGGTAACCAGGAACCCACACCAAAGTTACATCCCCCTGGCACCCACTCCATGCCTTTGTATCTTTAAGCTTGCTTATAAACTGATATTATCACATGACAAATTGACAAACCATTTATCAATAAGAGGCAAAATCAACCAGCATGTTGTATTTTTTCATGCAGTCCTCATCACTAGGACAACTTGTAAACACCCGAGCAGCTTTAAACAGTTGCAAACTAAAGGATATTAATCTGACAAGCTTTCAAAAATGCACAGCCCCAAACACCAAAATACTTCCCGCTACAAATAGCCTTCCATAGCTCAGCAGCAGACACAGAGCTTGAAAACTCTTGCAAACAGAAAGAGACATGGCATCTGACTGGAAAGAACAGCTTTCCATCATAAATTTAAAATGGAGTTAAAAAACATTTTCATCTTCCATTCTCTCCCAGATTGCATTTTGTATATGTCCCTTTTTAAGAATCATGTCAAAAAAGAAACACCCACCTTAAAGTTTCCTAAGCAAGAAACTAGCTGTTGGTACAGTACTTCCTAAGGACTTCCCGAATATGATTAAAATATTATGAGCTGCATTTATGAGAGCTGAAGTCATGTAAGGAGATTTATATAGGCCATTGCAACCTTCCTATCAACTGTAATTTTGCTTAAGGCTACTGTTTATGCTTTCAGAAAATACTGGAGATATCTAAGGTCTAAGGCACCAGAAAAAAGGAAAGGGAGACAAGCATCTTTCATGGCACATAGAAAATGAATCCTTCTGGCAACTCCTGCCCAGCCCCAGATTAATATGGATTTACAATTAACATCATCAGTGAATCAAGCAGCACTGTAATTGTTTTTGCAGCTATTCCAAAACTCTCTTCTGCACAGACATAACCCAGTTCTAACTTAGTGAGACAGAACAGCTTGACACATTTGTTATCTAAAGACCACTTCAGCCAAAGAACATAATGGAAAAGCATGGGAACTTGACTCAGGAGCAAAGGCTCTTCTTTAATACTTGTTCCAAAAATAAAAAAGCCTCTCCCCCCCCACACTTGTCTCATTATTTCTTATTCTTGAAGCTCTAATTTTGCCCAAAGGACTGCTTAAAAAATACATTCTCTTTGATAGGATTGCTTAATACTGCTCAGTCAAGTGGCATTAGAGCCTTCTGAGGGAAAGAACATATTTCTTATTAATTTTCTTGACTAATTAGTAAAAATGACTTTGGGAAACCTTAGTTGTAGGAGTATCACTCACCTCTTCTTCACAGTGGGTATTAATAACCAGTGCATGCTATTGCTTGATGCCTGAGCGCAGCTGGCAGGCAGTTCTGCAACACCACCCTGGAGCCTCATGGAGTAAAGAGCTGCGGCTGCTGTCTTCACACAGCAACTCAGGTCTCATGCATGCCAGGAGCAAACCTGTTATTCCCTCTCACAGACACACTCTTACAGACTTCATCACTACAGTACCTAAGGGCGGCTACAAAGGGGGACTAACCAAGCATAACCCTATTCTGGAGTCATTCCTCCAATTAGTCTTTAGGGAGAACTGAGTGAATGCTCTGCTTATACACCAGCTGACGGTAGGGAATATACCCGTGCCTCAACTTCTGGAAGTAAAATGACAGGAAGATGAGCTGGAAAAGACCAAACATGATGATGGAATCAGTTTCATGTCCTTCCTTCTCCATGCTATGGCCAGACATAGCCAGTCTTTGCTGAGAATTAATTTGCTATATATTCCTCCAAAAGCCTGTAAGTTTCTTTCCTTAAACTCAATTAATTTGTAGAGACACACATAGTAAATAAAAAGAACATGCCTGAATCATGCAAACATTGAAAGCTTACTTCCATAATTTGTTCAGCTATGAAGTTTAAGAAGAAAACAAAGACTATCACTATGTGTGGTGCTATGTTTTCCCTGTGTATCACACCATCAATACACTAAGGTATTGACACTTGAAACCATTTCCAATAAGGCTGAGACAAGACAAAATCAAACCCAGGGATCTGAATCTACAGTCCTCACTAAATCAAAAGCAGGATTGTTCTTGACATGTATATAAAATCATGACTCAGACCTTAAAAATCCATGATGTTGACTTACATTTGTGTATTTTGTTTGTTTTTTTTTAATACACAAGACTATATTTAGAGTTCTTTACACAGGTCCAAGAATATGGCCTGGCCATCTCATTTCCTACAGTTAATTTGCTGGACCGTTTTTGTAGTCCAGTATGTAAAACTCTCAGGGTGCGATGCAGAAAAACAGGCTTTATGAAAGAGCACGAGACCAAATTGAAATGAACTGCCCAGCAAAGGGTGAAAGGAGTTTTTCTTGTTCCTCAGCACCACTGCCCACCAGCTGAGCTTGGCTGGAACGGCCGCACTACCAACAGCCACCTCAGAAGTTTGGTTGAGCCACGAGGCCACAAAAGGTCTCCTGACTTCCTTGGAAAGCTGTAGCTCTAAGCATTTCTCTCTGGCTTTCTGGGCTATCTGTGGATGTCAGAGCAATGCTCAGAGGAGAACACAGATCCTGCAAGAGGTGATAATTTTTTTGCTGAGAGAGGAAAGTATTCTAGAACAAAAAACCCATGCTTTGGGACACATCTTCCACTCTGCAGTTACCAAAGAAAGAAGCATTTCTTCCTTTGCCTAAGTGTCCAGTCATTGTTACAACACTGGAAAGTGGTCTTTTTTGTGTAGAACCATATGCACCAATCTAGGTAATGCCAGGGTAATACAGTGGGAATTGTCATTTCCTCATGCCCAACCAGCATCTTTCACTTGCTGTCACAAGTCAATAGATGCAAAAAATAAAATAAAATAAAATAAAACAAGAACAAAAAGACCCCAACAATACCATGCTTAAAGCACTGCCAGAGCTTCCACTTAGACAAGAGCTGTTGGGCCTATTCCAGCAGGTAATGAAATCCACTTCTCTGTGACAAAATGGGGCCCGATCATATGATTTTATTGCTTGTTTCTCTTTCCTGAAGAAGTTCTGTCCTCAGAAATGGCCTCTGAGGTTGACAACATTAATAATGTTGATTCTGCTTGACAATATTTCAGGACTTTTGCAAAGACCCCTTGACTAGAGCTGAGCTGTAAAAAAATCCTATTTTTTCAAAAAATGTGGCAGAATATGATGTGTTGCCATGTCCACCAACTGTGAACATGACTTTTCATCAGCTATAGGGATTGATTTAACACAGCTGTAACCATGAGGCTTCTGAAAAGCACAGTGGGAACTCTGGGACTCTGCAAGCCTCCCTGACACTTTGAGAGAGGCACTCTATGTCCAGACTTCTCTCTTACAACTAAAACAACCACACCAGGCAAAAAGGAATCTGTGACATCTTCAGAGCAATTCTGTTCGTGAACAGAAGTGCTGGCTCTGGGAAGGTAAGAGTGGGAACCACAGAGAAGAAGGGGCCAGGAGTTACTCCATTTCTTCATTGGTGCACAGCAGTGACAACATCTGCAGGGCAAGCACAGGGTGGAGTGCCGGGCATAGATGCTATACGTATCCTACATGCCCAACAGAAGAGTCACTTCACCTTCATCTTGCTTCACCAGTGCTTTGGAACAGCTGTGGGGAGAGAAAACTGAGCCTATGGGAGATGTAGTTTTAGGGATATTTCTGGGCAGGCCTTCAAAGCTTGTTTCTTAGCTGTATTTCCATGAGTGTCCATGAAGACTACAATGAATAGTCAGCCATCTTGATCCTTCTCCAAATCATAGAATCATAGAATGCTTTGGGTTGGAAGGGACCTTTAGAGATCATCTAGCCCAAGCCCCCTGCAGTGAGCAGGGACAGCTTTAACTGGATCAGGTTGCTCACAGCCCCATCCCACCTGACCTTGAATGTTTCTAGGGGTGGGGCCTCCACTACCTCTCTGGGCAACCCGTTCCAGTGCTTCACCACCCTCATTGTAAAAAATGTATTAATAATAAATATTTTTTTTTAATAAAAAAGTCAACACAACAGATCGCAGGGAGAAAGGACTCAGTTCCAGATTCTTTTTAGAGCTAATGGTATCTCACAGTTGTTTCATTCCTCACACCCTGGCAGCATGTGTTAGGGAAACATATGACACTCTCCCTCTCCATCTCATGACAAGCCTGAAGAGATCAAGAGTGAGTCAGTCTGGGGTGGGAGTCAGTTACAGAGATTCTAGGAGATGACCTATCTGCTTCTCTGTGTAGGGCATAAGGAAAGGGAGTAAGGACAGCCTGCAAAGCTAACAATCAGTCATGGAGTGACTCTTCTGCTTCTGGTGGGTACAGCAGCTACCCACCTGTAGCTTGCCTGGCCCAGCAAACTAATTCTGAATACGTTGAGGATGGAGGAACCAGGATCTTACAGACTGCACGAGTCTGACAGATACAGGCATGTGCGCAGTCCACCATCTGCACTAGCTCCAAGTCTGAAAGATTTCAATGCAGCATTTTACCTTCCCCCAAAATAACAGAGCTAGTCTGGAGAGGCTGCTACGTAAATCCTTTGCTAGCATACCTGCACAGAACAAAAGAACATCCATTAGGGCCAAAATTAGAAACACCATACCACAGGGCTATCCCTGGAAGAGCCAGCACCAGCGGAAATGTGGCATGTTTTGCTCTGGTTAGTTGCACACTCACCATGGATCATGTGAATGGCTCTGAGTTTACTGCTTTGGGAGCACAACTGGCATCTCTGAAGCTTGCTGAACTCCTCTGTATCGAGGAAGAGGGTAGCCCCTTTTCTTGACAGATATCTTGTTGACATGAGGCTGCTGTGGCGCAGACTAGCTGTGCTGTCTTGCAGGCTCTTGGCAGCCCCTGGGTCTCCATGTGTGTATTAGCCAGACTAACATGGGTGTGTTTGGGAGGGTGATGAAAGGGCAAGGTCTTTGCTGAACATCCTACGAAACTTGTGAGGAGTTAAATGTTAATGAGTGTGGATATTCATAGGGTTTGACCTCCAAAGATGCTAAAGTGACAGTTTAGAGGGCTATGAAGGAATAGAAGCCTAGTTCTTCTCAATATGTGGGCACCTAAATCCTATCTGTGTTAGCAGGCACTAGGCCTTTGAGGATGTAGGACAGCAGTTCAGATTTATTTAGAATCATAGAATCATAGAATTGTTTAGGTTGGAAAAGACCTTTAAGATCAGCCAGTCCAACCATTAACCTACACTACCAAGTCCACACTAAACCAATCAAGGGTAGACTAGACTAAACCATGTCCCAGAGCACCACGTCTACCTGTTTTTTGAATGCTTCCAGGGATGGTGACTCCACCACCTCTCTGGGCAGCCTGTTCCAATGCTTGACTACCCTTTCCGTGAAGAAATTTTTCCTATTATCCAACCTAAACCTCCCCTGGTGCAGCTTGAGCCCATTTCCTCTCGTCCTATCTCTAACTACGTGGGAGAAGAGACCAACACCCACCTCACTACAACCTCCTTTCAGGTAGTTGTAGAGAGTGATAAGGTTACCCCTTAGATCAGTGCCCACCACAGTCCTAGTGCTTCAAGCTCCTGGCTGACTAAGCCTTGGAGCCAGACAGTAAGGAATGCTTGACATTGGCAGTGAGGTGGACATATCTGACAAGCCCAAGTAAATTAGCCATGGTCATGGTGAAAACAGGGTAGCAGAGTAAGGAAAGGAGATTGTCTTACCGTCAGAGACATGGTTCAATCCCTAAACTATGGTACTGTACTTCACTTCAGAAGTCACAAGCAGTCCTGACTGAAGAACTAAACCAATCAAACTCTTCTCAAAATATTTCACTGATAATAATATAACTGGCTGGTTTGTTGCTGCAACTAGAAGCAGATCTGAATAATAATAATATGAGGAACTGATGGTACAAAATAAAGTTACAACAGTAATTAAACACAGAACTCTATTTAGCAATGCAGGTTTGGTTTTAATCTTGCTGGGTTAACGTTTTGTCTAGGAGGCAGTTAAACATTTGTATTTTGAATATGATCTTGTTTTGCCATGGAATGAATTTGAAAGTTCTGTAGGTGGTACCTATCAAAAAAACTTCCAGTCTGAAGCACATGATTAGCATAGGACAAATGTTCTATGTTGATATGCATTTGTGATCGCATTAAAGATTTTCCTTAAATCAAGACACCCACACATACCCACGCATTCTCTAGCCCCTGGGAAGCAGGTCCTATGGGGTCAGGTAGACCACTCTGGGCTATTTCATAGCAAAACAGTTAATCCGCATCACAACAAACTGTCACACTTTAGGAAAAAGCAGTTCTACCATGGTGTATTCTGAATTAGAGACAGGCCTCAAATGGTCTCCACAGGTGCCAACCCACTAGTAGCCATATTCAGATATGCCATCTGTCCGAATGTCTATCGCATTTCTTCAGATCTTTGGGTACATTAAAAAAAGTATTTTTTGCTGCCTCTCTTCCCCCTCTGATCATCCTCCTCCAACATCACTTCCTTTAGGATGTAATACCCCCAAATGGCCTTGGGGCATCTTTTGCAAAGGAGTCCCATTTTGGATGCTGTTCTGACTCACCACAGAAAGAACAGGCCTCTCTCCTCCTCACACAGTAGTGTGCACTCTTAATTTTGTAATGCAAAAGCCCTGAACCAAATCCATCCATAATGTAACTCTACTGAAGTCAATGAATTCAATGAAACTCTAAGAATTGGTTTGTCTCTTGGTTTTAATACCAGAGAAGTGCCTTATCTAGCATAAAACTAGAAACTTAGTACACACTTTGGTGTGTTAAGACAGCCTCATCATCACAGCACTGTATTTACTTTTGAATAGGCTTATTATCCATATCTGTGTTACTTCTAAATCTGGATATTGCATTTGTTACGCAAAGAAAGAAAATTAGTTTTACTGCTTGAGATAGGAACTGCTGAGACAGCTGAGTTTCAGCATATGTTAATAGTATGACTGTCCTCATTTAAAGAGATATTCAAATCTTTAATAAAATTTTCGTTTTTAAAGATTTCCTCTACTAAAGTACGTGTAACTACCATGTACCATTGCCATCTAGTGGAAAGGTAAGTAAGAACACAGGTTTCCTTCACTTTAATAGCTGTCTGTGATGATCATTGATGATTATTTTAGCTAATTTGGAAGACCTCTAGAAGGCATACTGTAAGGTCCATACGTCTCTCAATGCCTGCCCTGCTCTCAGGGAAATCGATAGCTTCTATTTAATTTACCTCTTGGTACGGTAAAAAAAAGTGTTTGATTGCTGTTAGCAATCTTACTGATACAGAGTTTTCTTCTGAAACAGAGAAACTTAGCTTGTTTCCTTATCTTTGATTAAATACAACATTTGCTAACTTAATTGAAATACACCATGTGGTCAGTGGATTCGCATGGTCAGTCAGGATGTATTTCAGAGACAACTGCTGTGAAAGGGGAGGTGGTGGTACAGCAGAAATAGAAATAGTGCTACAGTAATGCAGCTTCTCCTTGGCTTGTCTAAGAGAATGAAATTAACACAGCTTTTTGCAATTAAAAGCATACACAAGATTTGGGCAGGCT
The DNA here is from genome assembly GCF_030463565.1 of Pelecanus crispus. Lineage (NCBI taxonomy): Eukaryota > Metazoa > Chordata > Aves > Pelecaniformes > Pelecanidae > Pelecanus > Pelecanus crispus. The sequence continues at coordinate 11,767,579 of NC_134648.1, forward strand.
GGCAGATTAAGCATTTAATTGAGGAGCTTCTACACAAAAACTCTGGTGAGGCTAAAACACTTATTTCTTGTAGCCGTTTGTTTAATGAGTTTACATCTGCTGTAACATTCAAAGAAGTCAGTAGAGCTCAAGTGTTTGACAGCTGCTCTTAAAAAACCAAGGAGGATGCACTTTGCTCATCGTCCTCACAGACTTTAGATAAGGATGAGAAACGTTAGAGATCCACTGGAAAGCCTCAAAGGCAAAATACATGATATCTAGTTTTACTAGATTCTTGATCATTTACAGTTCACCCTAAAACTCCCACACATTTGTTTCTTAATGTCCCTCATGCTCCGTTAAACCTCACTGCAGCAATGTTCCCATAGGAATGTGGCCACTTGCCAGACTCTCTCATGAACATTTCATTAATCTTCTTGGCTCTCATACAAACTACAAAACATTATTTGTTAGCAATTTAACTGTTTTGCTCCCAAATGTGCCAGAAATGTGATCTTTGCTATGCTTTCATTCAAGAAAACATGAGGATAATTACATAGTAAATTAAATGAGTTGGTTTTTTGGTTTGGTTTTTTTTGGTTTTTTTTTTTTTTACATTTAGCAAGATACAGTGCCATGAAAGGTAAACTGATTATATCTTGTTTCTGGAATTAATTCTTATGCTCTCCTAAACACCCAAATCATTCTCAAATGTTAAGATCTAACTTATACTTAACAAAATACATCTTTAGATACAGTTTTATTTCAGTACATTACACAATGATCTCTGTCTTCTTTAATAATTCAGACCATACCATATAATCTACCTTCTTCAGAGGATAACTCAACAGAAAATACCAACTATTTCTGTTTTCTGGAAGTCTGGCCTGATCCATGTCCAATGATGTTGAGAAAAGACTATCACTGGCTTTGCAATAAATATGAAGAGTCTGTTAGCATGCAAAGCTTTGAAAGCACACGACTTCCTAGAGAGGAGGAAAATTATTTAGAGAAAAGCAACTTCATCCTCTGCAGAGCAGGGAGGACTTAATTCTAGATATACAGATACACAACTTCTATTTCATAAAACAGGAAGCTTCAGAGCGGTACCAGTGGATAAAGCTGCCCTCAGGTGCGTATAACACTAACAGTATAGAAGCAGATTTTATCACTCAATTTCATCTGGGCTTAAAAAACCAACAGTATCACACAGAGACACATGCAGATGCAACTCAACTTCATGTGAGAAGTGCAACCTCTTCATTTTTTAACTTTGCAGTATTGCAAATAAGTATTGCAAATAATAACCTTCATATGTGCCAACTCCATGGGTTTTTTTGTAACTGATCTATAAGAAGTTGTTAATTCCTCAAATCCCATTTTCACTTCGCAACAATGTGACTGTTTTCAACAATTTGCTTCCATGGCACTGTATGCAAAGTGGTATGCATCTGCAACTGAGGGGTGAAATTAAGAGTAAAAAGAGTAAAGAGTGAATAAAGACTGCAGCCATTTGTAAGGACAGGATCAGAGAATTAAAGGGAGGGGAATGCACAACAGCACATTTAGAGGTCTTTCTGTTTTCTCTTCTGACTTCTGTAAGTGCACACAAGAAACCAAAACATTTGGGATCTATCCAAACTCGGGCACTTTTGAGGTTTTCCCAGTACTTTTCTGGCTTAATATTGCTCTGCAATGTAATGGGCAGAGACACGCAGCCATACTCTCCATACTGTGCAGTCACTAAATTGCAGTCTGTGTGAACAGACACATATTTGACCAGCCATGAATGAAGCAATGGCCACAGGCTGTTTGCTGGGTCAGAATTTGGATTTTTTTTTCTTAGGATAATCCTTAGGGGAGGAAAAAAAAGATCTTGCAAATTATGTCACAGAATGTGCTGGACTGTGGCAAAAACTCATACATGCTCTTTCAATCCTACCTTTTAAAATTACAGCAGGAAGATGAGTGGGGAAGTGTTATGAGTGCGTCCACAGAAGATGAGAGGTTGATGATAGAAATAAGAAGCTCTATCAGTTGTTGCATGCAGCAAGATAAAGAAACCATTCAAAGCTTTTAATGTTGCTTGGAGAAAAGGAAGAGGAATGACATAGTAGTTAAGACCAGTTGGAAAAAAAAAATAGGTTTTTGGTGAGACAACGGCATGATCAGCTGCATGATTTTGATTGTTTGGATGTTGGGTTGATCAGGTACCTTAACGAGGGAGAAGGGCCACCTAGAAGATGAGGTAGGTCACGAGGTACGATCAGATGAAGGGGGGTTTCAGAGCTGGGCATTTTTCAAGGGTTAAAGTAGGTAGGAAAAATCTGGTAGAAAGGCTCATACAAGATTTCAGGTGTCAGTCAAGGAGGAAACAACCAATGGAAGGGGCAAGGCACCCAGGAAAGTATTTGTTGTTCTTAGATAGTGATGCGAAAGCTGATGTAGCTCTTTCAGCACTGGACTGAGAGTACTCATCCGCAGTGTTGCAAGGGTTAAAGCCAGTCCAGAGGCAAGCACATATATAATTTGCCATTTGGAATAAGCATTCCCAATTTAGCTTTCAACTAGTGGCAAAGCCTAGTCATAGCAGTGAGATGCCAAATATTAATTTAGCAAAGCTACGCTGCTATATACTCTTGGAAGCTGTATGATTAGAAGAAGTCAATAGAGTATAACTGACCTAATTTCTTATTTTTATTTCATAACTAAAAGCAACTCAAGGGAACCCTGAGCACAGAGGCTTGCTCAACCCACACCATAATTGGACTGGCTGATTGAACTAGCTGGTTGGCTAAAATTGTATTCTGATTAAATTGTAAGACCTTTTTTCCAAATGGCAAAGCTCTCCTCCCTGTAATTCCTGAGAGCCGCATCGGAGAATTACAGTGTAAAGAGAGAGCGCACAGTGTCAGACAGTCCCTGTTGTTCCCCCCAACAAGTTATAAATAAATATAGGATACTAACAGTGCTCTGTACTAGAGAAAGCCAAGATCAAGGCCAAGTGTCAGTCCTCCCTGAAAATAATTGCAGCATGCAATATAACCCTACATACTCTAGCAATATGTAGTCTAAATAGAAACAAACAGGACAGCACTGGATTGTGGGTGGTGGAATTGTACCAGACTCTGGGAATTTTATGTTAATTAAGAAATGCTGATTAATAGAGAACTGTAGGTTTTAATAAGCCAGTAATAAAAGAGAAATTGTGTTTAAATAACAGGCGTGTCTTGATTCCCTGGAACAAATCTTCTGATTTTTAATCGGGGGAATTCACCTAGTGGAAAATTTTGCCTGACTTAAGACAGCAGAAGTTTTCTGTTGATGTTACTCACTGCGGTTTAACTCCCTATCCCAGAAGTCTGCCTGGGTAACTGAGCCATCAGGAAAGAGGTCTTAGAAGCAGCACAAGTTACAGTCTTGATACCAAAATTACTGGGTGAGGTTGTGTCATACAGGAGGAGAGAATAGAGGATCACAAGACTTCTGGGGTTAAAGCGTTAAGATACATGCAAAAGACCCAGCAACACAAGACAGTTCAGCTTATTTCCTGAAAAGGCTCAGAAGGCAAGTTACAGGTCTGCTAGGAAAGAGATTACTAAAGGTGCTGGGACTGTGCTGCCCCAGCAAGATCCATCCTCTTTCTCACATCAGGGTACAATTGCTTCTTCCCCCTTCTAGTAGTACAACTACATGTAAATTCCGTAACCACAAAGGACAGTCTTTTTTGTTACTGAGGTAACAGGGACATTCTGAGGTTTGATGCAGGTTTCCTTGTACATATATCTCAAAAGGAGGCTAGAGCTGACTCAGTGAAACTGGCCCATTAGTATCCTATCTTCACATCATGCTTTGCGCCCTGGTGGATCATACAATACTTTGTAGATTATATGGGTTTATTATATATGTTTATTGACTTGGCAAAAGCCTTCAACACAGTGAGCCATTCACACATTGTTTTGGCTCTTAAACCAAAGGGAGTAGATGATCATATTATCACCCTGATTAACAACTTGTATTATAACATCACTACCCATATCAACCTGAAGAATGAACAGTCAGACCCTATCGGGATCCGGACTGGTGTGAAACAGGGCAATCCAATGTCTCCAGTATTGTTTGTAGGAGCTCTGGTCAGTGGAGGAACATTACTGTAAGCATAAAACACGAATCCAAACAGTTTTGGTAATCCAACCTCAAACAATGGGGGCACAGAAAATCTATTGTGGCTAATGAAAAACAAAAAGCAAGGTCTAGTTGGGCTCTAGTATGGGCTCAACTGCACCAGGGGAGGTTTAGATTGGATATTAGGAAAAATTTCTTCACAGAAAGAGTAGTTAAGCATTGGAACAGGCTGCCCAGAGAGGTGGTGGAGTCACCATCCCTGGAAGTGTTCAAAAAACGGGTAGACGTGGCGCTCTGGGACATGGTTTAGTCTAGTCTACCCTTGATTGGTTTAGTGTGGACTTGGTAATGTTAGGTTAATGGTTGGACTGGATGATCTTTAAGGTCTTTTCCAACCTAAATGATTCTATGATTCTAGTTATCCGCAATGGAATTTCAGAAATTAACACTCAAAAATTTCAACTAAGAAATATGTATGTTCCTGAAAAGCAGTGTAACTGTTCAAAATATCAGTAGATAAATCTGTGCCCTAAATGCGCTTCCTACCAACTTGGTAACCTTCCACAGTGATTGGGAAGTGTAATGTGTAGCAAATTCATTGCCAGACTATCTTTCTTGCATGAGAGGACAATGTGCCTCCAAGACAGAAAAATCTCAGAATCTGGACATGGAGCTCTGGCTAAATGAAGCCGAGTCTGCTACGTGCCTCTAATTTCTTTGCTTTGATGGAAGTCCTAATGTCACCACTTAGGCAATGAGAAGGCAAGTTAGGGCTTTATCAGGACTAACTGGAGGCAGGCAGAGTTGAAGGCAGATCTTGATTAAGTGCTCTAAGCAACTGGAATTAAACTGTGGGACTGCAGAGTCTGGGAAGTAGTGGTCCACATGCAAGTTTTCATTTCAAAGCCCCTCAAACTAAGCCCCTTTTAAATCCTGACCTTTTTCCCTCAGCTCTCCTCTTCATGAGACAACTAAACTCATGGAACCTGCCAAAGTAGAAAACTAACTTATTAGTTACAGGACAGTTGGTGGCACACAGAGCATACTCCTGATTAATTTATCAGTCTAGGTTATTTTACAGCCAGTTGGCCCACCCTCATTGTGTTATATGAGCATGTTGCAAACTATAAAGTGTTCACACAAAGCTACATTTCTCCCTCTTTCCCTCACCCTCTGCTTTTATTTTGTGCTTGTTTCTTTAGAGATAGTGGTGTTGTAGGAAGGCTCCACCAAGTATCTGTATGCCTGCTTCTCATTTACATTAAAAGTCCCCAAGGTGCTATGAAGAAATTTTAGTGTTAAGTAAGATTCAGGCCTTGATTTCTGTGAGGGTCATAGAGGGTGGTTTGGTTTTCTTGGTTTTAATTCTTTTAAAATTGTGTAAATACAATTAGTATTGCTTCCATTTTGACAGGCTACGCTCAGTAATGGCTCAAATTACCCTCTCAGCAATTTTTGTTTGAGGAGTTTATTTGGTTTTGGTATTGGTTTATTAAGAGATATATTGAGATATATTGATAGGGATCCTGACCAATTCAATCTTTACATTTTATCTTAAAAAAGAAAGAAAATAAAACTTCCCAGATAGCAAAATTATGAAAATCACAAAGGGAAGGGCCACCTAAGACTGAACTTCTATTGAAAATGTAACCACCACAAACTTGCTTTCCACTTGTCTGAATCAAGACTGGGACTAATTTCCCAATGTGTTAGAATTGTGCATTTCATTTTTTGTTCTCTTATAGTTTGCAAGGGAAACAAACAAACAAACAAGATTAATTAAAATACTTTAACAGTCTGTTAAATAAGGCAGTTCTCTTGCTTACTTTTTAAGCTAGTGCATTCATCGGAATCTTTTTTTTTTGTAGCATTATCTCATAAAAATACACATGTAAGTTTAGCACAACCCATAAAAATGTATTGTAGACTTCAGCTAATCTAGTATCTTTCGTTTGTAAGGAGGATTTGGGTGGGGGCCAAGCTAATTACAACCAGAATAGAAATGTGTTCTATTCAGATGAGTCATATACCTCTGACTCACAATAGAGTCTGTGCAGCTAATGGGTTAATTTGTCCCGATAACACAGAAAAAATGAAGCTAGAGGTTATGACACTGTTTGAACTTAGTGCTGGTTTCAGACAGTAGATGTGGAAGGTTTTTATGCAATTAAGAATACAGATCTGCTCTAATGATGTCCTTTCTGTCTATTCAAGTGGCATTACAAACGGTTGAGAAAGATCTGGAGGTACAGAAGGCTTAGAAACCCAGGACCGCCACCTTCAATACTCTATTATTACAACAATATGCACAAAAAAGTGTTTAAGCTACTGTCACATAGAGGAAAGTCTGAATCACATGCATGTAACTTGTAATGCTGGCAATTTCCTCCTAGATGACAGCCCTGCAGCACTTCGATGGCAAGAATTCCTCCCCAACCAACCTAACAAACCCACACACTTACTTGCCTCAGTGGCCTGATGCTGAGCACCTACATCTTCGCCACAAGAAGTGTGGTAATCTTTCAAGCTAACAGCCTTCGTAACTCCTCTGGTCCCTTTTCCCCTGGGGACTGGCATTCTACACCAGCCTCATTGGTAACTTTCTAGCTCCTTGTTTACACCACAACTTAAAGGCACAGATAGGGTGCAGAAAAGGGAACCTGGTTCCTAACCCATACCTATCATGATCTTCTGTGTAAAGTTAGAGAAGATTCACTTAACAGCTTTCCTCCTCCCACATTCCTGCACGACTGTGAGCCTTTCAAGACAAGGACTGTATCATAGCATGCACTCATGGAACTGCTACTGCAACAAACCCTGTAGGCATGGATATAAACCAAACAGCAATAATAAGCACACCTGAGTTGTATCTGCCTAAAATTTAGTGCCAAGGTTGAAAGCAGACTGTAGCATTCTGCTACTCTGCAGTTGATTTAGTTATCTGATCTCCAAGGGCCTCACAAGAGAAGACATAAATTATCCTGGTTTTTCAACCCTCATGCAGGTGAAACTCTTAATGAATACAAGAGTGGACAAGAAGCATATATCTTTATGAGCTAATTTACAAAGTGGCTATAAGGGATCCTTTGAGGAAAGCAGGCCTTAAAAGTAATGGTTTTGTGGGTGTAATTATATAGGATTGTGCTAGGATGTGAAGACAATGCAATGCAGGCCTCAGTGTAAACGTGGCTGAGGCTTCCCACGGTGATACGAACATGTATCCATTTCTAGGTAAAACAGACTCAAAGAAACCACAAGGACTTTTCTCACATATTTAAAGTTAATTCAGTATTTTCCTGAATTGAGGCTACAGTCCTCAGTACCTTGCAAGTTTCAGACTGCACACGGGAATGTATGTACTCCCCCCTTACCTAACTATTACCTCCCAAAAGAAAAGAAAAAAAAAAAAAAAAAAAGAATATTACATTTTAAAAAAAAGAAAAAAAAAGTTCTGGTCACAGCGATTTCCCCCCACCCCTCTGCATGTAATTTAATAGCCCTCATCTGTTCATCTAATGTAACAGTTACAAATTTGGCATGTGATCCAATGGACTAATCATTCAGAGACATGACTACAGTCAGCACCGTTCATTCCTGCCAGCATCAAAAGCCCTAAGCAGTGGATGGTGCTGATTAGTCACAGCTGAAGACTTTAGAGCCTCAACATGCTAGTTTAGTAATAATTTTCACCTAACTGGAACAGTGCAAACATCCAGGAGAGGGAGGAATAGTTAAAGCATGTTTTCAGGCTTATTCCCAATAAAATTAAACCAAGCCAAGTAGGAAACAGTCTATGCAGTCTGCCATGGAGATCTCAGAAGGGAAGCAGAAGATGCTCCTCCTGTTTTCCCTCCCCAGCCCATGTGAGGGGCATGGCCCCAAGCAGATTTTCTGCTCTTCACACAGAATATAGGCGCCAAGGTTGCAATCCTGGAAAATCTGTTCGAGCACCACCACCCCCTGAAGCCATCTAAATTTCACCCTTAATTCGAAAAATCCCTAGTATTTTATGCCTGCACATGTTCAAAGCTGACCCAGTCTCAATGGGACTAAGTAGTTCTAGTTTTAATCTGGCTGGGATCCAAAAGTGGGATGTAGTACTCAATCCAGTACTTGTGCTCGGAGAAGGCCCAAGAAACCTCAACTGATTTTACAGACAAAATGCAGTTGTGTCTGCCATTTTCCTAAAACACAGTTTGTCGATGATGCGGTGCTCACCTTCCCATGTGAGCTCACCTAACGGCTAGAGAACAGGCAGGAAGCAGGGGAGGAAACTATTACTTGCTTTGCCTGAGGAAATGCAAACCTAACTCAGGCTGCAGGCTGTGGAAGGTAGGAATACCTTCTCTTGGGGCTGTTTTGACAGCAGAGTCCTGGAGGAGAGGAGTGAGAGTGATCAAAGCTCAGCAGGAACTTTGCATTGAAACAGAGGTGATGTTAGTCCTGGTTCCTCTTCAAAATGTGTTTTGGTATTTTAGCACCCTTTGATTGACTAAAATACAGAAGCAGGCCTTACAGGAGGCCCAGAAGACAGGTTCTTCCCCCAAATCCTTTTCCGCCTTTTCAACAACCTAACCTTAGCAGTTATGCTCCCTCTTCTGCTCTCTTTCTCTGTCAGTTAATGTGGAATTACTTTATACACAGAGTTGCATCTTCAGCTTATGAGTAGACAGTGCCCCTCCAACAACACTGAAAAAAGCATATCAGCTTAAATTCATATGGCAGGTTACAGCACTCTTCTAAGAAGGAGGAGAAATAACTCCCACAGGTGCAGAAGGGCATTAAACCCACACCTTTTACTTTCTGGGTGAACAGCGAAGAAGAAATTCAGGTAGCCTGACCGTGACCTTTTTGTTATACTGCAAGGTTTGAAGAAGAGGAAGTCTACTTGCTTTTCAGGACAAAATCCATAAAATTCAGGACAAAAGCCGTAAGTGTGTATGGTGGGGCTTCAGACCGTGGACCCTAAGCAGACAGAGATACTACTTTCCAGCCCTGAGTAATAGGGCTGGGATTGAAGAATGGCATTAAAACTCACCCTGTCCTTAGTGTTCCCTGTTGATTAGGCAGCTCTGCTTGGTAGTTTCAGCTTTACAAGCAGACCTAAAGATGGAACACTTGCTTCTGGATTTATTCCAGTAATTCAGTGACCAAAAATGTTGATCTGTAGCACTTTAGATGCCTATATTTTTGACTGGTTCCACGTTCTGCACTGAAGCTCCTGCATTAAAGGGTCACAACAAAAACAAGTTTATAAAAAAAACCCTCAAAATCTTCCTGAATGCAGTTGGTTTCTGAAACTGACAGTTTAATCTTGAAAATTTTAACATTTCACTAACATTTTGTTAAATTTCAAATTAACAAAATTACTCTGCAGAAAATTGCATTATACCCAGCTGCAATATCACCACTAAAGTGTTCAGCACAGCAATATTAAAGCAAAGGTATACTTTACTATTTTGAGTCAAATACGGCATTTTCCTGCTGTTAATCACTTCAAGCGTATGTTTACATGGCTGTTTTTGCCAACCCACTTTCAGCTGTCACCAGCCCCCACAGAAAATAATAATAAACACTGAGTACACCCACAAAGAGGTAACTGAGAATGGGTTAGATGGAGGTTTACATTCTGGAAGGTCTGGAGGTCTGGAAGCTCCGAGAATATAAACCACACAGCCTTCCTAAGTTTTTGTCACATATCTCACACTTCGACCCAACAACAACATACAGTGTTGATTTTCAGGTGCAAATTTTATTGTGGATCATAACAAAGGTTTCACAAAAAGCACAGGAAAAAATCAGCAATAGAGTGTCTCTTAGTTACAGAGTACATAAAATATATTCTGTGAAAGCTACTAACTCTGCAGTTGAAGGCAATGCAGCTTAATTTAAACATTATTTTCAGATACACATGTTAAGAAGCAAATTTTGCAAATATTTTTTTCTCAATTAGTTTGATATTGAAATTGAGAGCCAAATATTTCAGTGATATTAACAGAAAAGAAAATCTCATTATTGTAAAAAGAAATACTCACACAGAAAATATTGTCAAAATACATAAAACTAGCCCTAGTAAATGTTAAATGACTCAAAAACTCTTTGGAAAATCTGTGGATGCTGAGGTAAGCATAAATTGGGAATTTTGGTGCTGCTATCTCCATTTTTCATGTGATACATCAGAACAAAATATTTTACTTTAAGCTAATTATAACTTTCTACAAAGGATTCCTTCAGCCTTTACTTGTACTTTAACTGTAAAGAGAAAACCCACGCTAATTCTTATAGTAAAATGGCAAAAGTCTATTAGGTAACAGTGTAGAAAATCTTGCAAGTGGTTTTCAAGGCACTGTTCTCTCTTTGGGTGCTTGGCACACACACATGCCATTCATGAAGGCTGTTTTGACAGGAAGACAAGAATAACAAAAAGTAGACCTAAAGCTAGTATCTAGTATATTAAATATCATATATATCTTTCTCTAATGAAATAAACGCCACTAGTTTTAAAAGCTATTCTGCTTTACAACACTGTGGCTTGCAGTAAGGTGTCTACTAAATTAATCTGAAACATGAATTTAAAAACATACTTTAGGAAAATAAGTAAGAACAAAGGTCAACCAAGTAGCATTTACCTCAGTCAATACAGTCTGCCTGAATGTAAACCATTCCCAAGTACTGTAACCCTCTGTAAAACAGAAAGGGCCAAATGTTTGGTTGATTTAATGCCACTGGTTTACATGTAGATATGCCAATCAGCAACTTGGTCCATAGTGAACTGAAGTAGCTTAGGACCTTATTCAGCACTCGCTGGTCCACTTGAATTCCTGAACTATGTAGCTGCAAGGGCTGCTGCCCCCCTATAACAGGAAGATACCTACTGACTAAGAAATGCAAAAAACTAGATATTCTGCAGTCAGCTCATTTAATAAGAAACTTGGTGCATCTGTACTCCATCAGAAATATAGAGCAATATAATTCTGATCTTTATGTGTGTATGTCAGGTAAAATTATGCAAAGATTCCTTCAACACCTTTTTTCTAGGGCCTGTTCTTTATGGTAACTAAATGCCAGTCAGCTGGGAAAGAAATCTGAAAGGAGTTGACCTCAAGGTATTGGGATTTTAGGTAATTATTTTGACATCTTTTTGACATACTATTAAGAATCTGTAGCTCCTCTTTGAAAAAAAACAACAGTTTTGTGCGGTTGAGAGAGCATGCCAGGATCCACCAATAGGGAAAGGATGCCCATCTCCAACCACAAAACAAATCTGGATACCATATTGCTGGATGCAATGGATGGAATAGAAGGCAGAGAAGCACAGAAAACTCTGTTCTTTTGGCAGTTTCATAATGCCCCAGCAGCAGCAATGTTTACTGTTTGTTACTCAAGGCAGGCTAATAATCTGCCAGTTTTCGGTAGACTCAGCTACCTGTGGGCCTTCATGTAACAGAGCACAACAGACAAGCACATTGGTCTGGTGGATGAGATTCAAATACCACCATGACATCTTAAGACAGTGGCTTGGATTCATACTTTAGACTTTAGAAACCTAGCCAATGCTGAGATAGCAGCCTCGAGATCAGAGGCTCCCTCTGGGACCACTAGAGAAACTGGCCTCTCCAGATGACTGTTTGTATCTTACATGGGCCAAATCCATTGATTTGGATCTATTTAATCATTTAGAGTAATTATAAATAAAACCAGGATTGACTTAAGACTTAAACAACTTCTATCTTAATACAAACAGTGAGGAAAATTCTGTGTTCAGCTGTACATCAGTATACACTGCTGTGTATCAAGAATAAAAGCATCATAGATGTCAGCAGAATTTGGCCCAACTAACTTAACGTTTCACTTCCCTAAAGGAAAGTGCTGGCCTACACTGATTGCTGAAGAGCAAACTGTCTACAGTAGTATTCTATATTTCTATAATATTCTGTATCAAAGCAATAAATATTAGATATAATCTGTATATTAGATTTCATATTTATCTGATAGCTATTTAAATCTACACTGTCAAAAATATAAGCAGTGACCCACTCCTACATGGCAGCATATAGTATTTGTGTGAATGTGTTAAAACTATCACATGGGTCTGTATTTACATAGGATATTCTTGTTTATATAGCAGATTTTACTTTACATAAATTCTTACCATAGGATAGATAATTGTGTAAAGGTTGGCTATTGTTTAAATGTTTCTATGGTTCTGCATAATTGCATTTCACATGAAGATTTCATCATTCTGTCTCATTTTTATGTTTTTTAAGGATGGAAAATGGAGTCTGACAGACTTCAAAATCTCCAATAATGTTATACCAACATAGTACAGGAATACTTATTTTCAAGTCTGGGCAAAAACCAGTTTCACTGTTCCTAACCTTTTTCCTTTACATATATAAATCTCCTCTTTAAAGAAAGTGCACTCCTGAAAACAAGGGCAATCAAAATGTTTTGGCATTGCTGAGATATAAGAGTATTTCCGCTGAGCATGATCTGCAGAAAAACCATCACACATGTATTAATTAACAATTACAATTACTACAATCTAGGTGTGCAAATGAAAAACTTACATGTGAAACATTAAAATAAGCTGAAATTGTTAGTGGTATATACATGAGAAGTTCTGTCTCAGTTTGCTCAAAAAATGCTTCATTAATTCCTATCATTTAGCTTCTCAGATTAAAGATGTACTGAAAACATGTTCATTTTCACCAAGGTCAAAATGTCCAGTTATTTACCTGTGTAAAAGGCAAATAATTGTTATTTTCTGCACCTCTAATTTCAGAAACTCAGTTAAAAATATAGAGGTAAAAAAATATTTTAATAAAGATACTTAGAATGCTTATAACAATCCCATAACAATTTCTGAGTTCAGAGAATATCCAGGCATATTCTTTTGAATTAAATATTGACTTTCCTTTGCAGAAGTTGATACTTACTTCTCAGAATAACAATTTCTGTGTCCCCCCAGCAGAAGTCAGTATCATTTTGTTATTAAACATCAGTTAGTGTTCATCAAAGACAGAACATGATTGCTTGTCTTCCCTTTATGCTAATGTTGCACTGGAAAACTCTACATGAAAAAAAAAAAAAGCCCTGGAAAACTGAAAAATATGTAATGCTTTTTATACTAAGTAACATATAGCTGTTATTGACTGTTCTTGCCAGCACTGCATTTCTTCAGATGAACAGACTCAAGAGCTGACAGATTGCTTTCCCTTTCACCTATACCAGTTCTGCCATAATTGGATGACTATTAACAAGTCTCCTTCCTGCACTAAGCAGTCCAAAGATTTCTAAACAGTCATTCAGTAATTTCTGCAGAAGGTTTTTTTCTTTACTGTGTAACGCAGGATCCCAAGAATCTGTGGTGGCTTTGAAACACTTCTTTTAGAAAGGTATCTAATACTAACATCAAGACTTCTAGCAAATGATCCATTTACTCTTCAACTTAGGCCAGTGCAGCTTTTGATGATTAGCACTCGTGTCAGGCAGTCTCTATCAGCTTCTTTATGGAAACATAACTGGTGCTTGATATCAAGCCTAAGGGAAGAATGAACTCCTATTTCTCTTTTCTGTCTTTGCTAAAGCTAAAACTAAACAGATAACAGCTTATACTTGGTTATGATTAGAAAAAAGTATGCTTTACAGCCATGTAAAATGACCAAGAACCTTACACTGTAATGGACTCTTTAAAGATGGGAGTAGTTTTGGCCTAAAAGCAGCACTTTTGTATCTGAAAGGCTACAGGAATGTTTCTGGAAAATAAATCTTATTTTTTGTTTTGGACATTATGCATCAAAATACATTCATTCATTCATAAAATCAACCAAAGGGACAGATTCTAAATCCTATTTAGCAATAAATCTATACTTGCAACGTGGTAATCCTGTGTTTAAAGTACTAAAAGAAAAACAAGCCATTCTTTTACTTTCTAATACTACGTAATAATACAAATATTATAGGGAAACTGTATTATACAGGTGTGTTTCCCTGAAATGTGTACTTTGCAAAAAAGATCTCTTCCTCAAACAAAACCAAGTGAGAAGCTGCAAAGTGTGTTTATGCAGAATGCTCGATAACACATATTTAAAGCAGAGTATCACATTATACTAAGTCTGACGGAATGAGTAGCCACTTCAGTTTGTACCCATAAAATTCAAGCCTAACAGCACTGGAAATATAAATTAATCAGGTTAAGTGCTTGAGAAAGTCTCTTCTTTTTAGCTGTGAAGTGAACAAGAGTATGTAACTGTTTCTCCCTATGCACATTGCTCATAATTAGAATGCAACCAAATCCCCAAATTAGAAAAGATATATGTAAAAGTATTAAAATACTCAGTACTGAATCTTCCTATGATTGGCTTCAAAGGCTGATTTGAATTAAAGTTACTAAATCTTTTTTTCATTCTTGCTTCACCTACTAAAAAACAGTGTGAAGACACATTAGAGACATTAATTTTCCCAGAATATACTCAAATACCTTCCTCCAAACCTTTTTCTTCATAATTTATATTAGTTTTAAATCTACTATGAAAATAGTAGTGCAAGAACAATCAATTAAAAAATCTTCAGCTAAATGGTTTAGTTCCTTTTAGGATAAAGATGCAGAGGAATACCAATGAAAAATACGCTAGTTACGATTCTTTCTTTGTTAACACTCCTTTACACCCCAAAAAAATTCATCACTCCACGTTCCTGTATTTGGTAAACAAATTGTACAGTACTCTCAGTGTAGACTTCAAGTCACAATTTACAATATCTAGAAAAAAAGACAAGGGAAAAAAACATTAGTAACTTCATTAGCTCAAAACATTTTCAGAAAAAACTGCCTATTCTCTACCTCCTTTGCTTGTTCAGATCCATATCCATGAACATTCCAATCACAAAGATAGTAACAAAGAGTAGAAATATAAATAAAGCACAGTTTTTAAACTGGGAACTCAAAAAATCGTTATTTCAGCCACTTTTATTTAGGGATACAAATGGCTAATGGTGCTGATGAAGAAATGCAACCAAGGTTTAGATGCCCACAAGACAAATTGTGCCTAGGATTACATATATTTATATGACTGAATCTTCAGTCGGTTGTGGCTGAAAAGTAACGATTTGGAAAAAAACAGCAGGCAGAAACCAATGGAACTCAACTCTTACATAAGAATTGCAGGACTTGGCCCATTCTGGGCTGCAGCATCCTTTATTAGGCCTAATTTCAGCAAGATAGATAGAGGAAAATTTAAATTTTCTAAAGGATCTGAAGAAGCTAGGTATACAAATGCCCCTCAAAGACACTTCAGAAAACGCTTTGGGTTAGCTGATGTACATGGCTGAATCAGTCCTTAGAAACTCAACGTCTAAAGTAAAGGATTTATAGGAAACAAAAAGCTAATGAATACCTGCTGTTTCCAGGAGAAGTTGTTGAGAAAGTCAATATTATTTCACAAGTAATCTATAAAACAAACTGACAAGTACTACTGCAGCAGTCTACGCTAGTGCTTCAAGGAATATTCAATCTCAAATAGGGACTCAGAATTACCCTCAAAAAGAATAGAAAATAATTAGAATAGAATAGAATTAGAACAGAATTAGAATAGTTGTATCTTTTTCTGTTGACTGCACAGGAACTCAAGCTCCTAACTTTGGTTCTTGGAATTGGCCATGGAGGTGTATAGCAGGTGGTGTGCATGCTCCCATTACCTTCAAAACCTCCAAGTAAGCCTAAACTGTGTATGTAATCATCAGATATTTTTGCCATTATATTTATCTACAGTGATGTTTCTCACAGATTCTGAAGGGTTTATACTTTGAAGAATGAATCCAATCAAACCTATGCATGGTGTCCCACAGTATGCAAACGTTGAAGGGCTAAAGATAATATCTACATGGCAAACTGACATCCATGGACAAAGGGTGAAAACAACCAAACCTAGATTTTACACTGAGACTATGCACGGTCATGAAACCACGGCCACATGGTTTTGTGGCTTTTAATAAATGAGATAAAAAATGCTTGGTATAAAATGAAAATGCCAAAAGCTACACGAAGGGCACATTGCTCCCACAACATCATGTTATATGCAAACAGTATTGCAGAGTATAACTTGGGAAGCTTCCTCTTTTAGGCCAGTAGCAAGCTGTAACACCTTCATTTCCTGTAACAGAGCTTCAAACGAATAAAGAGATAACTTTGACAGGTCTTTGCAAAGTTACCAGAAGACTCCATCACCACAACAGAATTCCACAGAAACTAAAAAGAAGCATGCTCCCAGAGAAAAATGAGTTATTTCCATTGTTACACGTTTGACCAACACGTATAACTTTTTACTGGTTGCAATTTTCAAAAAGAGAAACTTGAGTTTGGCTTTGATGTACACATTTCAAGTAATCTGAAAAAGCTCAAACTGCAAATGAATTCATTACAGACTCAGTAGATTAATGTTCTGGCCATTTTTAAAATAAAAGGTCACAGAAAGCTTTTTAATACCTTTTCAATTATATTGCAAATAACCCAAATAAACTGTTGACCCCATAAAAATCATTGGTTTTCATACTCATTTATTTAACCACATTCTTTTTTCCACTAAATATGTTTTTCATATTCTAAAGCACTTTTCAGCATATTTTTTCCTCAAGAACCTCAAAGAAACAGTGTAGGAATTTAAAGAGTATTTAGTATACACATTTAGGGTAAGATCCTTTTCAATAGTCTTTTGCTCACTGGAAATTTTAAATATGGGCATTGTGCCCAATGTAACAACACATAAAACAGATGTGTTTTTCCATTCACATTGGGCAGGAAGTTTCATATTAAGCATTTCAATAATTGCACAAGAAATGTCTTATATATGCTGAAATATCCTTATGGCTTGATTTATACTGGAAAAATTAGCTGTGCCCTAGAGCAATAAATACCTGAAAAATTAAATGCCATAAGAATTTTAAACCTCCATGGGGAGTAAGGGATCACAGATACTCTCTGTTTTACTTGGATCCCTAGATTTCACTATTTCCCCCTTCTCTCTCTGACTATTTCAAACATAAAAGTTTGTGATATAGTCACCACTGGTTTAGTTAAGCACGATTGTGAATAAGAGTTCAAGCAATCAAAAGAAGGAAAACAAAAATAGGCTGGGTAAATCCAGATTAAATGCATAGGCAGCGTAGGCTCAATCCTGAGACATTTTTTTGTGTGTCTGCTGCTGTTACGATCTGGAAGTTGGGAAGGATGGAAAATAAGCAGAATGGAGCAGAACTTGATTCAGAGATGTGTGCCTGAATCTCCAGAGAGTCCTTACTATTAGAAATAAAACTCTGAGCATCAGCTTAGATCAGCTCCTCAGGGAATGACAATCCAATATTACATCAGGAAAAGACTGTGTGCACCATAGAATGTGAATTGGCAATGGGTCTTGAAAACACATATATATTGATTATTATGGTAGGTAACCAGCAGAAGCCCAGCTACCACTCCTGTTGGGAAGAGTAGAGCAGAAGCTGCACGTCTGTGGTAAGAAGTGGTAACTTCTCATGGGAGGAGCCACAAGAGTACCCTATAACATGGTGAATCATGGGCCCTATATCCAGCATGAAAAGCTAGATTTAAACCCTGTATTTATATGAGCAAAGAGGAGCGGAATCCTGGTCCTGCTAAAGTCAGCAGCAAAACCTTCATCTTCCCTGAAGACACATTGTACTTTCAGTCTCCAGCTCTAAATCTAATTTAAATATGCATGATTAGGTCCTGCACTCAAAGGCAGTTATGTGAACATTTGAAATTCTTCTCCACAACACCTACTTCTTTTGTGAAAAGCTTGTAAATTACACTGGAATACTTGAGGTTTAGTATGAAGATGTGGGATTAGGGAAAATGGAGCAATTGGAGCAGTTCGTATCTGCCAGTTGCACCATTCACAATTGCATTCTTTTTCTTTCAATGAATATCTGAGTATTACTGCATATGTTTGGTCACGCAAATCTTAGGCTGGCCACTCAAGAAAGGAAGCCTTGCAACATTTGAAAAAGCATATCTATCAGCCATTTAAAATACAGAGTTACCAGAGCACTTCAAAATGTATCTTGCCTTTTGCTCTTGGATTAATGTTTTAACCTTCATTTAGCTATACCGTCATCCTATGAGATAAGATCTGGATCCAATGCACATTTTTAAGAAGATACAAAAAAAGTACAACAGATACCTTCTGGTCTTGGCTTTGGTTTTTCCAATCCACCATCCTGCATTAGCTCAAATGCAAAAGATACATTGAGGACCTAGCAATATAATAAAGGCAGTCATTATTGTGAACTATATACAGCATAGTATAAATGGTCAAAACAAGATGTATTTAAAGCTCCAGATCCAGATCCTCAGAAGTTAAAAATAGTCAGGGCTCTGTAAATCAATGGAAGATATGGTCCATGGAATCCAGACAATCCACTGTTTTGTTTTTTTCTGGGTGGTGATGGTGGTTTCAGAAATACAAAAGTAATTAAAAAATAACATGTGAACTAATATTACCCATAGAAAAATTACTTACAAGTAAGAATAGCCCACCTCCCGCAAGTTTAAAAATTGGAACATGATGGCCCATGAAGTGCTCTTGTCTTCAATAGACAGCTGAATTGCCTGGATAGCAACAGACACTGGGATAATGGTTGGTCTTAAAATGATACATAGTACATACATGCCTTTATGCTTCCAAAAAACATGAAACCTTTCAAACATTACATTCTTGGATTGTGGACACAAAAAATGAGTTCTGTCATCAATTCATGTGTATAATTCGTTATACACTTAATGAACAGTAAGTCTGGTTCAATGACAGCATCACACAATGGCTGCCAAAATCAGTTAATACTTGCTAGCCACCCCATCATTAATATAATTTTCCCTTTTATTCCAGATAAGCATTAATATTGAGATCTTAAAAATGCTTGGAAATGGTTACCAGTACAGTCCTCTCTTGATTTCAGCTATTTACACCAAACTTATGCGGAAAAGTTTGTGTCATCCTTGTACCACTAGACTTGTTTATATGTTTATTTGTCTTTAACAGAAAAATGAAATCTAATTACCTTTTGCTCAAAACTATCCGGAGTCAAGAAAAAGCTGTGCAGAGGAACAAAATAGCCTTCTAGGAGACCCATTAGCAGGACTAAGTACACACCATCTGCAAACTGTAAAAAAGACTTTTCTCAGTACATTTTCTGAAGAATAACTCACTGCTTTGCTTAATGAACAAGATATCTATTGTCTAACACAGAACTGTCAACAAACTACTAACATACATAGTTTAAATCACAACTAAAAGATCTCATCTCACTTCTTTGATTCCTTTATTTAGTTAGTACATTCTGTTACGTCTTCTCCAAAACTGACCTAATGCTAAAATATACATGCAGAATAAAGTTCCTGGAAAGAGCAGTCATCAGTGGCTTTGATCTATGCCTTTGCTTTCTATTCTACTAGTTGTGGGGAATCAGAACAGCCACCTTTCAAGCTCTCAAATGGCATGCATACCCTGAGCAGAGAAAAGCAGAATGAAGGTGCAATCTCATGACTGCACTGAAATTCAGTATATTGCAGGAAATAAAGGAACAAAGAATCATCTTTGTGTTCTGCAAGTCTGAATCAATCTAATTTTAAGTGTATGTAATTACAAATGGAAGATATCTAATTGCTATGATATATGTTCATTCTTATCCAAAAAAATAGCAACATCCATAAGATTTTGTTAAAGGCCTCTCACTCTTACCCCTGTGACATCAGGTCTATCAGTGCACTGAGATCTCCTCACAATCAAACTGATTTATCTGAAGCAACCCATCCCCTTCCTAAGGTAGATAATTTTCATTCAACTGACAGAAATACAATCTCTCATCTTAGGGAATACTGTTTTGGATAAGTGCTTAAGGGGTTTCTAGGTACCTCTAAATAATACATTTTTTCCAAAAGTAAACAATGCAATAAGCAGACATAGGGAACATCCTTTTGAAAGCCCTTACACATTATTTCCATCTGAATCTTAATTTTACCTTTGAAAAATCTCTGTCAGATTGATAGCTATTTAAATAAACGAGAGGTTCTTAATAACATGAATCAAGACATAAAATAAAGCCTGTCCTGAAGAGACCTGGGTTTTTCTGATAGTGCAGATACCATCCTTCCTGCCTGACCTTGTAATTTTCTTATGATAACTGCTGCAATTGTTCACATGGGGAGGTATTAATACAGCAGGACTAAGCTTTTCTTTTAGCTTCTTTCCAGCCAATTTAGCAGCTGAGAACAATAAAGAAGACCATGTACCACATTATTTCTGTGGTGCAATCAAGCCTGCAGCCCAACCGTACAGCTGCCTACACACTTGAGTAGCTTTACTCTCAGGAACGTACTGAATAGTCTCATTGTTATCCCATGCGACTGCATGTGTGTGTAAAGGTACGCAGGAAACAACTGTTCAGCTTGACGCTGGATCAAGCCAAGCGGACAGAGTTTGTTCCTGACCAAAACAAGCACAGGTCCTGCTTACAGCACTTGGCAGCGCCCAAGAGGTAGCATCTGTTAATTAATTTTTATGCTAATGGCAGTACAAAACTGTTTTAGAGGAATTTAGCTGTCCTCACAATTTCTCTGCTTAATTGGCGAGGGCCTTCTTCATACGAACATATTTAGAATTGAAGTGTTTCCCGCTGAAATAACATCTTAGAGCTCAATCAATAATAATTCAATGAAATTTCTGGATGAAGTTGGGGGCATAGTGCATAACATAGTGCAACTACCTCTCCCCTTTAAGAAAGGCTGTAAAATCCTACCTGGGTCTCCAATTCAGTGACCTCCAAATTCAATTTATTGAGATGCTTGTTCACAAAGGTGATGAGAGTCTGAAATACGAAAAAAATGTAGTGAAGGCCTATTCAGTAGGGCAGCAGTTCAACACATGCAGCATGAACTCCACTCAGAAGAGAATCTGCATGAGTGAAGAGACTGCAACACAACTTAAGTTTTAAAACTGAAATGTGACATTAAAAAAAAAAAAAATCCTTTTTTTCCAAGAATGAAGAACAGAAATAAAATGAACGTGATGTAAATAAATAAAAATACACTGTTAAATCATAATAATTCTTTAAAAAAACCCTTGTCGCAGACTATAGGGAAGTTGGTAACTGGACTCCACTCAAATCTGACAGCAGCCAAAATACTCTAGGTCAGGCCCCTGGCAGTTGTAAACTGGATACCTCTGGCATCAGTACACTCAATCTACCAGTTGGGTTCTACTCAACATACACTTTGTGAGAACTTCTTTTTGATGAAAACTTTGATAACTACATGTTGTTCTGTGTTCCAAAGTTAAGTTCACACTGCTAAATATTAATAAAAAGTAACATTACAATCATGATTTTGTATATTTGTTTAAGCATAAAGCTTAATTGTATTTAATGTATGCAAACTATGCCAATTATATATATTATACACACACACACTCACTACGTATGTACAAACAGATACACACAAGCATGCACACATTATATATTTCAAAAATAAAAACCTTCCAACCTTTTTCACTACATTGAGCTTGTCTGGAGCATGGTCAAATAAAGTATCAAATGCATCTCTTTCTGAAAAACATTCAGAGATGTTAATATACTGAGCAGCAGTTGTCCAAATGCAGAATAAACACTTACTAAGGCACACACTCATTTAAGACAACAGAGTCAGCAAAAGGTTTCAATATAGTCTCTTTGTATTCCAAGCACTATGTATTTTGCATACTGCTCTCTTGCAATAAGCTGCTAGTAGCTTATTCTCTATTATTTACAAAAAGCATATTTTCAAGTAGGATTTGGATTACCTAATAACCCTGTTTCTCAAAAATGAACAAAGAATGGTATCTTTATGCATAAAACCTTAAACAGCCAGATACAGGGAGCTAAGTAACCAAATCATTGTGTGCAGAAGAACATGAGTTTACATCTAGAGTCGCTACATCTACAGAGGAAGACTCTCCCCATGGGTCACTGACTGCATTGCGGTGTGCATTATTAACCACGTGAAGAAAGTTTATGATTACACAGCTGCAATACAATCTTCGTATAGATGTTTTTGGGCCATTCTGATATGCAATTTAGGACATTATCAGCAAGACAGACAACCTAGCATACCATGACTGGAGTGCTACTGTAGTCACCTTCTGAAGAAAAAAGGGTGGGGGGAGTAAGACTGCTCAGGAATATCATTGGGGAAAGAGGACACGCATGTAGCCTTTTAAATCAGCTGTAAGGCAGCCATTGAAATAGTACAAGAAGCAAATGCTAAATTCTTGGTGGGACTCCACCTAAGCTCCTCAGATGAGTGTTTTCTGTTGGCCCGGCATTTGGCCAGTCTCAATACTAGCAGTAAGACATACTAGGCACAGGAACATGCATGGTGTTTAGGCCTGCTGAATAATAACCCAATGTCATTAAAGTGTAAGTAGGTAATGTATGCATGAATGCCAACGAGTTCACCAGCTGGTTTATGATAAGACATAATTTCATATTATGGTGGGAACTTATGACCATTAATACTATTACAGTAATGTTCTGGAGGTTAAACCACAAAGCACCTGCAAATTAACATGTGCTGAAAAGCAATGAAATGTGTTTTAAAGATGGTCAGACTGACTTTAATGCTTTTTTCCTTTTGTTAACTGCCACAATAGCCTGTGGTGCATATATTTATATATTTGCCAGGGCAACATGAAATCCTCTACTTCCTTGCAGTTTGATCAAGATGACCACCCATTGTAGAACTAATGTATACTTTGGCTGTCTCAAGAAAAAGATAATGATCAGATGAACTTACCATGCCTTCCTGATAATGCCCTATGAAGAAAAACAAAACAAAACACAGTTATATATAATCCACTTGCAGACATTGTGTGCTGCAAAAAAAAACAGCATATGTGGCCAGATCTTCAGCTTGATGAAAACTGGAGTAGATCCATGGAATTAAGAAAACCTTCACCAAGTTACTCCAACTGAGAATCTGGATTAGTCTAGAGTCCATCAGTATAATATCTCCTGGCTTCACTAAAGTCTCATGGGAGGCCAGATCTCAGATTTCTTACTACTGAAGCAAATTGACACACCTTGCCTGAGTGAAATAGGCTTTTTCATGTTGACTTTGTGAAAACTTTTCTCTTTGCTTTAAAGATGCATTTACCACACCAACTACAATACAATTCCAGCCAACTTGGACTGGGTTCTTAAGGACTGCAGCATTTTGCTCCAGTTGATCCCTTATATAACTATTACATGTAAACAAATACATAAAGATTAATAATAAGTCAATAGTCTGGCTTCTCTCCATTCTGTTAGAAACTAGGATATTCTACTATTGCTTTCTGTTGGTTTGGAATAACTTTTCTGTTAGAAATTGTTTGGTGAGATGACACGTACAGGGCTTACTACCATCATATTACATGCTCAAAGCCCAGATACCTAAAAATAGCCTTATCACATTCCTTTTTGAAAGAATCTAGTTCTCTATCAAATAAATACCAACATAAAAGAATGAGGCATATCTTTCTTGTTTGCTTGAAGGACTTTTGAATAAAATAATAAGAAATATAGTAAGTACAGAAATAAATTAATAGTAGATAAATATAAAATAGAGATTTTGTATATCTTCACTCTGTCTTCTCTTTTATCCTGGTCTCCTGCTTTTAGTTCCCCAGCTCTGTATTTCATCGCCCTTTTGTATTTTTAGATGCATGTTTGCAGCTCTTGAAAAGGCTAAAATACAGTCACTGGCTGATGCATCATCTTCGCTGGAACCCCAATACCGAAATCTAAATATCAGCAAATGTTTGAATTTCTGAGATGCATCTGTGTTCAATTACTGAACTGCTGGCAAAAGTGGTGTTGACATACTCAGTGTTACCAGTTATTTCCTCTTGGATTTGTCGAGACTGAAGGATTCCTTCTCGTTTCTGGAAAAAATAAAAAAGTGACATTTTTCTCAGTAAAGTTTAATGCTCAGGGTACAGTAAAAATTTGTGATCCACAAACACAGTAGATAAGAGAACTGCAAAATAAGACCTTTTTTTAAACAAACTTACAGTAATATATTATTTCAGCTTACAAGTATTCCAGAAAACCCTTTTGTACACTAACAAGAAATTTGAAACTCCACCTGTAGAAGGAAGTATTTCTTTTCCGTTCTCCATTGTTCTTAACTCACTTTTCTTTTAAAGGCCCCAATTCAGCAAGACATTTGAAACACCTAAACCCATATGTAAGTATTTTAGTAGAGGTATGTCTAGGTGAGTTGAATTAAACCTTGTATTTCAATGAACAGCTTGGCAGATGGTGCCCATGATTCTCTTTTGCAAACATCTTGCTCCCAGGCTATCTGTTCTTTCTGCCCTGTTCACACACTTTCTTTTTTGCCTCAGTGTTTTCCTTTTCTGACTTGTCTCCACACAAAGAGCTCTATTTGCTTGTGATGGAAAACCAAAATGGAGGCTAATCCATTCACAGCCTGCTCCAGACCCTAGTCATCTTGGTGTTAATATATGCATTGACTCCAATGTTCCTCAGATGTGACAAGCCCTTTGTACATGGTGGTGAGTGACCTGTGTCTATAAGCTGTACACAAAATGGCAGAAGCCAACTCAAATAGTTGCTATTTGAGTCAGGTGGAAAATGAAGGAGTTTAGAAATTTAACGTTGTTTCCAGGATGCTGATCACAGTCATCTGGTGGCGGTGTAAGTACCGCACATATGTTTTGCCTCTCTTTGTGTTCTCTCTGTTAATTCTATTCACTGGAATTAGTAAAATTTTGCAATACAGAAAGAAAAGTCAGACAAATGCTGACGACTGCATGTAAAGTCTAGACATTAGGCAATTATTCATGATTCTTCACTCCCTGTCATACAAGGAAATGAGAAAAATAAATTTATGCTGGTCCTAGACTTGCTTTCTACGTGGAAAAGAGAAAAGGAGAATAACCTTTTGGAAAAGTCCTTCATGCCATGTCCACTGGGGCTGCTGCTCTTCCCTGCCTTGGAGAAGACAGCACATGCCCACCTGAGGCAGTCCTCGGTGTATGATGTGCTGAGGATTCGGCCAGGCTTGAGCCTATTACGTCTATATTGCATTACTAAAATATGTGAGGATCAAACTTACTTTCTGCAAGAAAGCCATACATGGCACCCTCTGGGTCATTCCAGACTGGCACTTGGAGTAATCTGAACTGTCC
The DNA here is from genome assembly GCF_030463565.1 of Pelecanus crispus. NCBI lineage: Eukaryota > Metazoa > Chordata > Aves > Pelecaniformes > Pelecanidae > Pelecanus > Pelecanus crispus. The sequence continues at coordinate 11,792,922 of NC_134648.1, forward strand.
TTTTAGGTAGATGATAGTTTCAGGTGTTTTCCATGATGTTTTTTAAAGCCCCGTTACTAAATATCTTGCACATGGTTAAAAATGCATTCACAGAGGACCTTTGAACATTAAAGAGACAGAGTGGAGTCCAGTGTGTTACACACTGAAAGAGAGGGCACAGAAGAGCTGCTGAGACATCTTCTGTTACATATCTTGAAAGTCTGAAGTAAAACTACATTGTTTAGGGCTATCTTCATTTCCAGCTTGTGCAGACAGCAATAAGTACTTGCACTTGAAGTTACAATCTAATTCATGCTAGCTGAAGTTAGAATTCCAGTCTGCTTGGGATTTTTGTTTATTTTTCCCTTTGCTGCAGGGTGAAAGGAAACTTTTTTTTCTTCCTGATGATGACTCTGACATGCCAATGATGCCTTCTGGAGCAAAAGCTCTATCACTCTTGTCTCCTAGAGGAGTTGAGCATCATAGCAACGGCAACTGTACTTCTCAGTGCCCAGTCCAGTGACATGGGAAAATAAAAAGGCTTCTAAATTCTACCTTCCCTCTGCAAACATGTAAAAATAGCCTGAAACACACTCCAGTACTGATATAAAACATATTGCCCTTTTTGATAAACTGCAATTAATATCAATAGAAATTCTGCACCTTAATCCTACTGTTGACCAAAAAAAACCAAATCATCAAGCCCTAGTTTTCTGCCTGGCATCTGATCACTAACATTAATGGAATTTCCACACTTCCCAAATACGACTGAACACCTATTTGACCAGCACATGTCAAGACAGATTTTCCTATGCTTTTCATTTGTAAAAAGACTAGCAAAAGTCCCAATGGCAACAATCAGAATGGACCTTAGAAACACTAGTTTAAGCACCTTCTCTGTGAAGGCTGTTTCCCATACACCTTTTGCACTTTAAAAACTCTTCACCTCAAAATTGACCCTAACACTGATGTCACCTGTTGTGAAGTTTGTTTTATACTAGACAGAGAATGACACAGTATTCCCAAAAATACAAAGAAGTGCTACTGAGGACTGAAAGACTATCCAGCAATATTCCTTAAAGACAACAGTGGCTATAACTGGAATAACAAATGATAAAAATCTGCTATTTCACACTGAAAAAATGAGGCATGAATTAAGGTTCCCCATTAAAAACAAAAGCTGGACATTCCAGCGATGCACATTATTTGGACACGCTTGACATCTTCTTCCCTCACAGCTGAAAGACTCCACCAAAGGCCATGAAAGATCTTCATAATCACTTATCATTTTAAATTGGCGACTAACCCTAGAACAAAAAAATACATCTGAAATTTGGGTAATATGTCTGGAAATGGAAAGGGTGTCTCTTCCTCATGTCTCTTCACATCAGCTCTATGTCAGCAGTTTTATATAACTGAGGGCCAACTGCTTAATTTCCCACACAAAGTCCCATTCTGAAAACCTTCCCACTATTTGAATGGGTTTTGCCTATGTATTGTTGCTATCCATTGCATCTGGAGGATCATGTTTTATGATTGCCCCACAAAGATGAAATGCAGAACTATTCTGGAGCTTGAAAGGACAAATACATTTGTCACAGCTTCAGAAAAAGACTTGTTAGGAACCTGGACACAATGCTGGTCGGAAACATTTCAGACCTTCCCAGTGCGTTCAGAGAGGCTGCGGGACCAATGATCTTGGATTAAGCTTGTGATGTACACCTTCTTCTTATCTCATTAATTTCCTTGCTTTGCTTAGCGGTAGTTTGTGCACCCAAGAATTCCTGTCCCAGTGCTCAGAACATGCTGAAACCATTCTGGCTGCTCTGCCAATGCATTCTTATACTCTCTGACTTACAGCTCTTGCACACAAACAATCTGTCATTTAACCGTTTGTGGATGACATAAATAAATAATTTTTAAGAAGAGGCAAAATGATGGCAAGATCCAGCTCTCCACAAAAGCTCTCACTTGTTTCAGTAGAAATAATCAAACAAAGCCTGGGCTTTGTTCAAAGTTATTAATTCTATTAGTATGGAAGGAAAATAAAATAATATAACAAAATAGCTACAAAAGGTCCACCTATCACATTTTTCCCCAAATCAGCTTATAACCCAGATTTCATATTACTCTCATTGCTAACCACTTTTGTACAAAACAGCCAAATGAAACAAGCTTTCATAAGAACTGTGCTGATTACCTGTTGGGCGTGAGCGCATTTTTTGTTTTAGAAATATCTTTGCTTCTATTTCAATAAACTACACAGAGCTAACACGGCAACCCTCACATTTTATGTGTTTCTAAACCTAACAAAATCATGAAATTAATTAGGGTAGTCTTCCTTAAAGACTTCATAAAAGTACTTTGTTCTTTTATTTCTCTCTCTATACTATTCCATTTATCAAACTGTATAGAGTAAAATTTAAGATCAGCTACCACAGTCTGTTGAGTTTCCCTAGGCATGACCTTACTTTACAGAAGATACGAGGGTTTAGAACATGAGGCGTGCAAGTTTGAACACTAAATTAGGCTTTAAGATCTGCTGATTGTTGATTAAAACTTTCATTGAGTTCAAAGGGTACGTGATGAATTATATAGAACCAATCCCACAGGACATGAAAGACAGATTTAAAAAATAAAAATAAAACCCCCACCCACCATAAAATAAAAATGAAAAATGTCTCAAACACAATTACAGTAAGAATAGTGGCCCCCACCCTATTTTAATAGGAATCAGTGTAGCCTTGGAGTTCCACTGACTGGATTTCACCATGAACTGGGTTTGCAGGGCAAAATCTTCTGCAACATTACTTGGATTTTATTCCGGTGCAGCTGATTTCTCTGCAATTCACTGGTACCTGAGCTACAGCTGGGTAGCTAATAGGCAAAGCAGTGAGCCAGATTCTCCCACTGCTTACTGTTTTTAAATTGGTTTATCTCTACTGACTTCAGTGGATTTGCTGTTCAACTACATTAGCCTATTAAACAAGAGGACAATTACGTCCATTGATTTCAACAGGAATTTTGTCTGGATGTATGGAGTGACAGCAGAATGCAAGATCTGGTTCATTATTTTAGGACTGTGGGTTTTTTCTGGTTTAGTTTCTCATCCCAAAGATGCCCTGACCGCTGCACTCCTGATTTCTTAAGCTGGTTTTGGTAGAACCTTGAGATAAACTAGTGCAATTAATTTGACAACAGTCAAAGGAAAGTGCTTGAAAATTATGTTCCTCTGAAGCCTTAGACACATAAGTACAGATTTGCTGGGGTTCTCTTTCATCGTCTGTAGAGAAACCCACAAAGCAGAATCTGAGAGTCAATGAGTCATTATCAGGTGTCAGTGATACATCTACTGGAGACTCGCCTTCAGATTTCTCCCCAAATTACAAAACTTGTCTGACTTGAATGCTGGAAAAAGGAGTGGTTACTTTCTCAGATCTGTCCCACAGATTTTCAGTCACACAAAACTTGAGCAATAGCTCTTTGTACCATGTACTTCAGGGTAACATCAGTTAAAACACATAAATAAAGACAGTTACAGTGTGAAAAATAAAGGCAAAGTTAATTGGAGAGAAAGAAAAGCAGCTTAAATGGGAAGAGGCCAAATAAGATAGAGCAAGCACAAGTCCAACTGAAAGAAAAATGCTGAACAGAATAACATGAAGAGTTTGGATGGATGAGGCTCTAATAAGGAGACCGACTGACACAAAAGATTTAGTTGATGGGGTTTTTTTGCATGCTTATGAGAAAGCCAACACTGTAATCAGACTAAATTAGCATGCACAAGGCTGAAAAAGAATATTTAGTCACCTAACATGAATCAGAATGTAATAAACAGTGACAATTCATCATTCAGTGCCAAGAATGATTTGAATCTCTACACAAGTGAGAAGACCGTCAAAAATGGGAAAAATAATAATTCTAGAGATCATATTGGGTGATAAACAAACACATTCCAACAATAATAATGCTTCATATATTTTTAATGTCAGAGTCTGGACACTTCACAATCAAAATAAGATATTCTGAGCCACAGCTCAATCTGGGAAAGCACTTCTGCCTTTTTCTGGTTGAAGCATTGTCAGCAGGGAAGACGCACGTGTGTTTCTTGTCAGCCAAAGAGACACGCATGCCCGCCCAAACAGAAACTCTCCATGGATTTTTCAAGAAACCCCTCAGTCAATTTCACAACACTATCCAGAGCTGTTTAACACCTCTCTTACCTGCACAACAACCACCTGAATGGACACATGATCTGGGAGTCTGATTGGTGCTCGAAAATATTGTGATAATGCAACCAGAAGATGAAGTATTGCTACGAGACTTTTAGCATGAACAGCTGAAATAGATATTAAAAGCACAAGTCACAAACTGCAAAGTAACTAGAACTAGGACACATATTTTTACTTTTTAGGATGTAGGGATTATGGGATTCTTTTCCTCTTGCCACCTTGGAGCCAGGAGGCACTTTTAAGGCACCTCTCCTTTACTGGTCTCCTCCTGCTTAACAGGTCACCCGAATGCAGCCCAGTCAGTAACATGCGTCAGCACCAAAGCGTTACTTTTTGCAACATGTCTGGATGCTATAGGCTGCGTAGATGGAAATCTAAAGCTAATCCAAAAGCCAGATTTCATGTACAGCAGTTTAAGTGCTGTCTCTGCATTCTCCTTGCCTTTCCTTTATTCCCTTTATTTCAATAAGAATTTATGGGCTATCAGAAAGATATTTTTGTACTCATAACATGCACTTATTCATTTTTAAGTGTCACAATGTCTGCAGGATGATAAATGAGCCTATTTTGGCAGAAGCCTTAAGCAATAACTTACTAAACTCAATGACTCAAACATTCCTCATGAAGTTGTTATAGTCTTGTTATTGAAGCTTTCTCACAGCAGGTTTCATATGGGTAGTTAACACTAACACAACTTACAAGATATCAAAAGCCATACTGTAGGAAATCCGTAATCAAGTATCAAACCATTGGCATGAAAGTGAATCATTTCGAATTCTTATGATTGCCCTTCTTCTTCTTCTGTTTTATTTTTGCATTTATAGTCTTCCCCAGAGTAGTATTCCTAAACGACCTTTGATAGCTACAGTACAGTGCGCTTATGTTCTTTGTACTTGAACTAACCAACAACTACTACCTCACTTCACTGGTAAAGCAGGGTCAGATTCACTAAAATATCCTTCTGCATCATCTTCCAATGCAAGTCTCAACTCTGCCATGGAGAAACTCACTCATGTAAAATGTGGCATTGCTGTCAAATTTGGCTGGGGTGCCAGTGCTCACAGATGAGGTGCTGTACCAGAACACTAAAAAGATGTCTGTCTGCCTAGCACTGGTGTGTGCTACAGCTGGCTCCAGCTCCTGCCGTCTATCTCTACTTTACCTCTAAAACACATGTAAAACATTAAGTTAAAACTAGAATTTAAATTGTCAGGCCACTCCAAACACCCTGCCTCCAGCTGCATAACACCGAATGGAAAAAAACCTGGGGGGAGGTTGAAGAGAGATGGGGACAGAAAACTCAGTGGGACCACATGAAGGGGAAAGTCAGAGATGCCTAATGTTCACTCTTCCTTCCTCGAGCTATTTCTCTCCCTCTCACTAATTTGTTGTGAATGGAATGGGATACAAACCAGCTCAGCTCAAGACAGGTACAGGAGACAGGGAAACTGTTATATACTGATCACCAGTGTGAAATGATTCTGCATACCAAACTTAAAACAGATTAAGAGGCCTGATTTTCTAAAACTGCTGATAACCTGCTTTCTGCAACACATATGCACTAGAATGTCTTGTGTTGGGCCACTGAGGGCATTTCTATTAGATATTATTATGTTCACTTTTAACATAATAAAACAGGAAGGGTGCAGTCCTAATCTTGGTGAGAGTTTTGTAATCAAAAGCAGTGGTTCAGATTTAGCCTTAAACAATCAGAAATATTATTGATATCTACATTGCAAATTTTACACAAACAAAGAGTCCTAGGACCTATCTACTACATTTATGCAGGTACTTGCCCGTTTCAGCACACCAGTTTAATAACAGAAAACCTAAGCTGGTACGCATATGGACTTAAGAGCAGAAATACCATACTTTGAGAAACTCTGAAAAGACAGTTTATTTAAATAGAAGGTTGAGCATCAGTAAAGAGGGTAGAGTGTACCACATCTGGAAATGCCCTGCAGAGCAGCTCATACCATAAATACCAGGCTTCAGCCTTCCCTTATCATTGGATATTTCAGAATTCCAGACAGCAGCTATAAACTCTCAGCTGTCAACAAATGAGAACAGCATAGAAAACACACAACTTACAGTCAACGTTCCACTTAATGCTTCTTGGAGGGAGTTTAAGGGTTTCATTGATCTTTTCAAGTACTGTCTGTAGCTTCTGTTTCTGAGCAATTTCAGACTGAGTAACTTCAGCAACATTCAGCTTCTCACTTTCAAGTTTCTCTGAAGTGATAATAGAAGAAAAAACAGAAGAAAAACTACTGTCAACTCCATGAAGAACATAAAGACATACCAGGCACCCAGATGTACATTCAAGAGATAATTAGACTTCCTAGTTTTAAAATTATCTGCTTTTCCTTCCAGAGCCACTTTCCCCCACACTGTTGAACTCCTAAAGATACAGTTCACATTTTCCCTTTATTTACCCATTGCCAAGGGGAAGGACAAACATTAACGAAAGCCACACTACTGGCTCTCTTTAGGGAACACCAGGCTCAGAGGTAAGGCCCATTACTTCTATTGCTACTGGATAAAGGGTATTCTGTATGCAAGTGTACAGCAACGTTTTGTACAGCAGACCATCAAACCTAGGAAACTTTAAGAAGACCAACTTTAAGATTTGTTTCATCAGTCTCAGCCTCCTGGCTTCTCCCTCAGACTCAGGAGACTTAAAAATTTTACTTGGCCCATCTGTGATAAAAGTGAAGTGACACCATATTCATAGAGGTGGAGGATGCACCCAAGAAATGTGAACAAGTATTTCTGGAGGTATGAAAACAACTAAAACCATAGGAAATTTCTTTCTAAGAAACCACAGCCCTTTTCTGCACTCAAAATTTGCAGTAAATTTTAAAATACTTTATGAATTGGTTTGTTAATAATTAGTACAGATTGCTAGGTATATACATACATGGCTTAGTGTTTACCATTAAATAGTAAGCAAAGAAAATTTAACAATAAAAGCTCCCCGATAACACCACCAGAAACAAAATGCTTGGTCACTTGCCAATTTAATTCTATGAAAGAGTATCTTATTATGCTTGGTAAGAACTAATCTTGTTCTCGTCAAAGCCAACTAAGTATCTTCCCAAAGAGAGTGAGCCTGAGCTACCAGCCTACGAACCCTGCCTAAGAGACTGCTATCTCCATGGGCTATCTTGTGCCTCCACAGGAATCAGTCTGTGCATACTCTCACAACAAGACCAAAGTCTTTAGTTAGCATAGACCTGATCCACAAGGAGTTAAGGGTAATGGAAAAGATTCCACTGAAATCAATAAGTGCTGGATCAGTTATACGCATATTTAGAGTCAGGCTGTATCTGATACGCATTTTTTGGGTTTTGGGTGAAGTCACTGGAGGTCTGCCCATGAGAATCAAATTGCTCAGTCTGGGGCATATCCAGTCCATCACAACATATTCAATAGCTTAACCATTCATAGAAGGGAATAGTCTGTGTAGCCTTTATTAGAAGTGCTCACATGATGTTTTGAGATTCATTTAAGATACTGAAAAGAAATTTACTGGAGACTTTATGAGCTGTAATAACTAAGAAAATGGCTTCCAAGCCAACACTTAAAAAAGCACATGCCAGCTCTGCATTAGCAGTTTCTTTTCTCTATCTGTTTCTCAGCTGAAGCTCAGTTTGCAGTCCACTGGGTACCATTACCTCAGTAACGTTAAAAGCCAGACATCAAATAAGAAAGAAATTCCAACTTTCCAGAGGAACTTCGCGATGTGAATAAACTACAGTATGGAACCAGCAGAGATTAAAAACATCCACTGTTGTAGTGAAAATACCCTTGCCTTCAAACTTACTTTCCACTTGTAACACTAAGGTTAAGTTTGTACAGCACATATGCAGATAATAAATTTAACTGGAGCAAATACTGTTGCCAAGACAAGAACCCTCCCCTCCCTCTCTAGCACCCCAGGTAGGCTTTATGCTGTTCTCATCAACTACAGAGCACCACACATTGCACTGTAGCTATAAGGATTGTGCATACAGCCTACTGCTCAAGGGTCTCATAATACAATGCTATTTTTATATCACTTAGTGGCATATATGTAAGATGATACCGAGGCTCATAAGTAGGAACAAGTGATCCACTTACTGACAAAGTGCCCCAACAGCATGCACATATATTTTTTCTTACCAAATAATTTCTGCAATACTTGTCCATCATACAGGTCTTCAGCCAAGTCTTTCACAATAATCCTCTCTCCTACCAACACATCATTAATCCAGTCAATTAATACCTATATGGGAAACACAAATTTGGCAGTATTATGCACTATTCATTTGCAATTTAAAACACATGTCATTTTGTACAATGACAGAAATATTTTGCAGAAAGAATACCAAAGTTCCAATAGCTCAAAATACAAATCAGTCTGAAATGCCATCAGAAGAAAACAGGAAGGACTTTGGAAGGACTATTCTAAGGTGGCTGTGTCAATGCACCACAATGTCTAGACAAATACCGGACTGATGCAGTGCCTTTGGGAGTGAAATCTGTCCTCTGCTTTCAGTAGTGTTTTAACATTTTATTGTGAAGCAAAAGCTAATGAAGTCGACTCTAATGAAGCTTTCTGCTAAAGTTCTAACCCCAAGAATCACAAAGACTACAAGGGAAGTCAGTGTGATCTTAGATTGGGGGTGGGATGGGACTAAGAATCCGGACTCAGGATTTTAATCCAAATTCTTAAGTCTGACTGTGCCATATCTAGAGAAAGATACCACAACAAATGACCTGCCCATTTCACTGGGATGTACACACCATGTGGTTTCGTTTAATTAATATCTAAACAGTGCTTTGAAGCGTTCAAATGAAAGAGGCAGGGATAGCATTAAAAAATAGTTCCGCTTTCCTGAAAGTGTTTACATGCTCTTCATTACCTTCATTAGTTCTTGTAATTTTGGGTCATTTCTTGAATTTGGATCAACCATTGTTCGGACTTCATTTTCCTCTAGAAGGTTTAAAAAAAAGATATTAGAAACTACCACAGGCATGACACTTTATTTTACATCAAGCTTTTATGTTGAGATGTAAAATTGTTGTGAATTACCTAGCATAGTGTCCTCAGGGTCTAGTTCAAATGGAATTGGACTGAGAGGTAAGTTAATGGCATTTATTCCTTCTTCCTGTAATTCAGATACTAGGAAATAAAAAAAAAGAAGAGCTTGGTCAAATTTCAATTCGATTTTACTTACTATTTCACTCTTGCTAAAAGTAGCATTAATTGTCTTAATTTCTTTATAAGAACATGATCCTATTAGATAAGCCACTAGGTGTAATTACAGCAATAAAATATAGCTAACAAAAGTAGGAGGCCCAGCCAACAAACCTTTACTTGTACAAGTAGATTTTTCATGGACAACGATACTGGAATCATTGCAATTTCCTCAAATCTTTTCCAGGATAAGTCCCATTGTCCTCAAATTTTAAAAGGCTCACTTGCATTTTAATGATCCTGACATTTTAACACTAACGAATCACTTTAGCTGAGGGAAATGATTATTGCTTTCAGCTATGTCACCCTTGCTCTGGAGATGCTTCAAGTTTAGCCACTTGAGAAGAGCTGGTTCTGGCTACATATCCACACAGGAGCTGCCAGACTGATAAACTACTTAGGACTGAAGGTAGGGTCACAGCACATGGCTCCCTCCGTTGTTCAGGTCAGAGACCAGCTGGAGCAGACTGTGTGATGCTTCTGGCCTGTGTTCTTGGCCTTTCTTTAGCAGAAATCATGGCAGCAGGACACAGGTGTAAGATGATGAACCCTCAAAAGTACTGCCCTTAGTGCGGAGTCCAGACAGGTTGAGAAAGGACTTGGGACATGGGAATGGGAAAGCAATCCCAAATCCCATAGTCTGGAGATGCCCGCAGGGCATATGGACAGTTGGACAGTCAGGCAATATGGACAAGTTCTTACTCAGCCAAAGTCCCCTAATGCTGCAAAAATCAATGTTCTTGTAATACATGCTCTGAGAACATAAGAACAGAGAGATCCAGAGAAGCAGTGTAAAAGCAGTCCTGCCACTAGTTCTGTACTGTACAGGTTCTGCACCTGGTATAGATCAGAGCAACTTTTTTCATGCCTCTGGGTGATCCAAACCTTAATAGGTTACAAAGACAAAACCCTTCCTTCACTGCCCAAACATGCCTCTATAAAAGAAGAGAATAAATGCAAACAAGCCAATACAGTAATCCTATCGCTATGGAAGAACACATAGCGCTGTGCAGGGAGGGCACCTACTTTGGCGATCAGACAAGTTTGCATCTTGTTTTGTAACCAAGAAATCAGTGCAAACCTGATTTACCAAACCAGGAAAGAGGCTCACTGCCTCTTGATGACAAGTATTGTTTTGACCATTCGTTTTCCAGTGTACAGACCTTCAGTAGAACTGGTTGTTAGCACAACTGTTCCAGTCAAGAGTTTAAACTTAAATAACTTAATCCAACCATCCTACATGGGTCCTAAAGATTCAAGCAGCTGTATACACCTTCTGACGTAAACTAAAATATATGATTTATGTGCGAATGCAGATTCGCCATCTAACATTTCAGTTTTACTACCTGAAGCTTTCCTCAGTTTATTTTGGAAATTACAGAAACAATATAGGTTCGGAGAAAACAGAAAAGTAGAAAGTGACAGTAGAGAGCTTGCGTTTTGTTCCTGGCCCCGTGACTGCCTTGTAAGTTAGCTTTTGGAAAATGGTTTTACCTCTCCACCTTAACTTCCTGTGTGCAAGAAGTACAGCTGAGTTTCACATGACCACTGTGATAATTAGTCAGTTGGTGTGATAACAGCACTTAAAACTTTCCAAGTATTTTCTGCACTTTGTGAAATGTTTTGTGCTCTGCCAGATAAAATGCCTGTGCACATTTCAAGAATCTGTGTAGCTGTATTCAGGCATCTATGTAAGATTCATAGCAATAATGGCCATTAGAATGCTTATAGCTTTTAATTGTACAAAAAAAAACTTTGAAAAATCCACTACCTTCAATACTGAAACACTAACTTCATTCACTCCATACACTCGCCCTGCTTGTGTATCTGTAGAATACAAATACTAAGCAGCTCTAAAGAGTCATAAAATAATGTTGACAATAATAGTTCCCTGGATTGTTGTATATCCTCTAAAACTGATGGCTGAGAGCAATGGACCAAATTAATCCCTCATGTAACTCCATTGAGTTCTGAGGAGTTATAGCAAGGATGAATTTGGTCTAGCATGTACAATCTCAGGAACTGTTTACACTTAATGGCAATTTTTTGAACTGCTAGCACTCCTTAGAGAAAATCACTGTTGGTTTTATTACCTATTTGATTCCCCCCCAACCCCTTTTTGGTTCAAAATGGTTATGGGCATAAAACCATCAGTGGATAGAAAACTTTCATGTGGAGGTCTTTCTGTTCTGAAATGTTTAGTTCATGGAGGACTTCGGCACAGAGGTTCCTAGGCAGAAAACATTTTTTTCACATCAATCCCAAGAGGGAGCATAGAAAATAAAATCTGTTCAAGCCAACTGGCTCCAGTGAGCTCTCCTATCCTGAAGTGCTGGATGCTCTGCTTGGGCAAGACACACCGGAGGAAGGAGTCAGCTCGTCTTCCTAGTGAAGGACAGTGGGGAAAGCTTTTGGCTCCTCTATCCAGGGAGCGACACTGGCAGAGCTTGCTGACACTTCTCCAGGGAGACTGAGCAGACCTTTCAAGGCTGAATGTTTTGTAAGGCCTTCTTTACGAGGCCCACTGAACCTTCCCATTTTTGTCCTCCAATGCGTACAACTATTACATTCTACTTTTAATAACATGACCTTCATCATAGTATCAGAGTTTATGAAAATAAGAGAAAGCAAACAAAAACCCCGCTATATCTTTGCATGGAAAGGGAACATAAAATACAAATAAAATAATAATAAATTTAGTGAGAAACTAATACCTTGATCTGTTCTAGAATGCATTGCAAGTGTTGTATGTGTTGTACAGCAGGGGCTAAGTCCTGCTTTGCTTTACACAGGTATACAGAAGTGGTGGTCTTGTTCCCCCAAGAAGCTCACCCAAATCGCATACATTTCTCACACCTGCCCAAGCCATATGCAGAACCTACCCAACACACCTCCAGATGATCCAAAGATCCCAGACAGATTCAGTTTGCCAGAGAGGACAACTACTCCTCAGCCACTGCATTCTGCAGTGCACAACCCATGCCCGAGGTTGGTATTAGTCCCGTAATAGAGACTCCTCCTGCCCTCCTGTCCCCTACAAGCAGAAAACATGATAGAGAAACCCTGAGCCTGATAACATCTTTTTCATTTCTTTCCCAATACTGACGAGAAAAGATTTAACTACAGATTAATACTACTACTAAAAGGAGCAGGTAAGAACACATGCATTATATGAGGATTTACATAAAGGGAGAGAAAATGTATTATGTAGTATAGCCTCACTTTCTAAGAATTTCTATCAAAAAAGTTGCATGACAAACTGCTATTATACACTTAGGTGATTGTAGAGGACCCACAAAAATGTGATTGAGGTTAAGAGTTTGCATACCACAGTTTCAGCAGAGGAATCCATTTCTCAGCTGCTTTTCATTAATTTGTTTTAATTAATTTTCATGAAAAGCCCTTCAGCAATTTAGTATTTTAATAAAAACAAAGCACACAAGCTTGGGACAATTTTTGCAGCAGCTGAAATTAAAATAAAATCATCTAATATCTTGAAACACTTTGAGGAATCACTTGGAGCATCAATAAGACCTCCACTCTTGAGTCTTGCAGTGTAAAAACCCAGGAAGGGAGGAGAGGACATAGCTGCAGCAGTCCGCCTATACCACACCAGTTGCCAGGAGCCAGACCAGTGCACTGGGACCTGCGGCAGTTGCTCTGAAGGGCCGTATCCACAGTTGTCTGCTTGACATGAGGTGTGCTTGGCCACTGGACGACCCCAGTAATTAGAGTTAAGAGCACCTTTCTGTTCTCACCCTGCTGTGGCCCAGATACAGCCCAGTGCATCAGCTACCATGGGGCTTGTTCTCGTCATGCTTACATTGGCATGATTAGGGACTCTATCCTTTTGAATGTGAGAGGAAAGTCTAGTCCTTCATGGTTTTTTCAGTCACCATGCTGAGTGGAACTGGGGGTCAAATGCACTTTTAAAGCAAGACCCTTGAAAGCAAGAGTTACATGTGGCCCAGACAAATCTCTGTGGATTGGCAATGCAAAAGTCCCAGTTTTAACTCTGCATAAGGAATGGACACTTCTGCTCAGACTTCTGATTCAGCTCCACATGCCAAATTTGTTATGATGTAATCAAGTGCAACTCCACTGCTATCAGCTGTCAACAGACTTCCTCCTATCATGCCAGCACCAGATTTGGCCCCAGAACTGGGGAGCCCACAAGCTTGTATCAACAGCAACTACAGCAGCTATTTTAAGCTGGATAGAGTTCTTACTGTTTTAGATGCTCTGGGATTACAAGGTCATAAACCTATGCTATCAAATCCACACGGGTGCTCTGAGCCAGACTTTGCCCTTTGATGCGAGCATCCAACTGCCATTGAAACCGTTGGACGCCGAGCACATCTGAAAGTGGAGTACTGCCCATACGGTTTAAATTGGCTTAATTCCTCTAGTACATGTAGCCTATTGCTCCACATTGTATTTATTAGACAGTTTCATTTGGGTTTTTTACTTGTTTATTTTGTGTGCTGAAGGCTTTTTGCTGCCCTGTTTAGTATTCAGGGCTTAATGTTATTCTGATTTGAATAAAACACATCTTATTATTTAACTGAGCTTAGAAATGCCACATCACCCAACGCACTCTCTGTGGTTTAGACATATTTTAGCATATCTATCCAAAGAATCATAAAATAAATACAGCAAGATGTAGTGTTAAATGGTCTCTCCTCTGAGTGCTACAGCCATGTCTTTCCATATAATTCATTCCATACTTACAAAACTAAAATTACTCAAGTGCTACAACGCTAGCGGATTGATTCTGGAAGTTTGTGATTAACTAGAACCGAACCCTAATGCTGGAGGAGTAGAGTGACACAATGCTTCTAACCTCAATCTTTCAAAATCAGGAGATTTAAATCTATGCATATACACCTACATAAATACATACATACACACTTCGGCAGTTTGTTAACGTCCTTTCTTTAACATAAAGGTTTTCCATTCCAGGTGTTCTCTACCATTTTTAAGGTTGCAAATACTTTGGTTTGTTGTGGTTTTTGTTTGGGGATTTTTTGTTTGGTTGGTTGGTTGGTTGTTTCTTTTCCTTGGTGGACGCTAAGATTTGATAACATTCACATGACTCCAGGAGTTTAAGCTTCCTATAAATGTCAAAGGACAAACTACCCGATATTATAAACTACTATGGTAGACAGTAGCTTTATGTGCTGTGTCTCTATCTTAAGCTACTTTTTCCTGGAACAAGCACAACTACGAAGGCTAGCTGCAGACATCATATTGCCAGAGTAACACTGGATATTTGTATATACACCCACATTCATACATGCATGTGTGTATATGCTATATGTGTTTACGCATGTAGCCAGAAATTACAGCCAGTTTAGAAAAATGCTGATTTTCAATAAGAAATGTCTTTACTGCTTTTGTACAGAGATATCCACTCAATTATAGTTGAGCTAAATTTATATGAATTGGTTTTGATTTCATATTCTCTTTACCGGGTGCAAGTTTCTGATAAATGCTCATGACCTTGATGGCTGGCTTTTGTAACCGCCTGTGCACAAGAGCAGCTTTACTACTTCTACTGACTTGATAGTCTGCAATGCAGACTTGAGTGTAAATGACTGTATCCACACAGATTTCAGTGGATTTATGCTTATTAATACCAGCTCACTGGCTGAGTGTGATCCCTATTCCCCCTCACATACTCCAGTTTTATACCCTGATACAATTCCAGTGGAGTAATTCTGAACTTGTACTGGCAAATGTGAGAAGAGATCCAAATTACCTAAGATGGTCAGAGAATGAGAGAAAAAAAACAGCAAAAGCATTTTCAAAAAGTCCTAGTTTAAGCTTTTACAGAATGATACTATTCAGTCAAGCAAACTTACGCAATTGCTTTCTGGGCTATCCATCCAAAATGTTATTTTCTAATGCTTGTGTGTGTGCATCTTGTAAGTCCACAAAGGGAAAAGAAAATATTAATCTAAAATGGTACTGCCTAATATTCTTGAATACGTAATTCATCCAATATGGATTTTGGCAGCTCAGCTTTAACTCCGAAACAAAAGAAATCCACACAAAAGACAATAAATCTGCATTACACATGGTACTAAAATGATCCAATGGATTTATAGATGTTTACAAGTTTGCAGAGTGTGACACAGCGTCCACCAGAAATTTGATATTCACAGCACAAAACATCATAAACATATGTCTGCAACTACAAAGAGGCCTTTTTATGTGGGGATCATTGTTAAAATTGTCTTCAGAACATAAACCTTAAGTTGTAAATGCTACTCCCCATTTATTCTCCAAGACATAACGAATGAGGAAAGAAAAGCAGAGATACGTTTGTAATTGAAAATGTTTCTCAGGAAATGATCTGTACAGGAACATCATTCTCATTCCATTAACTGCTGACTCCAAGCCAACCATTTGTAAAAGTAAATAAATATGCAAACTGGCTGACAACAATGTGCCTGCCTTTAATGTTACTGCATTAGTACCCAGTCTCCAAAAAAGAATCTATTTTCTTTTCTCATTTCTCCATTAAACCAAACATGGCATACACACAAAAGAACGGGAGAAATGCTGCTCACAAAAAAGAATGGGAGAAATGCCTATAATTTAATTTTCATGTATGCAATTCAAATTAAATGCTTATTGCCTTGAACTTTCTTTAAAAGTCTAAAGCTACTCCGAAGTACCTCAGTGACTAGCTTGCTGTTCCTTCCTTTTTTGCAATTAGCAGGGAAAAAACCTCCATAGATTGACAGATCTCTGGTCTGAGTAGGTAAAAAACAACAGTAAAACAGGGAGCAAACTCAATCCTTTTAAAGAGAACACGTGAGTTTCTTTGCCATGTCACACGTAGCTTCGTTAAGCCTTACATGCTTTCACATTTCATTTGGGATGAAGGTTGTTTCCGAGAATTTTCCTGTAGTTTCTAGAGGTAACAAGTGGTGCAGTGTCAAGCTAACACAGATGCCAGTCATTCCATTCATTCCTTCAACACATCTTTTAAAATACATCAGCAATATTTGCAGATGTTTTGAAAAGCCTGACACCCTACAGGAGTGTTTAAAGTATCACTGAAAAAACCCAAAAGACAGCATTGGGAACAAATGCAGACAGGATTTCAAATGACACTGACTTTATCCCCCACTGAAGAACAAACCATGCATATGAAAAATGCTGTGACTGTTCCAAGTCCTTATCACAATGTGCTGCGCTGAGTCTGATCCCAGTCTGAAAACTCCTCAAACAGCCTCAGATACATTGGTAGGGTCTTTGTGCAAAAGACACCTGCAGGTTGTTAGCTGGTCTGCACATGGGATCCCTAAATACAAAATATTTTATTGAAACAAATCCTTTGACAGCTAAGATTTTCTATTTATTGAGATATCTCAGAACTACATGGGTGCTTAGGGCTATATGGAGACAGAAAGGAAAGCATTTGTATCCTCCTCACCAATACTTCGGTATTTCTCGAGTTCAAACAAATCTGCAGGTAGCAGCATCCAGAAGAGAGTCAGACAGACCTCTTGGCATAGACCTGACCCTAACCAAAGGGAGGCAACTGTTCACCCTATATGCTTGCTGCAACAGTTCTTTCCAAATATTGTGGAATGGAGAAGCTGATTTTATAAGACTGACTTGCCTTGTTCTCTGAATCACCAACCAGCTAATAGTAGCTATTCCAACATCAACAAGAGGCGCTCATGCAGAAAAGACAAAACCAAAGATCTGGTCCAAGAAGTCTTTCCCAGCTCAACAAGTTCTAGCTATTCTTAAGGGAAAACCCAAAAATAGTTCTTAGGAATGTGAGGGCACACTAGTAGCAAGCTGAGGATTTCCTGAATTTCTTGCTCTTTTCTTCTTGTGTATATAAGCCTTGTGTTTGAAAGAGAAAAAAATTAAGTGTCAGATCCACTGCATCTCAATAATTTAGACGACTACTTCTTCTTGGAAGAATTAGAAAAATGACTACATTTACTGGAAAGTTAAAGCTCCTTTTCAAGGACTGCGAATTGGTTTATGTATCACACATGGCCACTATTTTCAAACTGTAGTTCCTACAGCTACTTGTGTTTTAATATAAACATCTGGTCATCTTCAAGGAATGACTTTGTGACAAAGGATCAAACGACTGTGGCCAAGTACTTCTACATCCCAGAAGGAAAAACCAAAACCAAAACCACCTTAATATCTTCTGAGAGCTCCTCATACTTCAAGATCTTTCTTTGGTATCAAAGTCAACCAAGATAAAGTTTGAGGGTGACACCAAGGCTGGACAAGTAGCAAACACAAGGAAGATGGGATAAGAGTGATGCGAAGAAATTAAAATAATAATGGGTACAAAAATGTAGATCTATTACTTATTTGCATAACTGGTACCTTGCAGTCCATGCTTTGGTACCTTCTGCATCAATCCTGAGCGTCTAACTGTAGTTCTCAGATTCAGTAGAACAAATGAGAATTGACCTGCGATATCTAATTCTTTTTTTCCCCCTCCATTTTAAAGATTTTCAATTTCTTACTACATTTAATATTTTTGCCTAACACAGAGATGGTTTCTGAAAGTCTCTGCAGTGTGTCCTAGGGAACTGAAGTTTCTTGTCAAGGACAGAATCAGGATCTAATTTGGGAATTGGGACCTAAAGACAAAGGCCTTCAACATGGAAAAACTAGGCTGTAGCTTTGGCTGGATCAACAGAAACCGAGCTACATCCTTAAAGAAGATGGGCTGGATTTGGTGAAGGGCAGAAAAATGAAACCTTAAAATGGCAGAAATATATCTTCCAGCATACTGAAGACTAAACTACCCTTTGGGGTTCTCTTGACCAATGCGGAGGTTAGAGTGCATTTGACAGCAGAAAAACTTCAGGCTTGGACTGTTACAGAAAGGACTACAGGAAAGGTAAACTTGTTGCCCCATCCTTATTTCATATGAGTGTGTATCACCAAGATGCACATCTGATGTGTGGAAGCCTTCCTGTTCTTACCCAGCCGTCCAGTGTGAAGGGTCATTTCAGGGACAGAGGGGAATATATTAGGGCTGTGGCAATCCCTGACTAGAGGGGGGACTGCGGTCAGCTGGCATAAATCACAGTGTGGTGTGATCAATAGTATGGCCGTGGTATTCTCCTAAAACACATTTACACAAAAGTGTAAGATGACGCAAGACAGGACTTCGGTAGCACAAACTGGAACTACGTTTAGCTTAGGAAAGCAGAGTTGGTTCTTAATTTGCACAGGAAATACATCAACACTTTCCAGTCTAGGTTCTCAAATCCCTTAATCAGAATTAATTAGTTTAACATCCCACCAACAGAAGAAAATAGCATTATCCCCCTTCTGCAGCATAGAAAGTGACGCACTTCTAGATTAAGGGATACACTTACATGTTTCTTTTCTGGAGACACAAACTGCACTTGAAAAACGCAAGCTAGGCACTTAAAAACCTGTCTATAATGTTACACTTAGCCTGATGTAGAATGGACAGAAATACCCGTACCTCTTGTTTCCCAAACACGTATCATAGCAAAGAGAACATCCTTCTTTTCATATAACCAGTAGTAATGATTTGCATCCAGCCCTGTGCCTTGTCCTTCAAGGGCACTGCCGGTACCCTCCTGTGCATTCCTGATCTCACTCATTTCCTTATAAAACTCAAACAGCTGTTCCAACTTCGAAATGCCCTGTCTCAAAAAAATTACCTTACTGAACTGTTCATCTGACTATGGTGTTCACATGTTTCTTATCGCGAAACAAGTTGCAAGCAATGTAAGCACCAGCACTGTAAGGGTAAACCCACAGCTCTGAACTGCACATGCATTGCAACCGTCTTTTCCAAGAGATCTCAAACAAGCTGTAAGTTCGGAGCAGCACTTGCTACAACCTGTCAAGAGCTGTCAGACAAGAGGAAAAACTCTGTGTAATACTCCTGCCTGTTAAATGCATTTCATGGATTGCTGTCATTACCAATGTATCAATTTCAGCATGCAAAACACTCATAACAGTAGCAGTGGCTCTACTTCCTACTTTGCAGGTGAACACACCAAAAATTGCAATTCAAGCACCCAAGTAAATAACCTTAAATGGGTTTTACTTCACAGCACTAACACATTCAGACTTTCCCAGAAATAATCTGCAGCCTTAAGCTGTTGATGTCATAAATGAGTTTATGCTAATATTCCTATTACAAAGTGTTCAGTAATACAAAATTTTTATTATAATAAGCATGAACATTAAAAGGCAGCTACTCCATGATACATAGCCCATTTGAAAATTGCTATCTCAAGCATGCTTTTGACTACAAATAACAGTTTTCCCTGAGTGGAAATTCAGCTGATAAAAATCACTATTTTCACACTGGATCCAGTATTACTTAAGGACTGAATTTGTACCAAACTACAGTTAATAGAAACACATATTCATATGAAATACCACTAGGATGAAACAGTTAATTCTATCTCACTTATATTGCAGAAATATTTTCACGGAATAGCATTCAAAATTAACAAACTACTGTTATTTTCTTCCTCTTTTACCCAGGAGGCAAAACAAAGTCTGACAAGGGCAAGGACAAAAACTGCCATTCTTATCTTCAAAACATTACATCCCAAAAATAACTACCATTGCAAAAATGTAAGGTCAGGAAACAACCCTCCTAAAGTATCACAGAAACAAAGGTGAGTAATAACTGAATGAGTCAGTCTAGTCTCCTACCTTTAGGGCAAAATGCTCCACAGCCCATCGTAGGGTCGCTGGGCCACCCTCATAGTGCATCACAGGGAGAACTGCAGTCTTTAAGGTGTTTGAAGCCCCTTGCTCTGCAGGCCCCTTTGCTGCTGCTGCTCTTCAGAGAAGCTCTATTAGCGTTAGAGCCTGTTTTCCAGCAGAATGGTCCAAGCACATCACAACTCTCAGCTCAGAGCATCGCTTCAGAACAAGTGACTGACTGCCTATATAATTTAATATGGTGCCACATGAGACTCATAGACCATCTGCAAAAGAAACTAAATCTGCTTTTTGCAGCTTGGTAAGTTGCATTCTGAATGCTGGGATGCAGTTTTGACTGTGTGCTTTTGTTATCAGTCATATAACTGAACAAAATGCTCAAACAGCAAGTGTAAAGCACATCTTTTTACCAATCTCATAGTCTGTTTCTGCTGTAGGTAACTTGTACCTTTTCTCCTTACAACTCAATAAAATCACAGTCCCCCTCAAAGCGCAGGAAAGGTCTGGACACAGGCACAGCAATATTGGAAGTGATACTTTTTTTTTTTTTTTTTGGTGAAACAAAGGCTGGTCAACAAGAGCTACAGAATCCTTGAATCATGTTGCCAGAATTGAGATGCACATGTGATATTACCCAATTGAGGTCCTGATCACAGTACTCCTTTCTCTATAAATACTTCTCTACTGAAATAATTAGCAAAACTCACATGGAAGAAGGATTAAGCTCTAAAACAGGCAGAAGTATATAAAAAGCTAAAAAGCAGAGGAAAGGAGAAGTATGAGCCATCAAAAGAATAATAAACTACTGGTAAGAAATGAACTAGTTTTATGGGCCATGGGTCCTTCCAAAGAGGGACAGTAATGAAAAGATAATCAAAAGCAATTACTTACTCGGGCTAAAAATCAAACTGCTATGAAGTGTTCTACAGACTAAAACTTTTCAGAAGCTGTAAAATGTTTAAGTCTCTGTTTCAGCTTGGAGCAGGATGAGGGAAGTGACAGATCCCTGGCTCATTTCTAAGTCATGGAAAGTGGTTACCTTTCTAGTTTCCAATTAAACTTCATTTAAAATACCAGTGCCAGAAGGCAAGTATGGAGAACTGAGAGGTATTTATTGTTTAGGGTTATTCAGCTGTGCTACACAACATTCCTCCCCCAGGTTTTGTATCAGATGTGATTCCTTGCAGAAAAAGACGCAGAGCTCTCATCACTGTTCTGAAATCACATTCTTCACCAGTTCTAAGGAATCTCTGATACACATCGGTCTGCAGCTACTGGGTCACTCCTAAAAGCAGCTTTCCCCCGCTAACAGTCCTATTTCATGCTGTACTCACAAGTAGTAATGGGGCTCCCCATTCTGACTCCTGGAGTCCCATTGCTTTCTGGCACTGGGAAACTGGATTGCTGAACTGCTGAATAACAGCATTCAATTATAGGACAATACTGAGCTGGCAGTTCTTTACCAAGCTTTCCTTTTCTTAATTTCTGAATAGAACCATAAGTGTCCCAGATACTTTATTATGGCAATCCCGTTCAAGAGGTACATACAGCTAAAGGAAAACCACGCTCCACTTGAAACATCAAGGAGGATGCTGAAGATGATTATATGTTAAGAAAATTCACAAAGTCTGAAGCCACACCAACTTGCATCATCAACTCAACCTATTTTATAAGTGGTTATTTATACCTATTTATAAAATGGCACTTTTTTCCATGCACAAAAATAGCTTTTTTACAAAAATAGTAAACGAATTTTTTTTTTTTTTTTTTACAATGAGTTCTTGTACCTACAGTAGTAGCCAAAAGATCATGTCCAGGTAATCTGTTCTAATAGGTGTAGTTACAGTACAGTGAGAAAGCTGCAAATTAGCTAAAGCAGAGCTGCTTTCTCAGAGGGCGTAATATGGCAAGAAGTTGACAATAGCAGGTCTGAAGTGCATAGCTTGGGGACCGAGCAGAGGAATTTCTAATCGTACTCTCTGTAATCCATTTTCACTTGCCACAAACATAAATTCAAGCAGGACTTCATTTCTAATTCCTGTAATCTAACAACAACAACAAAACCATCATTCAAAAAGCCTGTGCACCTCCCCCCTCCCTCAGCAGAGATCACTGCAGGGAAAAAACAGCACATTGGTAAGATGCTTTGGGCCTAGAGTTTCCCAAACTGTTCCTAAGGGTTCACTTTCAACCCCACAATTTTCAGCTCTGTAAAAACAGAAGTATAGCCAGGGAGGACTAAAGTCTTTTTCAAGCGGTTTTGGCCATCAATACAGGAAACAATTCAAAGGCAACATGACACTGATAGCTTAATTTGTGAAAATGGATAAATACCGTATCTGCCACATAGCACATTAACCCATGTAACAAATAAATACAGAAATAGCACTGCAATACTTGGTTAAAAGGTTTTGGTTCACAGAGGAGGAAATTTAATTAAAGCATGTAATGTCAATTACTGTCATTTGTAATTTTATTTTGCTTCCCTAGAAACAATACAGATGCGGGATTCTGAAGTTACCTGCATGTTTGATGCAAATGGGATAAAATTATCGAGGTTCTGAGAAAATCCAGATAGTAGTAGGAAAAAAAATGCATTTTTACCTAACCTCATTCATGGATCTTCTTCAAAGTGTTGACTACATGAGGACTGACATGCCTCCAATTTAAACATGTAAGCCAACAACCCAGACCTGAAACAAGACTTTTATGTTTAAAAAATTGTGTTAAGTCATCAGAAAGGTTGGGAGGGGAGCAACAGCCTAATTCTCAGCTACTACAGACGGGCACAGCCTTACTAAAGCCAACAGAAGAGCACTGATTGATATCAGAAGAGAATTTGGCTTACTGTTTATACTGATTGATTTCAAGGGGAAAATTACAGGGCCAGGTCCTTAATGCTTCTGTCTCCTTCACTCTGTTCTGTGCAAAAGTAATAGAGACCTAGGAGCCGTGTAGAAGACTCCAAGTATCTCACCACCACAGTAATAAACATTGCCAAATCTCATCAGTCCTTCTTCTCCTTTGCCATATGCAATGCACTGCAGTATCAGCACCCATTTCTGCTTTTACACAAACTGCTTTTCAGCAGTAGAGTTCAGTGCTGCACAGAAGCATCCTACCCATATCATATTCTGTTGAAGTTGGGAAATAATACCAGAAATGGATGAATTAAACTTACTGTTGGTGAAACACATCAGATATATTTCTACCTTGCAAACTATTATCTGAGCTACCACTAGAATCAGTAGGAGAAAATCTGCTGTAAAGACCTCCGAGCCATTTTCCTTTAAGTACCACCACTTCTAAATACGGCAAGCATCCTGCCTTTGAAAAATCATACTTTCCTCAATAGTGCAATGCTACAGTAAAATGGTGATTAGAATTATAGGAAAGAACTAACAAAAGAAAGATTAAACCAATCAGATGCTTTCTTATGTCTCTAAATGATACACATAAATCGTGTCTATCAGGTTCCCCCAGGCTATTTCAGGAGTACGCAGAACACAAAACGATGCAGATTCATTACAAAAAGTCTAAATCTAATCTACTTGAATTTAAAATGCCAGGAACCACGCAAATGGAAGATGAGAAGACAGAACTCACGTGTTATATACATAAACAGAAACAAGAGTCATGCAAACTGGGAGTCCCATAAAATGCTCAGTTACCAAGAAATTATAGGTCAGATCTCTGGCAGTGCCAACATCTATTGGTGTATAACTGCAGTGAGGAAAGAGGTGTCTCCAAACCGCCCTCATGCCTTCCCCAGTCCTCAAAAGGATGACATGAGGCTGGCATCTGGAATTTCAGGGGTGTCTTTAGGGGGTATGAGTGACACTATTTTGTCATTGAAGGTCTCAGAGGTCTGCTATGCTTTCTGAAATCCATCTGTGGAACTCTCCAAAAAGTTCTTTACTTTTCACAGTCCACTCACACGAGGACATGTATGATATGAAACTTTTTGCATCCTAGGTCGACATTTCACCACGCTGAGGAAATCCTCAGCTGTTCCAACAGACCTGGTGTAAGGCCCCTCCACATCACTTTCACAATCAGCACAAAGGCCTATGAAGTCAAAGCCAAGAACCTGCCCTAGGACAAACAGTGCACTAGCTATTCACAATTCACTTAGCAAAATTGAAATGTGAAGATTTAATTGTGATTTTCAAAAGTACGTGCTATTAGCTAAGCTTCGCTTTCCTGGAAATCAGTTTAAAAAAAAAGGGGGGGGGGGGGTATTTTAATCTTTATGCCTACCATCAATGCTTATGTAAACTTAGCCTCCCCTCCCCATTCACCAGGGCTAAAATCCAGAAGTGAAGAATTCCAGAACAGACTGTGTAATGCAAAGGGAGGAGGTAGGTACCAGAGTTACATTTTTACATGTGCAAATTATCAAACTGTGTTCTTCCCAAATAACACAGGTGAATGTTGACAAATGTCATTAAAAAGGGGCAATTCCAATTAGACCTAGGTGGCAAATGCAAAAAATTAGACTGCTGACAAAAATAAAATACCATTGACATGACACAGTTCACCTATAATACAACTGACAAATGGCTAAAAATATGTTGGCAAGATCCTGAGGGATTACAGCTCCCCCAGTATGTTACTATTATTTCTAGTGCACCTTGCAAGGTCCAAGTGTCACTAAATGCAGGCAGGCCCACTACCTTCTTCCCTAAACACACAGGATAAAGAGAATGATGTTACAGCTATAAATATACACACTTTTTTATGCCTTATATCATAAACAAAATCTTTAATACAACCGTATATGCACAGAAAATCAGATCATTTGGAACACTCAATAATACAGCCTCTCTCTCCTAACAAGCAAGTCTCATGCCCTGCCACTAAATCAAAACACACTCAGGTCTAAAACTTTCACCTGGAGCCAGGTTTGTTGACTTGTTATGTGCTGACATTTTAAACTGAATGCAGGAATTACTCTCATTTTCTAAGTAAGTTATGCTGCATCGAAATCTAAACCTCAGCAATGCTACTGATAATACAGAAACAACCTCAAAGTCAGCAGAATCTCAGCAGCATAAAACTAGCATGCAGATCAGACCTAAATCATGAGTCCTGCTGATTTCTCTTGTAGCACAAAAATATTACTCAGCAAGAGTAAAGGCAGCACAATTGGTTACCAAATAGCTTGCTCAGTGTTATGATATTGTTTCTCAAGTGAAAAACTAATGTACTGATTTACAAGGAGCTCAAAAGTTTGTGCCAGAGTAAGAGGAAAACCCCCTTGATTTATAGACCTGTGCATTAACAAGCCCCTCTTTCTTGTTACCTCTCTCAGCCTTCCATTTAGTCTTTGCATTACTTGAGTTGGATTTCCTTTAGGCCTGGGTCCTATTCACTAAACTGCATTAATATACCAATTCCATCTTGAGATCTCCTTTTCTAGAATACTGCCAAGCTGGCAATATGGTTCCTGAGAGACTACTTTCCCTAACATGCAGTAAGCTATTTATTGACACAGCACTGTTCCCATGCAGTTTTGCACCTAAGCAGTGAACTGGATAGCAGTTCCATATGTTGGAGCTGTTACACTTCTCTGGAAAATTGTATTACTTTGGGTAAATAAAAAGCTAAGAGCAGCAGGAAAAATATCATAAAAATGCAGCCGAATGTTTCATCCTGCCTCCATCAGCAAATTTGGTCTATGACCTCTGCATATGAGTCATGCAAGTGCTTTAAAACTTGCAGTGATTTATATTCTCAGGATAGGAAGTTCAAGGCTTATATTTCTATTCCCCAACCATACATTATTTTTCTCCATACACAATTTCTTGATAATTATCTATGAACTAAAATATATAGGCATCTTTTTTTCTACTTTGTGGCGCATATTAACCAAAACCATTCATCTCAATAACCAGTCTCTCTGTTCTTGGCAGAGCATAGCTGATGTGTAGGTTATTCCTGGAACCATACTAGGTTGATGCTCTCATCATAGTTTTAGTCATGGAAAAGGGCTTCTACCAAGGCAGGCATTGTTTATGAAAAAGGAAATTCCCAGCATATCTGTCAGAAACAAGAAGTGGTATGGTACACCACTTTAAAAATAAAAGCATCTAATATTTACATAATGCTGTTCATCAGAAGACCTTAGTCTGTTCTACAAATCAAGCAATGCTTGTTGGAGCTTAAGGCTTATGTCCCGCTGAGAAAGCACTCTCTTCACAGTCCCTCTGAAACACAGCTTCACTCCTTGAGTCCTACGTTTATAAACAGATAAAGAGCAACAAGTCAAAACACCACATAGGCACCAGAAAAACAGGGATCTTCTCGCCCATCACATGCACACAGACTATTTCTGATTCCATTTGCAGTAACCTAACTTTCAATTAGTTTTTCAGATAAAATCATTAGTATACACACTACTGTTTTGCTGCCATCCTGCTGATCAGAACCAGTGACTAACTCCCACTGAGGCAACTCCAAACCAAGCAGAATTATTTCTGGACTTCTGCAGGCTGCTACAGAATTGTATGAAAGCTTCAGTGAACTGGACTGCCTATTTCCAAGAGTTTACAACACTTCTATTATGTGGGCACACTCTGGAATGGCGAGATGAAAAGTAACTCTACAACCCACTGTGTAAACCTGGTCCCTAGTCTATGTGTTTGAGATCTGAATTTTAATCCCAGCACCAGTAGTCCCAGGGTTCAAAGCACATGGTCTGTTCAAGAAGCAATCTGATGGTCAGTATCTGTTTGACCTAACACTCCCCTGAGTATCTTACAGGGCTCTACTTGAATTCAGTCTGCTTTGAAGAAAGCTAGCAGAAGAGGCTACTTTTCAGTTTCTCTAAACATTATTAGTTGGGGTCTTGGGTCTGCAAACCTGTGTTTTCTATGGTCTATTTGACCTGTATCACAACGCTTGAAAAATAAGATTACCCAGAAGGTCTCATGCACTTCAAAGAAATCGTTTGTTTCCTTTGTGATGCAGGCCTATAAAAACCACAGCACAGATACAGATATGTTGGCTTTACCCTCTAGGGACCAAGTGAGGAATTACTGTATTGCTTAGCTGCAACTGATTAATCACTCTTTGCCCTCTTCCTGTAAAGTTTAACGAATAATCCCTTCATTGAGTAAAGGTGTAAAAATCGATCCCTAGAGCTAAATTCTATAGGGCTATGTGCCTTCAGCACACACCTCTGCAGGCTATTTTATGACAGCAAAATCAAGTGTGCAGGAGCACATCAGAGTCCTGACTGTATCGTGTGGCACTGTTGTTCTTCCTGTGTGCTCTCTTCAACTGGTCCTGCCCAGATAATGAGAACTTTTCCATCGTACTTCTCTAGAGTACTAACAGTGATCAATAGTTCTGCTTTATCTAATGGGCAGTCTCTGGAGTGTTGTGAATCATGCATTGGCAGCTTAATCTAGATGGAACTCTGTGTTCATCCTTGGAAAGCCTTGCTTTAAAACTATTTTCTGAAACATTCAGACTACAATTGATCTTAGTATTTATTTCTAGTCCGAATGAGTTAAAACACAGGTGAGGCTCCCTTGCTGAATGAGTGATCAGCTCAAGCACAAAACCTGATCTCTCTGACAGATCTGGATCAGTTTTAGAACTCTGCTGCAAAATGTTACATCTGCAAACAAGTTACTCCTAGATTTTCTGTTAGGTCTCCAGATATAACCAAGCACCTGAAAGCTTCTGTTTTTCTTCAAATGTGTCCATTTTCATCAATACTACTGGGCACCTCAGGCAGATCCTGCCCTTTGTTACTTGAGCAGCCCAATTGCAATTAAGTTAGTAAGTCTGTTGTAGTAGCCAGGATGGTGTCCAAACCCTTTTCCATACCTATGGCTGCTCTGTAGTGTTAACAGGAAGAAGAAAGTAAAACCTTACATTTGTCACCGAGGTAAGCATCTATCGACTCTGGGCACAAAGGCCAACGAATCTCTACTGTTTAAGAACTACAGTGGCACTTTAAGCCTCATGATATCACTTTGATGCAGATAATGGTCATTATCACTGTTTTATGGATAGGAAGCAGACAAAAAAAAAGCGAATTTGCATGCAGCCTCAGAACAGAACCAGTATTAGCGCTCAAGGGCTGCTGGCTCCCAGACATAGGCTTAGCCCACTTCAGCAGCAGTCCCCCACCCTGTCTAAGCTTCACCAACTCGCCACAGCATCATTTTCCTCTCACCCGCTTTATCCTGATGCAAGCCGGTCACCTCCTGAATGCTCCTGTCACCTTGTCCATGTGTCCATCCCCCCCCTTCCAAGGCCTGTGTTTGTTGTCACCTTTCCACTCGCCCGCTCTGGTGGTGCTGCTGCCACTTCCTCCCCACCTGTGCTTCCACAGCTTCCCCCTTCTCCATCCTACAACTGCAGGCACACAGCCAGAGCTGGTATGTCCAATAAATCTTCTCTTCCAGATCCTGCAGGGAGCAGAACCAGAAGTTAAACCATGAAAAACACTGCCCCATGCTGCCAATCCAATTTATCATATTTCGAATGCAGGTATTAAAAATATGAAAAGGACTATTAACTCGCTCTTGTCCCACTTCGTGGCACCTTAAGTTGACTGTTTGAACTTTGCCTTTGAAGTCCGTTTCCAGTGTTAACTGCTGATTTTACATTACATCCTAGATTGCATAGTTCTCAGCATAGTCTCCAACCTCCTGTGATTCCTGTAAAACACTTTTTCCTGACAATTTTTAAAGAAGTCATTAAAAAATATTAGAAAGAGAATCTGATAGTCTATGCTTCTAGAAACCAATGCTGTCAGAATTAAGTTTAAAAGCACTACAGGGGCAAAAGAAAATATTTCCTTGATCAATCAAGGCTTAGTGTAATAAAGGGAAGATGTTGCCTTTAATAGTCAAAGGAATCTACTACCTCGTTAAAGGGTACCGGCCAGCTAACCCATGTTGATGAACAAACAGGAGATTTTCAGTTTCTGGGCCCTCACACGGTAAACCTGTTGGTTTATAATTACAGCTCTCTTTGCTTTGCCAGGACAGGGGGAAAAGGGCAGGCGTGAGACTGTGATCCACCACAGTAGCACCTGCATGCAAATGCAGCGATATCAGCTTAGGGGCTCTGAAGGGAACCACTTGCCATAACTAAATGGAGTTTGACAGCAGCTCCTACTAAGAGGAAGGAAATGAGGGAGAGAAAGAAAAGTGATAGGAGACAAAAGGACTTTATAAAACAGGGCTTTATTGCTTTCATTTGTAGCATTTTCTCTTTGTTCTGTTTAAGCACCGAGCCTTCCAATTCCAGATACTGCATAAAAGAGATACCTGTCTAAAAAAGTTTATTTCAATCTGGAACTGTCTTGCAAGATGCTTCACAAACTCAGCAGTCCATTATTAGCAGTAACAATGAGCTACCTTTAATTAATTTGGCACAACCTTTGCTTCTGATACCAATCAAATCAAAATTAATGGAGAGTTTGTGCTCTCTCATTACAGCACAAAATGGGTACCAATCTTCTCATGAAGATTTTTGGACCATAAACTGTGTTTGAGGTCAGTGTACTTGGCTTCTTCCCACCCCCCTTTTTTCAACCAGGATGGAAAAAATATATAATGATGTGCTATTTAGTACCTGGATAAAAATCTACATTCAGGCTGCCTACACTGAGAGACTGAAACCAGTTCAATATGAAGAAATCTCAGTCTAAGAAAATAAAGATTTTAGTAGCTCACAGAGCTCAAATTAAACACTTAAATAGGTAACACTAGATATTTCTCATGCTGCCTCACATTTCTCTATTTATTTTTATCTGCAGGATCAGGCGTGTTAGAGAGGGAGGCCTGGTAAGAATTGCCTCAGCCATCATTCTTGGTTACTTACATCTGTGGTCAATTTTCCACACTTTCTTCCATAAAAGGTAAACGAGGCACTGTACTTGCAACAGGATAATCTAAACAATATGAACAATGTTACTGTTAAAGACCATCTGGCTCATCAAGCACAGCTCCAGACTTTTAACTCCTTGAATAAAGTGTGGAACCCTGCAGTGTACTTTTTTTATCCAAAATTCATTTTTAAAATGGTAAAAGTCAAGCTCCCGGAAACACAAGGGATTTGGAGTGCAAGGAAATTCATTTTCTGTTTTTATCCTCCTTGTACCTTACACATGCCGCAATCCAGGCTAGAGACAAACTCTTAGACGTCACATTTTTCTACAAAGAAAAAAAACCACCTCTGTAATTTTCTGCAAGAAGCTGCTGCACGTAACTGGTATGTGTGGGGTTGGCGTTTCAGAGGGGAGACGAGATGGTTAAGTATTTCATAATTCACTTCAACTTAACAGCCTGATCCTGCCACTTCTTAAAAGGTAATAAAAGTCAAAGAAGGGTCACCAGGAATTAGAAGAAAAAAGGGGGGGGAGGGGTAAGGGTGAATGCCACCAAAGAAGGCTTTTGTTAATTGTACCAACAATTTCTTATCTGTTTGATAAATTAACAAGTGGCTGGCTGGTGGGAGAAAAATGTTAAAGCAACACAGCAACAAAATAACCTGGAAGAAGGCAAGCCAGCAGGGAAGAAACAGAGTGATCCAGAAAGTCCAAAGAGCAGAGGAAGCATTGGAGCTGGCTGTACTCTGTGCACCAGGAAGTCAGATCACGGCTCTGTGCCTCAGTTTCCCCACCCACCCACTCACGGGGTAATCACAGCCCACGGAGGGCACTGCCAGGATTCACTTCAGTTCTGTGAAGTGCTCTGAAAGACAAAGCAGCAGCATGCCCCATGCCTTCAAGCAAAACAGCCCCACAGACACACAGGAGTTAAATATTCTTACATATTTAAAAGGCTATTGACTTCAAAACACACTTGTTTTTGAACTGAACAACAGATAGAATTAAATCTTGTCATCAGTCTTTGTTCAGTTTTCTCTCAGCTCTAACTCTGAGATTACTCTGCACAGAGTGGGTTAAACAGCTCTGCAGCCTGTAAGTGCTGGGCTGTAACAGAGGGCAGGGTTTTGGTCCACATGAGGGGTTTTTTTTCTCCACAGAAGTTTTAATGGCATTATTAAAAAAAAAACCAAAAAAACCACCAACCAACTGGTTTGTTGAAATACTTCAATGCGTTTTATTTAATTTCTAAAAATATTTTTGGAAGGCAAAGCAAAGAAAATGAATTAGAGCATAGCTGGAGTTTTTCTTTTTGGGTAAACACAAAAATTAATTTTCATATTCTTTGGTTCCTTGCTTTAAATTCTGCATCTTGCTTTAACTAGAAACATCACCCTATCTGGTTTCTAGGTAGAGTGCACACATGACTGAACCTTCCCCTACAGTAAGTTCTTCCAGCCACTCCCAGAAACATGTGCCCACAACCCTTTTTCAAAATCTACTCTAATTTGGATCTAATTTTCATTGAAGCTATTATATCATAACCCCACTGCAATATGTACTGACATACATATGCTAAATTCTTAGCTTACAAAACCTTTTTAAGATGCAAGCAGGGCTTTTTTTTTGATTTTTAAAGAAATTGTATTTAATATATGCTCATGACTCATCAATTAAAAAAAGCAATGTTACAGTAAGCAAGATAGGTCAGGCAGTTTTATGATTAATGGGGTCAAAAAGTTAGGATTCGTATGTAAAACTTCGGTTGCTCACACTGAAACAATTAACCCTATCTACTGAGCACCAACTATACACCAACCAAAGCAAACCAATGTAAAATTTCAGAAAGAAACAATATTATGTTACAAAACACTCATTTTGGTGTGTGTTCCTCCCCTTCAAAAAAAAGCAAAAAAAATTCTCCAATTTAGCAAGAGATTTTCTGGGTGTAACTTTTCCAAAACAAAACTAGCTTTTAAGTATGAGATATTAGAGTATAATGTGTAAACTAGACATGCCCTAGTGGCTATTTTGCTGCAAAAGCATCCTGTTTTCTGGCATACCAACTTAAAGTCCCTTTCCTCATACTAAAACTAGTATTAGGATTTGGAAAAGGAAAACAGGAATCATTTGATCAACAAGGAGTCTCTTGCAGAAACCTCCTGTATGTTAATGATAACATCAGTTACAAAAGTGTCTGCCAATTATACTGCGTACTGCCAAGAAAAATCATTCTTATTTTAAATTTATTTTTCTGCTAACTTGACTGAGTGCTCCTGATAGTAAGCATCAAATGCACTGTAAGCAACTACCGGATTTTAATTAAGAGCATTCCACAGGAATAATACTAACACGTGCTGAGTGATACGCATATATGCACTAACACTGTTCTGTAAAGCCTTAAATTACACGCTTCAGTGCGTTAGATTTTAATCCTAGAAGACGTTGGCACCAATTGCTGGGATTAAAACTTTCAATTAAATCTAGAACTAAATTACTGGATTTCAAACCATTTCTCTAAGCCACACCTGTCCGCTAAGCCTTTCACCACATTCACACTTAATAACCCTTAACATTTTTGATCTAGAAAGCTCAAGTGGTCTTTCAGATTGAATCCTCATCACTGCTCCATTTCACCTATCTGGAAACTGAGGCACACAGTAATTACATATCCAAACCTAACGCAGGAACCTGTGCCATGGCCACTGATTTTGAAAGGGGTGATGGCACCTTGTTCTCAAACTTGTTGCTCATTCTCACTCTCACATGATCATCATCTCTTGCACAAGCATTCACATGGCCTTACAACAAATTACATCAGGAAGGAGCTTCAGATTAAAACTAACCAACCAGTCAACAAAAAAAGGGTCCAGTCAACAAAAAAAGGTTAGTTTTAACCTAATGTCAGCTCCTGATTCCATTCATTCCACATCCACACAAACACTTCAACTGGCTCAAGGAAGGCAACACCCCAGGGGTGATGATCAGAGCGAGACTCCATCTTTCAGTGCGCTTGTAAGACTAATAAAACTACAGCATTAGTGCCGAACTTTCTAATATCCTGCTGTGCACAGGAAAACATGCACACTCAGGACCACATGATCATTCAGCAGAGAAGGTGAAGAGGGAATGCGCACTCAAAAAACAATATTCCAGAAAATACAACCAGCATTAAGGGATGTGTCTTTGCAAAGCTCACGGTAAAACTGAGAAACTCCTTACGTAGTACACTGAAGGTACAAAAAACTTCACATGGTCAGAAGCCAAATGGGAAAACTCACCCAAGAAAATATTTGGACAGAGGTTTAGTAAACGTACATAAAAAGAGTTGCCAATGACAAATTTTTGGAGGCTGGCAGAGCATTCTGAAAAGCCATCATATGCGTCTCATCTACAGCTGTACATCTCTGGTCAGTAAGTGCTGAGCTGGTCTGGTCAGGCCTTCGCTTGCCTGTTTTCATGTTAACTAGCAGATATAAAAGAGAGACTTGCTATTTATAATAAAATGCTTATTAAGTGAAATACTAAATTAAGGAAACAAAAAACTAACATTCCTATTTAGATTTTAAGCACTAGAAAAGTGCTAGATAATTATACCCCCTGGTGTAATTCAGCTGTTCTTTCAAGACCTGAAACTGTAAGATTTCTCTGGACCCTTTAGATGGTCTTCTCCAGTGAAACACCCAGAGGAAATACTTACCTTTCGGGGGCAAAGGGAACAGAAATTGCCCTCTGGTCCATACATGTAAATTAACACAGCTGAGTCTGTAGCCATTATTTAGGAGGCGTGCTCTAGGTGGGCACATGTCAGGTTGGGGTTTTCAGAGCCAAATCATAGAATCATAGAATCGTTTAGGTTGGAAAAGACCTTTAAGATCATCCAGTCCAACCATTAACCTACACTACCAAGTCCACACTAAACCAATCAAGGGTAGACTAGACTAAACCGTGTCCCAAAGCGCCACGTCTACCTACACTTCCAGGGATGGTGACTCCACCACCTCTCTGGGCAGCCTGTTCCAATGCTTGACTACCCTTTCTGTGAAGAAATTTTTCCTATTATCCAACCTAAACCTGCCCTGGTGCAGCTTGAGCCCATTTCCTCTTGTCCTGTCGCTAACTATGTGGGAGAAGAGACCAACAACCACCTCACTACAACCTCCTTTCAGGTAGTTGTAGACTTGGCAACAGAATGTTATATTGAGTCAGCACAGCAAAATTCTCGTTGGCTTTGAAAACCTCAGTCATGTTTCCATCTAATTGAAGAAAAAAGAAAGCAGAAGGGGAAAAAAGAGAACAAAAAATACAAATTCTTTCCTCTTGATCCAGGACTATTCTCTATTTGAAAAAACAGTTAATTGCTCTTCTAAATAATGTTAAGCTTACTCAGACTAAATCTCACCAAGAAACATTTGACCCAACTTCATATGAATTTCATATGGCAGCATGTTCAAATTTTCTTAAAACCTCATGTCCATACTCTTGGCCAAGCCACAGTTGAAGAGCTGCATGGATGTTGTGCATGGTGGAAAAGCAGTGGAGACACAGGGGAGAGCTTTGCACACACACTTTCACACCTGGAGTACCATGCTCAGTTCTGGGCCCTCCTGTGCAAGAGACATATGGAGCTACTGGAGAGAGTCCAGTGAAGGGCCACAAAGTTGATTAATGGCCTGGAGCATCTCTCACGAGGAGAGGCTGAGAGAGCTGGGACTGTTTAGCCTAGAGAAGAGAAGGCTCAGGGGGATCTCATCAATGTGCACAAGTATCTGAAGGGCGGCTGTAAAAAAGACAGAGCGAGACTCTTCTCAGTGGTGCCCAGTGACAGGACTAGAGGTAACAGGCACAAAACAAAACTTTGGAACACCAGGAAAAACATTTTTACTGTGAGGGTGACTGAGCACTGGCATAGGTTGCCCAGAGAGGTTGTAGAGTCTCCTCCTATCCCTGGAGATACTCAAAAGCCCTCTGGACATGCTGGCTATAGGTGGCCCTACTTGGGCAGAGGGGTTGGACCAGATGACCTCCAAAGGTCCCTTCCACCCTCAGCCATTCTGTAATTCTGTGACTCCAGCCACACAGCGATCTTTGTAGCTCAGCAGAGACACTGTCATGAACAATTGTGAATGGATGGAGACACATAACCACCTCCCATCACACTGCCTGTATGAACCCAAAGTCCCAAGGCTCTGGTACACACAGTGATTCTCCAACTCAGAAATGCTCAGAAGGTTCAACTATTGATACCAATTGGAGAACAAGACTCCCACCGCATGAGCAAAGAATTGAGCAAAGAATCCACCAGGCCATGCATGCACTCAACCACTCTTTCCATGCACAAACATCAAGTAAAGAACTCACATTAAGGAAATCTAAGCCATCTGCATATACAGGAACACTTCATTCTTTTCTTGAATTCCTACAAAGAGTTAGATTCATTTAGTACCCTGGTAAAAAGCGGTATTGCACAAACATGCTCTGGGCATAGGATCTGTTACAAATCAAAACTATTAAGAATTATTTCATCTTTTCTCTTATCTAATGTTTGATATATTTCAGTAAGTATTGTACACACTAGGAAGTAAATGACCTGTACCCTTTGAGAATAAAGTGTGGAGCTAACATACACCACTTCTGAATAAAGAAATGATCCTCTCCTTTTTTGGAGATTGACATTACACAACTGGGTGGTTGTTTTCTGCAGATGAAATCCCTGAAACTGCACATTCTAGCCCATACTCTGTAGTAACTGCTTTGAAGCAAAAATTAAAACGCTTGGGTTGCTGCTTCTTCTGCAAAGGTTTCAATGACAGTAACAACAATGTATGCTAACACTTGTAAAGCCCAAGGAATTAAACGACAAGGAGGACTCTGCTAAACATAGAATCCTCTACAGTGCCTGGATGAAACAACTGAAGAAAACTGCTGCAGCTGATTGTACTGTCTCTAGGTCTTGGCATTCATTATTTAAATTCAGTGGAAACTGTTCAGCCTTGAAGCAGACTGACTCATGCACTTTAACTTCCAATTTCCTGCAAACGATCCATTAGTTTTTGGCAAGTTTCATACTGCACAGTACTTCCATGAAAAGGGCAGCTCCCAAACTCTTCCGATTTCAACAGTGTTTTTTGTAACAGAGTTTTAGTGAAGGTAGAATCCATAGATACTCGTGCCCTTACGAAACTGAATGTGATCCCCACCCGAAGACGTCCAACACACTTACCAAAGGTAAACGAATTACTTTGTTCCTAAACGTCCTCTTCAAATGTACTTATTGGGACAAATCCTACTGGGCTATGCTATACTCTCCATATGAGGCAGCGAGCATTCATCAGAGAACAGAAGCTGGGTTTAGATGTGCAGTAAGTTTTGTCGTACAAGGAAAGTAAAAAATATTTGCATACTACCTACACTTTTCCCAAAAGTGCACCAGCTACTCCTATGCTTCTCTGGGTTTACAATGGCTGAAGTGAGCCACTTAATAAGTGCTAATTCTGTCATTTGCAACTACAATTGTTTTTAAATTTACCATTCCCTTCAGATATTTTGTCACCAAGTGGTATCTGAAATATGTCAGTAACTCAAAATGGAAAATAACTGTGGTATCTCCAATGCCACCACTTGGTAACTGTAGATAAATGTGGTCTATTAAATGGTGACTAGTAAAATTCTTTTTCTTCCATCCCCAGGATATAACCACTTAAAAATGAGAAAAGAGACAAAAGCATCAACATACATATATGTGAGTAGAGCTTTCAAAGTACTTAGTAGGCTTCCAAATCCATATGTGCTCCAGTTCAGCTGATACAGTAGGAAAGCTTCCCCCCCCCAATTAATTTTTTAATTCGTGCACCTTGCAGAGTGCAAGGCTGGAGTCTTGTGTTTATCCACGCTCAAAGAATGCTACAGTAAACAGATTTCCTCACCTCAGCATATCGAATCTCGATCTACACAAGGCAATCATAAACAGTTCCCCAGCCCTCCCTCCTTGGACTGTCAGCAAGCACAGATTATTAACTGAGATTTGCAAAATACACTACTCTTCATAGAAACTGACCCAATCTCATCCGAATAATTTTACTTAAGTGATACAACTGTCAAGTGGTAGTGGATTTTTGGCCACTATGGGAAAGTTTAGATGCAACAAACTAGGCAAGATGCACCAGTAGCAAAAAAGTTTTACAAAATAGAACCAAGCTCCAGAATGTTTTGAAAGGCTTGTTCTTAAGTGTTTAAAACTGTGTTAGACTAACAGAGGATTAGACATTGTTGGAACTTAAGTAGCTGTTTAGGCACCTAGATACAGTATGTATTTGGGTGACCAAAAGATGCCTACCAGCTCTACAGGTGCCTGCATCTCAGCTGGTAAAGTCCACCAGATATTTAATTCCCTACTGCTGGACATGAACACAGACATAAACCTGCTTCAAAAAACGGGTGCTTATTTCCCAGGCTCCTTTCCCAAGCTAGACTTTGCACAAGTATTTCCACTGTAAATAAGATATGCAAAGATGGAAGACCAAAGTTATAATAATTATTACCTACTGCAGTGGGTTACCTTACTTTCTGCACAAGCAACACGGCATTCGATGTTTTGTGGCAATGCTAAGTTTTCCTTGTTTTCTTAGTATGTAAGTTACTATTCTCCACTTCAAAAGAACTCTCTCCTACCTTGCTGAAACCACTAGGAAGTATCCCCAAAGACTGGTTAAATGCTCAATTAGCATAAACCTAACTCCTTTCTTTCTTTTTTTTAATGGACTCTAATTTCTTCATTTTTAAAATGTGTAATTTCTTGCAGCTATGCTTATGGTTCAGTCTGACAGATCCGCTTCACTCTTTCCACTGCATTTTCAAGCCTTAGCATAGTATGTGCCCAATTTAGTCCTTAAGCTCTGCGCACTCTGACTTGATCCATGTATGCACCTCTTTGAGCACATGAATGGTTTCTTGACTTGTCTACTTGACTTGTCTACTTGCATGCTTATTGTTAAGCAAGGAATTAAGTGGTTTGTCAGACTGATCCCGAGTGCTTAGCATCTGAACAGCATAAATTTTTACTCAGCTGAGTAAGAAAACCTTTTCCAGAGCTTCATCTCTCTATCCATGCTAACTGCCTAGATACAACTACTTTCCTGACAAAAGAATAAAATTTACAGACATTC
The DNA here is from genome assembly GCF_030463565.1 of Pelecanus crispus. Taxonomy (NCBI): domain Eukaryota; kingdom Metazoa; phylum Chordata; class Aves; order Pelecaniformes; family Pelecanidae; genus Pelecanus; species Pelecanus crispus. The sequence continues at coordinate 11,831,115 of NC_134648.1, forward strand.
TTATCTCTCTGGGATTTATTACTGAAACTGAAGACCAATGGTTTGAACTGGGGAATCAAATGAAGCAGAGCTGGTATACTAGTCATCTAGGGGTTAAGCTAATTTGTTAGTGCCCTTGCTGTTTCTTGCCGTCAGCCACTATGCATCCACTCTTTAAATTCTGAAAAGAACACCGACCTTTAATCTGTGGTATTAGTTCCTTTGACAAAATGGAAGATTATGTCTTTTTCCCACAAGCCTTCATGCGAAGCTTAGCCAGCTTCCATCTGGTCTGGCTAATTAAATGTAAGTTAACATTAAGTTAAGAGCCAGCTCCAGCCCACAGACCTTCTATTCTGCAAATGCAGATTTATTAATTGGCCAAACTATTTGAGTATTTAATTCCAATTTTTGATTACTTCTATTTTCTTCCCTCATGAAAACAGGGAAATGTTTTTGAAGACATATTTGCATATTTCAGCTCAGAAACACAAAACAGTAAGACATGTTAATAAGATTCTGAGAAGCCATAAAATTGTCAGGTTTTTTTCTTCCGTATTTGACATGTTAATAAAGTACCGTCATAACAGTGTGAAGGATCTGCCTGTTATGCACAAGATCTGGAATCACTGCAGCTGTACACTTTTAAGCTGGCTGTGACCCACAATCTGGCCCTATATGTACTAAAACTAGAGCCAGTTGTTGTATTCCTTATTCAGTCAAAACTTTCTTTGACCTTAACGGGTGTTCTGTCTGAATGAAGAACAAAGGGATTAGATCTAATATGGGGCGTTAGTAATTGTAATCATGCCCACAGTTAACTTTTGATAAAATTCATTTGGAAAACTGAAAATACAGAGAATCTACTAAGTCAAAATGGTGCTTTGTACTATTTTTAGTATTAACTCTACATAGGTCTTGTACCTAATCTGTTTTGCTGTATTCCACATTAGATGTTAGAGAGGAAAACTACAAGCTTGCAGACTTTTAAAATAAATAATGTGGCAAAGTGAGATTTTTCAATTTGTTTTAACACCTGATATTACTTTGAGAAAGACTGTTACTAAGTAAAACAGCCTGAAACTCTTCACCAAATCCTCTTTCTTTGGGACACAGGTAAAGATCACATTAAGAAATGCTATTTCTTCATATATTTATCTAATATAATGCCTGCTGCAACAGTACGTAAAGCAAATTAAAAAATACAAAATCCAGAAAAATTAAGCACCAAATGAGCTGTTGTTAAAAAAAAATAGTTAAAAGTTCAGTTTCATATAAAAATCTAAACTGTATCAAGACATGCAACAGAGAATTAAAAAAAAAAAAATCAAAAAAACCTGTGAATGGCACAAAGCACTATCTAATGGAGCAAGACTAAACACTGAAATTAGGAGACCACTGCTCGTTTCCACTTCTTACCCTGAGTAAATCAACTCAATTCACCTTTTCCTACCTCAGTTTCCCCAAGCAGATGGTATGGATAGAACAAACATTTCTCCCTTTCTGTCCTCACTCAAAAATTCTCAGGTGTTTAGAAATGCTCACATTAAGATGTTCTGTGTAAGGGCAGACTACTAGCAACTATTATGATGTTGGAAATAGAAATGGACAAGTAATTCACTTCTAGGAGACTCTGCAAACAAAAATGCTGCTGTTACAGAGTGCAAGACCAATAACAGGTATAAAGCATTTTTTATTAAGTTTCGCTATAATATGGGATTTTCTTATCAACTTATTCTGTTCTCTCCCCTACTCATTACATTTTAATGACCTGCTTCATAAAAACCTTTCTCATAAACCTCTGAATCTCTGTTTTATCCTCCGTCTAGCTTACTTTACATTTCTGCTCTTACTGTACACACCAGCACTGTTTTGTCTGTAGCTTACCCTGGGAATGCTGTTCTGCACATACAGTTGTTACCTTTTACTCAGACAAAAGCAACTTAGCTCAGAATGTCTGGAAAAATCCACTGGAGTAACTCCCTCAAAAATGAAATACGAGAAGCATAATGCAATCTAAATTTACTAGTCCTACTCTAAGACTAGACAGAGTCTCCTTCCAACGACCCATTAAGATTCAGTTCATATTCAAAATACCAGACCTGCAATACAGCGAAATGCTGAGCTCCATTCTGACACACTTCTAGCTGATTCCTGTGAACTAATTCCTGGCACTTACTCCGCTCACACCAGCTTTCCTCGTGAACTGGAGCCACCTTGTGCCCTATAGAGCACCTGCACCCTGCTGTCCGTTTAGGAAAATGCTTATTTACAAAGCACACTGGCATTCTGTGCATTAGACAACTCCTAAAAAGTATTTATTCGGATTCTACATAAATTGTTTAATTTGTGAGTAACTGGTTCAAGTCAGTTAAACATGAACAAAATAATAAAGATGCAAATCAACTGGCTGCTGATTTTTTTTTTCCAATCCAACCCACCACTGCAGTGAGTTTTTAGGAAGTATGCAAGACACCAAGTCACTCTGAACACTCATGGTATAATGAAGACCACCACCACTATTCTCCAGTATATTATCTCTTCTTACCTGTAATTGAGAATTACAACAAAGCAGTGACAAGAATCTGAGACCATGAGCTGTTTTGGTGCATGTTTTATTTTGTAGTAAAACAGTAAAGTCTGTTCCTCTACAGTAATGAATTAGAGTGCACAGCATACGGCCTTAAAATGTTTACAAGTGCTACAGTTCAGATTTGGCCTCTCGCCATAAAATTCAAATCCAGCTTTGAAACATCCCCAAAACTCAAAGTTGGGTTTTTTTGGTTTTTTTTTTTTGTCTCATTATAAGATAGGGATCACATTCATCAAATAGACCTGGACATATTTCCAGAGGCTACTCGGGCAAATTCTGACTCAGGGCCAAATCTAACATATTCATGTTCTTTTATTCTAACAGGATCAGTATCAAATGCGTTGAGGTTATGAGAGTACTGAGCCAACACATATTTCGTTTCCTTCTCAAAGCAAGGGTGATTTTCTTTATTCCAAGGGGGGAGGACAGATGTGATCACACCTTCTAGTAAAATTAATACACATCATTCAAACACATGAGACCTGACATTTCTTCTTAAGCCTGGAAGCACAGGCCACAAAAAAACCAAACAAAAAACCCCAAACCCTGAACTACACAGTTAAAACAAAAACTGTCCTGGCCTTTCACCATTCTTCTTCTTCATGCACCCTGACGACAAGTTAGGCATATCATCTTTTGAATCCAGTACTGCAATACATTATCCTGCAATACATTATACTGCATTTACTCTGAGCACTCTGACATTATCATTATCTTCTTTTGTGCCCGACAGCAACTGCAGCTCGTATAATGCCATTATTGTAATTAAGAACAATCTGAACCATTGACAGCATTGCCTCGTTTGCTCTAGAATCCCCTGTGCATTAGTGTTCTTCTAAACCAATATCTCACTATTAATAGTTTGCTGGTTTAGAACCGCCTACGGTTAAAATAAAAAAAATTATTAGGCCTCAGCCTAACTCGATGGTCGAAGAAGAAACTTGTTAAGAAAAAAATAAATGAAATTATGTACACTGGCAAACTGTTACGCTTTTCTTCACACACATTGAAAATGGATTCACACCCTGCCAACCTATTCAGACCGTTACCCAGGTGAGGAAGCTTATTTTGGCTTGCTTCAAAAGGACCACCTGTACAGATACAAAAGAAAACATCTCTCTCGTCTCCCAATAAATGTACCCAAAGTACTTCTCTGTCTAAACTCTCCCTTTCATTAATCCAGCTCACAGTTGGATAAGTAGGGCACAGCAATTTAGACATTCTTGTCTGGGAAATTCTGACCTTAATACCTACCCTTGCTGCACACGTGCTCTCTAGGCTGCCTGTACCCCTGTCCATCTGTTTGCAAAGTATGGCGCCTGCTTGTTTGCTGAGCCAGGAAAGTGGTCCACCATAGCCCTATGACTGCTTAACACCCAAGTCTTTGACTGTAATTCCAGAGAAACAATCAATCGTGAGCTAAAGAAGTGCAGGTACAACTGGCAGGACAGCACTGACACAGTAACATGCACCTCTTAGAAACTAGGGCCAGAAAGGCCACGGCCAGGCAATGAGAAGCAACTTGTATTTTTTCCTCTGCGGTAAATGAGAAGCTGGAGTATTAAGTCCTAACATAAAAGAAACCAGCAGTCATAACCTGCACACTAGCTGAAAAGGGCTATGCTGAAGTTTACCTGTTGAACATCACTGGTAATGTGGAGCTTTATCTCTTTTTAGCAGACACGAACACAGGAAAGCACTATATGAAAATGACCAAAGAAACATGGCTACTGGAAAAAGCTGGTGTCTCCAAAGGGTAATACAGAAAAACACATAGGAAAAGAATTCTTTCATAACTCCCTTTCTCTATCCTGTTCCTAGCATAGTTAACTTCACCCCAATTGTTTGCTTGTGCACAGCTGCAGCCACCAAAGCCAAGAGGCCAGCTCCAATTAGGGTACTTAAAAAGTTGTCTTACTGCATGCAAAGGCAGGAAAAAGAGATTCAAGTACTACATGAGATTTCAGCACAAATATTAAAGATGTGGTGACGGATTTTTCTTCTTGTGAACACACATTCCATTAAAAAATTACGAACCCTATACTAAAGAAACATTCAGGAAATTATAATGTTTAGACTACATTTAGGATTTTTGATGCTTTCAAAGCTTTTGCAGTATGAGATTGTATTTTCACGTCTGAGACATCTCTACCGTTCTGGAGATGAACAGATGCTCCTCACTCTACCACACCCTTCAGTCTCTGCTCAGAGCTTTTAAAGGGAGGCAGTGGTCGCTGACAATTGTTGTACCCCCTCTCCTACCACCCTGACTGAAGTCCCTTTTTCCAAGTGGAATTTCATAGGTTTCACTATGAATAAAGGTTAATCTCACCCACCACTGGGTCAGTGCCGTAGACTGCTCTATCACTCCACAGGAAGAGAAAAGAACAGCATCAGCTCTATGCTCGGCAGAAATCAGAGAAGCCAAAAGGACTTAACCACAAGTACAACTACCAAGAATGACTCACAGAAATAGATATTCCAGGTGTTTTCTTTTGCAAATATAATTATCTAAGAAAAACAAGATGAATAAGATAGTCAACCATGGTGCACTATGTGGTGCTTAACACAAACATCAATAAGAAGTCATGAAGAGAAATGAAAAGACTGAAAGAAAAGCAGTATTGCTAACTCATGACCAATGTGCTCTCTTTAATTTTGTAGTAAATCCACATATATGATAAGAATGTTTTATAGCACCACATGCAATTGTTTCACAAGGACTACTACAAAACTAAAAGGAAAGCAGAACATTTCAGACACTGTAGGGCCTTGTTATTTAACCCTGCAATTCTTTAATATTTTCAGGAAGATCATCACTTGGTTGAACAGTGGCACAGTCTAGAGCCAGGTGCAGGATTAGGGCGAACAGATGGTGGCTAATCTTCCTAATACAGCTCTGCCAATACAACTCACTCTTGACCAGTCACATCCCTGTTTTTCTTTTTTTTCCTGGCCCTTGGTTTTCTCTGGCCTGCGCACAGGTTGTCAAGGGGTAGTTGCATGGTGTGCTAAGGATTCACATAAAGCTGCTGATCTGATTTTGCTTTTGGACCAAGACATCTTTTGTTTGTATTTCAGTCTGGTCACCCAAGTGAATTAACTCACTGGCACACTCACACATACACACCCAATCCCAAGAGGGACAAGGGTATTAAAACCAAGTAATGTTATCTTTTAATACGTATTAGCACACCACACAGAAAGTGTATAACGATACATATAAAGAACAAGGCTCTGAGTGCCTTATTACTCAGTGCTCTGAGTACAGCTACACACTCAAAGAAGCACAAAACTACTACAAGCTAGCGAAGGCACAAGGAATAGAGAGAGAGAGCAAGCTAAGCCTTCAGCCCCACCCCAGCCCTGCATTTGGAAGAGCTGCAAGTGAAAATGTGAAGCACTGCAAAATACCCTGACTTCCAGCTCATCCCCTCTCACACAAAATGGCATCACGCTGCTCCCAGCACAGCACTGACTGCACCTAGAGCAGCGTTAACTGCCCTTTCAAGGGTCATCTCTTTGGTTTTGGCTGCAGTTTATCTAAGAAAATAGCCTATCATTTGGGACACAAGTCAACAGAACCATATATTTTAATAGGAACTGATGTGGGGAGGAAAAGAAAGAGGACAGAAGCACGAGGTGGGAAAGCAACAATATTTTAGGTACACCTCAACCACTACTTTTCTAAAGCTTCACTTCTTCACTTTGCAAAGAACTGTGCCCCTACAACTGCTGATTTCACCTTCAGTGACATCAGCATTTTGCTGAAAAAGACTGCAGAAGTCTGTGGATTAAGTTAATAGGAAGCACTTGATCTCAGATACAGTGAACTAACAAAAGAACTGGACTGCCCTTATCTCAATCTCAGTGAGAAAGGCAGAGAGCCCAGTATTAAGCTATTCAGTCTGCAGGGAGGGCATGGTTTACTGGTTGTGGGAGGCATTAGGGAGAAAAGAAAAAGTAGGATACATCCCAGAGATTCTGTCCAAGGGAGATTCACGGAAGCAGAGACCTGCACTTAAAGGAAGCTGGCTTTAAGCTGAGGGGTTTCAGAAGATGTAGATCCCCACAAGCAGTAACCAAACCCAGCAAGAACTTTTCATCAGTCTTGGTCTCTTGGTCTTCTCTTACCTCCAGGGCAGATTCCTTAAATGCTAAGGGAAATGCTGGAGTTCTAAAATTACAGATTCTCTTGACACCATGCTCACTTTACTGAGGATGAAAATGAGAACTTCCTATTTACTCTCTTCTACAGCTTCACTTGGTTACATCCACCTTTACATTGAAGACTGGATGCATGTTTTTATGAGTCTGATATCAGGGATAGCATATTTTAAATCTGGAGATGTAAAGAAAAAAATTAACGTTGAAATAAAGGTACATCAGTCTAAGCTGGTCTTCAGCTGTTTTTTTTTTTTTTTCTTCTTTCCATGGCTCTGTCCTGTAATTTGGAAGCACTGGAGGCTCTTCAACCACTTGTTTAATGCTGATTTTACTTCACTTTAATCTTTTTTACCTTTCATCTAGGTAATTGCTATGCATCTAGCCAACTACAGCAGATACTGAAAAGAACTGACAGAGCATGCTGTCACCGTGCCTTCATCACACCTGGCCAGTCAGAGGTACAAGCCTGGTGGACCAGACCAGTCCACTTCCCCTCAGTTCAGATCCTGAACCTTTAGATGATCTCCAGAGGTCCCCTTCCAGTCATAACTATTCAGTAACTCTGCAACCCAAGCTCGTCAGTCTGTATGACAGCACAGTCCAGCTGGCAGCTTGTGGCCACTACCCCTTCCCCACCGATGGGTAACAGCTGCTGTAGCAACAAGCACTGCCAAACCACCAAGCACTCTCATCCATGTCTGCTCACAGCACCCTGAAGAGCTCAGCAGTGACCACTGCGACCACGGCAGCGCAAGGAGAGGAGGGGAGCAGCTGCTGCTGAAGAGAGGAGAGCAAAGGATGGACACAGCCTTACAGAAGACATCCTTCCCTCCCCCTGCCCTCCAGTCCTGTCCCTCCTCACAGCCTGACAGCACCTCAGAGAGCAGCTGCTTTCTGCAGCCAGACCCCTTGCTCTGCTCCTCTTCACCACCCCTCTTCCTTTAACTCATTCCGTGCATGTTTAGTTCTATCCTGTGTGAAATCTGTAGGCTCAGATGATGAAGAAACTGCTCAAACACGAAAAACACGGGAAATAATAGCCATACTTTTGTAACAGCTAATTTGCCTACGTTATCTAAGGCTGCTTTTGGAAGTCAAACGCAAAGACAGAGTTCAGTGGCTCTATGCCCACACGCAGGTAGCTAGAGAACAACAGAATTAACGACCATATTGGGTCGGAACAGCAGATCAAAGTCCAGGGTCCTGGCCCCTGGCAGAAATGCATTCTTAACAATACAAACAGGGAAAAGCAAACCAACAGAATTTTTTGCTTTGATACAAGCTTCCTAATTGCTGTGGACTTCATGATAGGTATTTAATGATTTCTGAATCTGAAATGTCTCTGATGGCCTACATCATTCGCATGTGGGCCACTGCAGACAATTTTTTTTTTTCTTCTAGAATCCACCCAGACCCAATTTTAGCCCCCCTTCCCTTTTAAAAAATATTGCTGGCATCCGAAATATCCTATAGCACTAAGTTTCAGAACTTAATCATGCATAGAATAATAATAAAAAAAATCTGTGTCACTTTAGTTAGTTCAAAAGCAACTGGATGGACTTAATGATTGGGGGTGTTCTTGTGGGAACAGGCAGTAGAGCCTGGCTCTGTGTCCTCTTCATACACATCCCCTACTGCACGTGTGGGTCCTCCCGCTTCCCGGGAGACACCACCACAGGCTCCTTTGCCTCCTCTCTGGCAGAGAAGAGGTTGGCAGTGCTGTGTTTTGCGCTAATCTCAATCTTGTCAACGCATTTTACATATCCTATGTTTTACAATCCTAAATGATCTATCCCCTTCACATATGTTTACACATGCTAAGAGACATTCACATAAAGCAGGTGCCGATATGCTCAGCTCTACCGTGATAGGGTACCCCTGGATATAGACTCAATAACCTGTCTGGCAAAAATGCGGGCATCTGTGACTCACACATACACATTTGATTGCTGTAGAAGAAACACATGGATCAAGCATAACTGGACTGGGCCTTATATGAATATTTCGTTAAAACAATGACTTTTTCAGAATAAGTTTGGGGTTATCTGTGACTTCAGAGATTCAGAAATGCATTCACAGGTAATATTTTCATATTTTTCTCTGAACCAACCAGAGTCAAAGCCTGTTAAAAAAAAAGAAAAAGAAAAAAGAAAAAGTCTCTTGAAACCAAAACCAAAGCGAAAATGCATTAGATAAAATTCCCAATGAGATCACGAGTCCTAGAAAAACTGAAATGCCAGAAATAATGTTAAAATGCAGATTACAGGAGGAGAAAAGCCAGAAAAGTAAGCAAGATATACAGGTAAAGAGCTCTAGGTTGCAAATTATTGCCCGCAGGGGCTCTTTGCATGGTTTGTGAAAGTATAGCGCCTAACATAATAGGACATGGCCCTCGATCTAGCCACATATAAACAATAATAGATGCTTAACAGCGTCTTACAGATAACAGCTAACAGCGCTGATTACTTTCTGTTTATTGCAGAGAGCAGCACTTGTGGAAAGAGGAGGCAGAGGCAGGAAGGCAAGAGAGAGGCAGACCCAAAAGCTATCACAGGCTACAGCAGTTACTCTTTCACCCTCACAAACACTGTGCAGCACAGCTTGACAGATGACAAACAGCTTCAAGCATGTTGGAGCTGTCATTTACATCCATGCCTGAGAGTTGCATCTGGATGGCTATTGCCATCCCAGCATAAGCAACAGTTGAGTATTCTGTCTATGCTGACAGAAGCATTTCAGAGGCAATTATCTTTCTTTCTACCGAGCAATCCCTTCAACCATCAGAGCAGAGAGGCCTCCCCAGATATCCCCTGACAATTTGGATTCAAAGGATGGAAACAAAACCCCAATGCTCTCCTCTTGAGTAGTTTATCTTCTTTTCATACACTGTAGATGTGCTCGGAAGGCTCGTAGCAATGAAAAGACAACAAATGAAGCAGGTGAGTCTTCCCTCTATTTTTCTTTTCACTTTCCACGTTCCTTCCACTTAACAGAACTTGCTCCAAGGCAATAATTATTTCAGTGGTGGTACTAATAGGTTTCGTCCAGCATCAGCTACGCAGCTGTCTAAGATGCGCCTGTGGCATTACACGAGGGACATGGGAATATGTAACACAGTATATAGGGGAAAGATTATAAGCACATTTCAGTTGCTACGCACTAAGGTTGGAGGTAAAGCGTATTATGTCAGACATCAAAAATAGCTGTTCAGCTATTCTGACAGCACAAGAGGGCCTAGGGTCGATGTACTGATATGCTGCAGTAAAAGAGAAATTCAAAAGTACTGATATAAGACAATAAAGCCTTCCCCACGCCATTTCCTTTTCACAGAAAACACTACAGGCCATCTTCAGAGCACCAGCATGCAATTGGCATTCAGTGACCCGTTTTCATCATTTGCACTACATATTAGCAAATACAATGGTAGGACATATTATCAGTTCTTCTTTCAGCTTCATCTGCATTTTAAATACAGCACCAGGTGAGAGCAGTAGCAAAGAAAAAGCCTGCAAAGCACTTAAGCTAGTCTAGAATCTTTCAAGAGAAACTGACAAGCAAAACGGAAGTCTACTGATACAAGAAAATAGTCCTTTGCACCAGTAGTGAATTACTCAAAAAGTTGCAGAAGCAGGTCCAAAGAAAATAACTGAAATATGTCAATTAAAATTCAGCAGAAGACTTCCTGTATACTAAGCAATACATTTATTTCATAGTAAAATGCCCATAGCCAGACCAAGGCACACTCTCTCACACAGCAAGGCATTTTAGTCATGGATTCCAGAAAGACAAAAATTTTACTTAAAACACCTGAAACGTTCTCATGACCCTACATTTACTCTTAATTGGTATTTTTAATTTGTTTTAATTTCATATTTTTCTGTAAAATGCATGACGGCAACAAAGTAAAGATTAAGAAATTGAAGGTTATTATCAAGAAATAACTATCTACAATATTTTACACTGTTAACATACTCTTCCCAATACAGAGAATACTGTGTATTGTGACCTCGAATACCAAAACAAAATCAAAACAAGACACACAAAAGAAAAAGAAGAAATACCATAAGTGGAAGCTAGAAGAAAATTCATTCCTTCTCCTGCCCATCAACACCAAATAAACTAGGCAGAAGGGCAGTCAAATTATGGAAATTGATGTCATATCAATTGGAAAATCAACTCAGCCCATACAATGAGCAGTAATTGCTCTCTACCAAATTCATGGGTCCGAGCTGTCTGTTTCCCATCTGCTCCTACACAATTTAAGCAATTCTGAACTTTGGTCTCCATTCCCAAATGTGTCACAGATTTATTAACATGTCAGGGGCCAATTCTTAAAACTCTCCACTAAGGTAAGCTATTAGGAGGAGTGAAATTTCTACATCTATAATTGCCAGGCCAGGAAAATTCAAGGAGGACAATCACACATGACCTTACTGAACCCACCATGAAAAATTCATAAGACAACAAAACACACACCCCTACTTCTAAAAAAAGAGGTCATTCTGTTCTCTCCTTGCACTTGTATAAAGATATGTTTAGTACACAATGCAGACTACTTACAGAGCTTACAAAAAATTTTAATTTGTAGTTGGTTTTTGCTAATACAATGAGCTCCACCACGCATCTTAACTCCTGCTCGATAAGGACTGGAATCCTCCAGTAGCATATATGGGGTGGCTAAGTCTTTGAATGCTTTTCAGGAATGAAAGGGACTACTACAAATAATTTTTGCATACAACAGTTCAGTTGTAAACTGGTCATCAAATATTCTAGTATTATCTAACAATTTTCTCATTAGATAAAAAGCTAATTATAATTAATTCCAAATGTATTTAGTAATTTGTAATTTTTGTTACCTTAACAGAATTTATACACTATTTAAAGATGCAGCTGCTCACACTCTCACAGGAAAGTACAATGTTCTCACCCTTGAATTACACCAATGGCAATGAGATCTTGTAAACGAAAACCAGCCTAAGATCCTACATGACAGATGATGACATAAGCAAACTTCAGGTCCAAATTTCAGATCTTACAAAATATTCTCTAATATTTATTGACAAAGTATTTTCCAGATTAACGTATGTCTTAAGGTATGACTGATCCCTGCTTACATCACATGCAATCTCTCAAGTAACAGTATCTTGGGTTACTCTCTCTGTTTTGGTCAACAACTTGTACTGTGATATTAGAGAATTCATTTCACTTGTCTAGAATATTCTCATCTCTAACATGGATGGAATACTTACCATTGCCAAGAACTTTGAAGTTCATAAGAAAGGCTTGCTATATATTTTTAGATATAGTCATACATATAAATTAATGTTATTACAGAAAATCCACGTTATATTGTATTATAAACTACTTTTGCTACATCTAAAACTACATAGACTTTACTCTCTTTATAAATAATCTGCATTATTCTTCACCATAATGTCACTTCAGATTCTAATGGATTTTCATTTGGTGGAGCATTTTAGCATTGGCTCTATTGTTGCAATATATAAAAATATCATTTTGACAATGATCAAATGCCTGTCGATGGCATAAATACAAAACCCATATATGTATAATCATATAAAATCTACAATGGTTAGCTACATATATAACACAGATAGTACTAAAATGTAATTAGTATACTCCCTACAACAGATAAAACATTTTTGCGTTATTTAAAAACACTAATTCTTAGCCCTTGTGGTAAAATACTGAAGTAAATCAGTAAGTTTCTGTCCTCTACGTAACAGCAAAACCTATACAGATAAGAGAAAATTTCAGTTGCCCCTTATTTATCATAAGTGCACCAAGTCCCACTGTCTTTCTTGACCTGTCACTAAGCTGTAAGACCCGGGTATGCTCCTAAGTTTTTGATTCCAGACGTGCACCCTGAGCATGGTCTGGCTTAACACAAACAGAGGGGTGTGCAGCAGAGGAACAAAACAGAGGTGTGTGTGCAGCAGCCCCTTGGTAGCCCCTGAGGGTGCGCAGGTTGGAAAAAAAGCCATAGTAGCTCTAGCCAGGTCTATAACCCAGCTGATGGGGAGACTGGGAAGACAGAAGCATCTTCTGCATAGTCTACATTAATCTAAAAGAAGAATACTTGCTCTACTGCCCGTACATTAAAGATAACAATAAATTGGAATAACCGGAATTGTTGCCTCATGAAGAAATACTGACAGAGGTGAAATCCAGAACATCTATTTACTCTACTGGAATATTAAATCGCAAAGCACGAGACTAAGTGGTAAAAGGGGAAATGAATACCCTATACAGAAAAAAACCACAGCATTATTTCTAAAGAATTACTAACAGTTCATCATATTTAGAAACCTTACGTGATTAGAGATCAACATTCACAACAAAATGGGGTAGAAATCTATATCAGACTGACAAACTGAATTACAGAATAGATCCTGATGTTCTACAAAAAATATGAAGAAAGAGTAAAGGTGCCATCCAAGAGTACTTCACTCTAGTTTACAAAAGTTGAAGGTCTAAACATGGCCAGCAGAAAAAATGTTTTTTTTTTCAAATGCCTATGACTTATACTTGAACATCTCCTAATACATTATGTGTGTCAACAGTTGAATAACCATGTGCACTCCTATGACTGAGACCTGTCTCTATAGCAAGCCCGCCATAGGAAATCCGCCATTGACTAGATAGGTCAATTTAAGGGCGGGGGGGTGAGGGGGGATCAAAGAACAGAGCCTAGATAAACAAGCAATCTGACTTCCTATATGAAGGTCCTACATTAGACTTCAAATATACACCTGGAGCCCTACAAACTGTGGCAGCACAACCGATGATGGAACCCATGTGCGTCACAGCCTGCAAGAAACAAGGTGACCCATAATAGTTTGCAAACCCATATTTATTTCTAGTGGAGTAAAGATTAGGAAGCATGAAGAGGACCAGCTTCACAGTAAAGATTTACCAGCTTTGAAGGCATCTGAATCTGCTAAAAACAAACAAAAAAAGGAAGACAGCATAGTATCAATCTCACCACTATATGTGCTTCCACTAAAGAAATGTAATAAATACATGCAGAAGTAAAAAGGATGTTAAGGTGAATTTAATAAAATACTTTTTCTTCCATCAGCAAATAACAAACTCCTCACAAAGTAAAAAAAAAAAAAAATTTCTCTAAACCACTGTTATTTTTAAATAGACATTAGAAAATTGGGAAACATGGAAGACAACACTAATGTTGTTCCAAAATTTCAAAAGGGTAAGTATCAATATGCTGAGATAATGAAATGGCAGGTGCAGGTTTTAGTCAATGAATTTAATACAGACATAGAAGTAACAAGAAGAAATCTGAGTTCAAAGAATACATCTTTCTGTAAGATTACAAGATTGTGGATAAAAGTAACTGCTGCCTCTAACAGTGTGCTGGAGATTTGTTACTTAACTATATCTGTCACTCAGGAAAACAGCATTGTTTACTAATAATAATAGTACTAGACATACTAAATCTACTACAGATAGGCTCAAGATCTTTAAACATACCTACAATACTGACTCATCACAGAAAATTGTTGCTAGTTCAATGTCGCTAATATTCATGAATACCCTAACAGAATAACATAACGAGCTGGGTAACTAATAAAGTTTACCATTATTTACTATTTCATCAACTTCTGGGCCATCTGCAATGACCAGAAAAAGCCAACTAATGTGAGCACAATTTTTTAATTGGAAAGCAAGACCATGCATCTCAGAAAGATAACATGATAGTTACAGAGCAATGGGCTGTACTTGCCAAACTTGTATCATCCTTGTCCACAGCACTGGTGCTACTCTGAAATACTGTGCCTGGTTTCATTACCCATGTATACATAAGAAGCAAGGGTCTGCTGAGCATAACACACTTCTTCACACTTGCAAGCAATGAATGTTGCCTGAAAAACTGTTTTGAAGTGACTGTTAACTTTGGCTCTATTTGCATCATATTTAAATTAACGTCATCTGTGAAAATGATGGGTGAGTGAGGTTAAATTCCAATTCTCTGTCTCATGAGATTTTAAATAGGCCAATTCAGTAGGGGGTGGATATTAACCCACATGTATGGACAAAGAACCAGACTGTTGTACATGCTCGGTGTTCCTCCAAGGTCAACCGTCGTAAGGCAAAGGCTTTTTGCTCAGTACAAGAATAATCAGGTTAAGTTTTAAGCCTTTGAGGAATGATTACTATTATAAACATTAAATCAGTTGTGTGCATTACACTAGTTTCTCAGACCAATGTATATTGACCATGCTGTATACCAATATAAAGCAACACACACTGCAAGTCAAAGAAGATTTCAGCATCACGTTTTGGGGTTTTCGCACCACAACTTAAAAGGCAAGTACTCCTGACGGGCTGCGAGGCGCAGCCAAGGCGTGCAGCGGCTGCACCTCGGACAAGCCCCAGGCTCTCCCCAGCTGCGCAGAGCTGCGAGGCGCTCGGGCCCGCAGGCCTGCCGGGCCCGCAGGCCGCCGCGGCCCTCGCCCGCCCAGGCGCTTCACCTACTGCCAGGAAACACTCCCCTTGCCCAGCCCGGGCACCCCAGGCCGTCCTGCCCTGCCCCTCTGTGACCCCGTCCCGCGGACCGAGCTCAACACTGCCCCCCACATGGGGGGCACCGCTCACGCGACCCGAGCGGCTCCCCCCCCGCCGCCGCCCGGCCCGCGGTGCGGCGGGCCCGCCTTAGCCGCAGCGCACAGCCCGCCCCGGCACGGGGGGCCGTTAGCGGCGGCTGTGGCGGCGAGGGTGGGTCGGCTGCCTCCCGGCCGGCGCCCACCCGCGCTCCCGCGTTTCTCCGCCGTGACGGGCTGGCACCGGGCAGCGGCACCGGGGAGAGGCGCCACGGCCCCCGCCCGGTCCCGGCGAAGGCGCGGGGACAAGGCGGCGCGCTCCTCCCTCGCTGCTCGCCTGCCCACCCCACCCCGCACGTCCTTCCCCAGTCAGCCCCTTCCTCCCGCTCCCCAGAGCCTTTTCCTCTCCCCCTGTCTCCTCCTCCTCCCCCCCCCCCCATTTTAAGGTAACTCCCAGGAAACGTGCAAACCTGTAATTTTTACCTTCTTTGGCTTTTTTCCTCCTTGCCAGCGTGCCGCCGAGCTTGCCCAGGAAGGAGTCATCTTTCTTTCTGGACGGGGGAGATTTAGGGGTGGGGGACTTGGGGGAAGAAGGGGACTTCTGGGGGGAGGTTGCCATGATGGCCCAGCTGCCGCCGGCGCTCGGGGATGGAGCAGACGGGTCCGAGGCCCCGATGCCGTGGGAGGCTGCTCCCGGCTCTGAACGGAAGCGGAATTATTTCAAGCATTTGAGGCAGCTCCTGCTCCGCTCTCCCGGCTCTCCCGCTCCTTCCCTCCCTCCCGCCCGCCCTCCTGTCCGCTCGGCGCTTGCCGGGGAGGGCCCGCTCCCTCGCACGGCTCCCGCCGCCGGCCCCCTCCTCAGCCGAATGCCCCCCCCCCCCCCGCCCAAAGGCCGCCTAACGTCCACCCCCGCCAGCTCAACGGCCCCCTCTCCTCAGCCCAACGGCCACCCCCAACGGCCCCCTCTCCTCAGCCCAACGGCCACCCAACGGCCCCCTCTCCTCAGCCCGACGGCCACCCAACGGCCCCCTCGCCTCAGCCCAACGGCCGTCCAACACCCCCTCTCCTCAACCCAACAACCGCCCAACAGCCACCCCTCCCAGCTTAATGGCCCCCTCTCCTCAGCCCAACAGCTGCCCGATGGCACCCTCTCCTCAGCCCAACAACTGCCCAATGCCCACCCCCTCCAGCTCAATGGCCCCTTCTCCTCAGCCCAACAGCCACCACTCCTCAGCCCAACGGCCAGGCCACGGCCCCCTCCCAGCCCAATGGCTGCCCAACGGCCACCTCTCCTCAGCCCAACAGCTGCCCAGTGGCCCACTCTCAGCCCAATGGCTGCCCAACAGCCCCCTCCACTCAGCCCAATGGCCGCCCAACAGCCCCCTCTTGGCCCAACAGCTGCACAACAGCCCCCTCTCCTCGGCCCAGCTGCCACCCAACAGCCCCCTCTTCCTAGTTCAACCACCACCCAGCGCCCACCCCCTCCAGCTCAATGGCCACTTCTCCTCAGCCCAACGGTCACCCATCACCCCCCTCTCAGCCCAACGGCCTACCCAATAGCCCCCTCTCCTCAGCCCAATGCCTGCCCCTTCCAGCTCAATGGCCCCCTCTCCTCAGCCCAGTGGCTGCCCAACGGCCCCCTCTCAGCCCAACAGCCGCCTTTCCTCAGCCCAACAGCCACCCCACAGCCCCCTCCCAGCCCAATGGCCACCCAATGGGCCCCTCTCCTCAGCACAACAACCACCCAACAGCCAGCACCTCTCCTCAGCCCAATGGCCACCCAATGGCCCCCTCTCCTCAGTCCAATGGCCACCCAACAGCCCTCTCCTCAGCACAACAGCTGCCCATTGGCCCCCTCTCCTCAGCCCAATGACCGCACAGTGCCTACCCCTCCCAGCTCAATGGCTGCCTCTCCTCAGCCCAACGGGCACCCAACAGCCCCGCATCCTCAGCCCAACAGCCACCCAATGGCTCCCTCTCAGCCCAACGGCCCCCTCTCCTCAGCCCAACGGTAGCCCAACACCCCCTGCCCTCAGTGCAACAGGCACCCCTACCTGCCCCTCTCAGGGGGTTCCGCCATGGCCTGAGAGTCCTCGTGTTACCTGCCCGCCGGGTCCGGTCCCTCAGGCGCAGGAGAAGGGTGTTTCACGCAGCCCCAGAAGGAGAAAGCCTGGCAGCGGGAGCCATGCTGGGCCTTGAGGAGGACTGCAGCCCCAGTGTGGTATGAAGGCCACGCTCCCTTCCCAGCTGGGGGACCCACAGCTTTTTGGGTGGCCGGCTGTACACCGAGGCACAGGAGGGTGCCTCACCCTGTGGCCCAGCCACCTTTGCACTGCCTTGCAGTGGAGCCAGTCACTAACTCAGGCTGGTTGGTCAAACGCACCAATGTGGGTGACCACATACATGAGAGTACTAGTTAACACAGGTGCCAGAAGTTAAACACAGGTATAGACAGGCAGGACCAGGGCTCAGACAGCTCAGTTCATCCATAACTACTCTCAAGTGAAGGCTCTGGAAGGACGGGGGGGGTCGCAGCTGCAGGCAGAGGTTTCTACACTCTGTGGTCAGCACCAAGAGAAAAGAACTAATGAAGTAATAAAGTGTCACTAAACAGTTTTGTGCAAGATGAAGTTCAAGCTTACTACATACATTTCAGTCTTGAGCACATTTTGCAAAGCAGTGCTTCTGCCTGTAGGTTTCAGCTACATCTGTGGTCAGAGGCGTCGAGTATTGTCACATCCATTTCTACAAAAGAAACTAACCGTTGTAGTCAGACCAGTATAAAAGCCAGTGGAAAAGAAAGGTGACTTAGCATGATACATTGCCTATACCAATCCTGCTTTGATTTGCAGATGAGTAGCTTAAGACAGAAGTATCTTTAAAACAGATAATTTGCTGTGACTGGTTCAGGAGGCACCCAGGACTGGAACAGCATTAATGTCATCTGGATGCACTACTTTCACTTACCACTTAATCACTCGATTAACAATTCAGGCAAAAAGCCACACACACTTCATGCAAATATCTAGCTATCCATTAGGCAAAATAAGTGAAATGAAATTACCATGAGGATATTTCTAAATCTGCTAATAATTGTTGTGTTTTTACAAGCCAGTAACATTGGTTAGCTGATGAGGGATAGACATCAATGTGTATTTCTTGCACACAGTTAGTATATGCCCTGGAGAAAAACTTTATTCATCCATACTGCCGTCAGTTAAAAGCAGGAACGAGCCCAAGCCGTTAGCACAATCTCTCCTTTCCTTACATTTGCTATCTGGCTCGTAGCACCAATTGCGTCTCAGGGCTGTTGTCTACAGAACAGTCTGAATTTCACACATTATTGTCTTTTTACAGAAGTGCTGCTCACAGAATGTATGGATTAGGAGGTGAACGGTTTCTGAATAATTTTTAAGAACATAATAAAAGACTATTTCAAAAGGAGAAATAACATGTCAAACCCTTTTTTGTATGCATGTGAATCTGCAGCATTTACAAACAGAGCAATGACCCAACTAAATCTCCATCTGACCCCAAATGACTATACATAGATGTCAATATAGGATTTTGTGGACACAGCAGAAGAGACAGCAGTTTGGCAAGCCTTTGTACCACTATGTCTGTGTTAAAGACAGAAAGAACAAGCCAGATACCTCACAAACGGTAACAGGTGCTGGGTTGTGCAGGACAGGAAAGTCAGAATTCAACATGCGTTTGCCAAGTCTCACACAAAATAGCTGAAAAGACCCAGCATCTTTCTTTCCTATTTCACTACACTCAGCATATATAAATTAATGACAAATGCAATATTACTTATTTAATAGCCTCATGAGCTATGAGTATTTCACATCACAAGGAGAAAATAAATTTTAAATGAAACTTAATGTGTTTAAAATCAACTTTATCAGATCTGGAAACACAAATACTGTGTGCTTTAAGTAATAATGCTAAAGCAACAGACAGACTTAAGTTTACTGGGGATTTTTTATGGGTTTCTTTTAGAATTTATATGCAGTTCTTTGGGTATAACATTATTGCAGTGCCTTTCCACTTATAATGTTTCTCTTTGAGGATAGTTACATCATTTTTTCTCCCCTGTATCTTACATTTAGATCTACATATGCTACTTTTTTTCTTTTGATCTGGGAATATATAAGGACATATGACCTTAAATTAATATTGCATTCAGCACAAAAGGCCTTATAGATACACACAAGGTCTAAGTTATGGCAGATATAGGAATGTTGATTTTAAATGCCTAGCTCTTATTTATACAATATTTTAACCACAACTAAAAGCTACATATAAATTCGGTGGGGGGTTTTGTTTGGCTAGGTTTTTGCTCTGCTTTATATTTGATAATTGAATACTTTCACGATCGTGTTCCATGATCCCATGCACATGACACAGTAGTCGGCAGGCTGCTGTTCAGGCTGGCCCCGCTGCATCTGGCATATAGAAATCTGGAGCAGACCACGAGAGCTCTCACTGTGCTCCCTGTCAGCACTTTGTTCTTACAGATGGGCCAACCAGTAGCTCACATTAATTGTATCTCCATCACATATATACTTTTGCCAGGCAAAAAAAGGCAGCTAAATCCACATACTCAAATAATTCTTATTCACCTGCATATCTGTCCATGCACACCTGGTTTTTATTTCTTTTACTACAGCACTCAGAATGAGCATGAGCAGGGTCTTACTTCCCGAATGAGGTGGAAGAGGCCATGTACATAATATACCCACCATAGGCTGGGCTAGTAAGAAAGGGCACTGTGGCAGCCAAGCTGGTTAAGGCTGTGCAATAGTTACTTGTCTTGGAGTTTTCTCCTAACATTTTTCTCCTAGGTGTACCTCTGCTCTACCCTTTTGACCATTTGGTCATTTAAAGAGTGAAAGTGGAATTTTCAAAAACATTTTATCAACCTATTGCTATTGCTGTGATTCCCTACAGCAACACCCTTCACTGACTGCAAGAACAGAACTAGACCAAAGTCTACACTCTTTATTTTTCTAAGTATCTGCGGTCAGCCTTCTACTGACCTGCCAATTCTGTGTGGTTAACTGCTGAACATGCCCGCCCTGCCCTCAGTAATAGTTAGCACATTAAAAGAGCCTGCTTAGAAAAGAAGGCATTTCCATACACGTTACTTTGCAGATGTTTAACAACTATTTCTTGATTGGGATTTTCCTGAGAGTGCCCCAAAATACATGGAGATAACGGCTCTGGCAGGACCTGGCGCTCCTGCACGTGTCCATGAGCAAGACATGCAAAGGCATCTGCTCCCTCAGGTGAGGTAAAGCTGTGGCTGATACTGACACCCCAGGAGCCTGGGAAGCTTGAGCTGCCTCCAGCCCTGTCCTGCAGGAAAGTGTTTTTGAATTTCACCAGGAAGCCCCACTCCTCTTCACATGGCTGCGGGCAGTGGCCACCTCTGCACGGTGCTGGGAGAGTCAGTGCAGGGAGCAGGCTAAAGCACAGCCATACCTGGCTGGCTTTTGTACACCCACATCTCTTATTCCATACCCATGCAAGAAAGTTTACGCATCCCAAAGGACTTTACTGCATGTGATTTCAGACTCCATAAGACAGACCCAGGGTTGACTGATCATCCCAATGTGGCTACATTATAGCAGCAGAGCATCGGTATCAGGGGTTGAAGGGCTCCAAATTTTCATTGCCACCATCATCTAAAACTCACATTTGAGGATAAATTTGTTTCCAGCTCACAAGGTGAATTTAAGATTGAGTATATGCTTATGCTTGAATTGAAAACAGAGCCGTGCTTTCTACTCAACTAGTAACTTCTTTGGGATAAGAATCTTCTCTTTAAATAAATAATATAACAAATAATAAACTAACATAGTTTTGTAAAAGTATCAGAGTATTTCCAACCAGATTCTTAAAAAGTACAATGTATTTTTTGTTATACATCAAGGAGCAAAGAAGATAGACTAAGATGCAATGAGAAA
Organism: Pelecanus crispus; assembly: GCF_030463565.1. NCBI lineage: Eukaryota > Metazoa > Chordata > Aves > Pelecaniformes > Pelecanidae > Pelecanus > Pelecanus crispus. The sequence goes on from NC_134648.1 coordinate 11,852,408, forward strand.
AAATGCACGCGAAAGGCAAAAGATAACATGTGGTATACAGTCACATAGATCAATTATTTGGAAAGTTTCAAAGGAAAGAAAGTGGGTTTTAAACTTTTCAGTAAGATGAGAACATCATCCTGGTTTTTAATGCTTCTGATAACATGTCGTTCCATTAATCATTTATAAATACCTGGCCAAGTTTACTTGCATTTACATCTGGCCTTCTTGAGATAGTTTTAGAAAAAAAATCAGTACGATTTTTCTTACTAAGCTTCACTTGTGCCTGTGATTTTGCAGATCTGTGTTACATGAATATTCCAGCAAGCACATTGCTGGCACACCGGGCCACCAGGTCTCTTTTTGTAGTTCATTAGAACCAACAGAAGACACCACAATTTGTTCATAAATATTAGGCAAAGAGATTTATGTGAAATCCAGCAATACCCTACTCATGATGAAGTATTTGCCAGGATCTAGGTTCATGAGATCTGGCTGCCATGAAGACTGCAGCAGTAGTATTTGCATGCTAACATGGCAAACCCATCATGATAAACTATGCAAAAACTGTAAGGTCCATGCAAAACCCAGCAGGGACAGCTTTAGATCTTAACAGTAGCAAAGTCTTAAAAGATGTACAGAATCTCCAATCTGCTAAGCCACATCCTGTTACTTGCTCAAGCAAGAAAGAAAACAGAGTATATCTTTCTGGAAAGAGACTACTATACTAAAGTGAAATTCTTAGCTGAAATCAGAGATGCATTGGGCTAAAAGGCAGAGGTTTCAAAGCACAAGACCTCTAAGTTTCTTGCCTGTGCCCAGAGAAACCTGGCCAAATACCCTAAAAATCAGTGAGGTAAAGACCTTGGGGGCAAAAGGATTGATCTTGAGTCAAATAATGACTTACAAAATCCTTTTCCTGAACTTCTTGTCCAATTGATTTTCTTTAGACCTATGATCTTTTGAAGACATCTTTTGGGGCGCCTCAGTAAATTCCTATGGTGGCATTTCTACCCACATCCTCCTCCTGGGCCAGCCAAGTCTTCCAGCTGTTGACCAGCTGGCTGAGAAGTCAACGTGGCTGCAATGTTTTGAACATGGAAAAAAGTTTGACATATTACTTCCAATAAACCCAGCAGGCAGGTAGTTCCTGTGCAGTCCTGAGAACTTACATGTGGTATTATCAGAGGATTCACCACCATGCCCATCTGCCTCTGAGGCACGCAGGATGGAAGGGAAAGGACATAACAGTAGAAGAAAAAGCTCACATTCAAATATGCCAAAAATTACCTTGACCTCTGAAGAAAAGCAGCTGTCGATCTGTCCTCTGAAGAGGAGAGAACTGTCACTCAGTTCAGAGTCACTGAGCACAGGAAAATGGTGCACAATGGTGCAGGTACTAATATAAGCCCAAATCTTGCTTATCCACTTCTCTCATCTTGAGCAGCACATTGTCTTGCTCTGTAAGGCTCTCCCACTGGGAGAAAGCCACAAATCAAGATGACCTGACAGAGGTAAAATTAGTGGAATTTGAAAATTAAGGCAATTAAGGTTTTGATCACCAATTCTTAGTGATCCATGCAGTGACACTTTTCCTTCAAGTCTTCAAGGAGCTGTTACAATTTGTATGTCATGCCTAAGGAAATTAGGTGGTTAATTCCTATGTTGGAATGTGAGGAAGTTGTTGATCTCATGGAGTTTGCAACCTCTTGTGTTAAAGGTAGAGTCAAATGCCCTCTGACTTCAGGGCGTCATTATTCCTAAACTATAAAATGAATCTGTGAACTCCAAGACAGTGTGATTTACTTACCAGCATATTTATTAAGAAACTGATATAATTTCTTACCTATAGATCTCTCCTAGACATACATTATTACATTGTAGATATTGGTGGAGAGAAATGGCTACGGAAATGATTCAGGGACTTCAGAGAGTGAGATATAATTTTATTTTTTCAAATAGAAAATTGCTCGCATGTAGTCCATTTAGACATAGTCAATACATTCCAGCACATCACATCATACTCAAAAATGACAGCGCCAAGGACTTAAAAATGAGCAAATCTATTATAAGGTAGTGAATCAATTTACAGAAAAAACTGAGCAACAAGATAACTTATAACGAAACCAATGTTTAAATACATTTCTAATACAGGCACCCATATTAAATTGACCTGTGAACAGTGCACATAGCTTCTCTTTTTTCCCCTCCTTCTCTACTCATGATATATGAAGACCTGCTTTAAATGATTTAAGCGTTTATTATTTTTCTAAATCACTTGCACAGTCCATTTTTTGATCTAATCTTGTGAGGTACTTAATATCAGGCAGGGTAGCAGTAGCCTGACAGGTTTTTCCACCCAAGAGCAGACACACAGTTTTGGGTGCAGCATGCATTATGACCACATGGCATCCAGAAAAGTATCTTTTAGCAAAGAATATTTTTGAGATCCATAAAATGCTGATGTCCCTCAGCTTCTGTTGACTCTAATACTCTCATGAACTCAAATCTTTGGAGCTAAAAGGAAAGCACCCTTTCACATTTGGTTTTATAGCCAAACCGGTATCTGCTGTAAACTGAAATCTCAGGGCTTATATACAATTCAGAGCAACCTGAACCTGACCAATTGCAGTGTGTGCATCTCCCCTGGGCAAGCAGGCTGGGCTTTGGTAGAAGAGAGCAATCTCCTCCTCAGGACTAGGGGCATCACAATTCTCTGAGGCTGCCCTTCCTCTTCCTCTTTGTACGGCAGCAACATGAAGGTGACTGGACTTTTTAGATTGTAAAAGTGAGGTGAAAAAAACAATCTTTGACTGATATAACTGGAAGCTTCTGCTGAATTCCCCTCGTGTGCAAAGCACTAAGAGGTCCGCTTTAAAACTTTTTAAAAATACCTTGGAAGCATTATGAGACTCTGTTTTCTACAGAAAACTGTGATAGATGTTCTAGACAGTCTTGTTCTATGGGATTACACAAGGCTTCTGGGAACAGTGATAAAATCTAGAAATTTTCTCCACAAAACTGGAAATACCAGTAGATCTCAACAGAGAAAATTAAAATATTTATTGCTGCCCTGCCTGCTCTTACTTTGTGTCAATCTTAAGTAATAGAGTTAGTTTAAAAATCAATCGCTGCAATCCACCTCAATAAAAATGTAATCTGAAGATCAGGTATGCTTAGCCTATGAATGACAGGAAAAAGAAAAGTCTGACGGTAATTTTGGAACATATTCAAGAATTCTGCTATGTCTTTCCACTGCCATGAAAGACAAATTATATTGTTAAAGCCCTACATGCTATGTTTTAAGGGTATCCCTTCAAGATATGGTAACTGAGAACATTGTTCAAAAATCTTAACTCATATTTTATTACTAATTATTGACCAAATCAATAAAGCTATCTACTCTACAATGCACAGCTTTACCTATACATAGCTGTTAGAAATACACATTTATCAATCAAAAGCAGAGACAACATCCAAACTGTAAAATGTAACCAGACACTCTTATCCTCTTTAAACAGTCTGATAAATAAATATAAATACATAAATATTGCAGAACAATAGTATATTCCTTGCACCAACAGAGGTATATTATTTATCTGTGGTCAATAGTAAAATCTTGCTTTTATCTTTAGAAAGGGTATTTTAAATTTCTTGCAATACAGCAAAAACTTAATTAATAAATTATTGTGACAGAACCCAGTGTGTCTGTTACCCTACAAGTACTTACCAAGAGTTTTTTTAGTTTAAAGCTTTTGTAACAGGAATGCTTCTAGCTTTGGCTGTACCATAGGCAACTGCTGCAAATTAGCACCATTCATGAAATAACGAGAACATCAAATCTTCTCAGAGCATGAGGTAAAATGATATTCAAAAAGAAACAGTCTTTCAGTTTCTCTTTTTTTTTTTTTTCAGTTTGAAAATCTAGTGCATCATACATACAGTTGGGGATACTACCAATCTTAAATTGCAGAATTATCTCAGATTTAAGTAAGTACCTAAATTACACCAAATACTAAGGAGAATTTCTGCACATCTGCTTTGCCAATATCTACAAATGCATGTACAAAAAAAAAGATAGCACATAGTTCCTTTAAGCAAAAATATGCACATATTCTTAAGCAGCAAGATAAATGTAGCTTAAATATACCCCCAATGTTTTCTATCAAATGTTGACATTACAAACTCAACGTTTTTTGCAGTCCTTTTGAGGAATTATTCTCAGGGAGATCTTTAACTGCTACACCACTCATCACACCCTGTGATACTATTTGTGATGTATTTTATCAAGCAATTGTAAACCCTACCCTATAAATACTAACTGGGTCTGGATTACTATTTTTAAATCATCATTTAGTATATTTTAAAGACCTTAAGCTGGGACATACAAAAGCTTTTTTGAGCACGTACAGTTTTAAGGGGAGTCACCCCTTTGATAATCCCTTACCATTTTATGAAGTGTAGGGATTTAATATTGCTTTAACTTCTTGTTCAAAAATACATGGTGCACTAAAACTTAAAAATACCTGGAAAATTAATTTCTGACATTGCATTCACAATAGTTTTAATGAGTGCTTATATGCAGTTATTAGTCAAACGACCCTTCCTCCACCAGAAATAAAAACTAACCTTATTTTTATATGAAAAGCTTGCTTTCTGACCTTTAAATAGTTCAGCATGGCTTGGCTGTGCCAAATTATTAACAAAACCACATACAGATTCAGACAAACAGATGGAAAATAATGCCATCTCAAAAATACTAAATGATGTCATCATGTTTCTCAGAAACTCTATTCTCAGCATTAAAATAAAATTCCAAGAAAACAACAGAGCTCTGACTTCCCTTTCACAGACCCTGATCCCCATCAGACAGGTAAATTCAGTCCTATTTTGTATTCCGGTGATCCTTTAAGCTGATAGTAGAATGCCTCACACTGGTATGAGCAAAAGAACTGCTTAAGAGCTTTTGATAACACAATGACATGTTTCCCAAATAAAGTGATTTTAAATTTGAATTCCTTCATTTTTCAGAAGACTGTATCTCCATGATTACAAATATTCCTGAAATCATGATTATTTGCATGTGGCTGTTTAAATCCTGCTCAGCTGATAGCCTCTAGATAATATAACGCTTTCAAAGTGCTGGTCTTCTGCTTTTTCTTTCACTCTCTGCTCCTCTAAGGTAGACACAAGTTTGTCCCTTTCTTCAACCACTTTCATCATCTCAGTAAAAATTTCATCCTCCTCATTCAGATCCATCTCATCTTTAAGGCTGTCTAAAGGATCACAAAATAAGAGGTCAAAATCCAGATCACTCTGTTGTTACACTTTGCATTTTAACTGTTGGTGTACAGCTTCAATTACTATTACAGTCAGTGACAAATGAAGTCAATAGCAGTCAATATTTTTCATGTTACAGTTCAGGAAAAATTTCTCCTGCCATTTAAGGTTGACCATTAAGGCTTCTAATGTTTAGAGTGGATCTTTTAGCAAAACTTAGACTGGAAAGGGTAAGAAGACCACTACTTGTTTATAAAAACATTTAAGCTGGAGTTCAAATTTAGCTTATAAGGTAAGAAGCCCAACCATAAAAAGTAGTATCTGTAAGAAAATGGAAAGTGTTTTTCAGAAAATGTATTGAAAACTGCCATCACTTACAATCCACATGCTTAGAACACAACAGGATATTTTGGGGTATTCAGGGCTCTGTAGCCCCCCTTCTCCCTGCATTCTCTTTTCTATATATCCCCATGCTCTCTTTTCTAATACTAAATGAAAGGACAAGCCCAAACTGTAATCTCAAGTACCTAAAAGCAGTTCCAAAATACTGTTGTAACCAGTGATGCTACAGTTAACATAAAAGCAGATAACCTTTTTTGTGTTTAGGTGGTTGAAGAAATTACTTTCCGTTGCTGCCCATCATCGCGTGTTAGCTGGATGTTGCTGCCTGCACAGCACAATTAGTGGAATTACACGTGCGAGTGCTTCTGATCCAGTTCAATGTAAACCTGGACAGGTTAGCTTAGCTGTTTTCACTAGAAGTCAGATGAGAAGATCTCACAAGTTGCATTTTGCTGGCTGAACTGCACTCGTAGAAGAGCACAGGAGGAAAAGCCTCAGCCACTCTGGTCCTTTTTTGGAGCAAACCGGGATGCATACAGGCATGGTCTATCGCTGTGGGCTGGAACATACTCTCCCCTTTGACTTACCATCAATGGCCATTTTCTCTCTCAGCTTTTGTTCCAACCTGCTTTGATGGTCCTCCAATTCTAGTTCTTGGGCTCTAGGTACAATAAAAAGTACATTAAAGAATGAGCTTTTTTCAATGAAGACATATATGTTAATATTATTTCAACCAAGAGATTCTGCATTCTGTTTATCCAGTATTTTCTCCTCATGGGCAGTCAAGGCTAAAAGGTTTGCCTGCGCCTACATTGCCACAGCAACGCCAGAAGTACCACTACCACCTTTTGCATTATGTATCAGATTAAGCTCCCTCATAGACTGCAACACTTAAGGCTATAACCAGCTGTGCTTTGTTGGTGGCACCCACAATGTAATTCTGGATAGGACTGAACGCTCCCACACGCGAAGGGCCCTGCCAGGCACTCTGCACAGGGACGGGTCCCGAGGCAAGGGAATGAACACATGTGAACACGTCCAGACAACAACGTTTTGTGTCCTGCAGTGATAAAAGCAGCCTGCTTTTGCTTTTTTAACTCTGCTTTGCAGACAGTGTGAGCAGGAAGCATTGCTGCCACAATACCCAATGACAATCGAAGCGGAAAGAAAAGGTTTGGCCCCCAGCAGTATCAGCACAGCTGGGGAGAAACTGGGGTGCAGCTGGAGCTGGTTGCTGGGCTGCAGCTCTGCACACAGCGTGGGGGGCTGAGTGATATGGAAATGATAAACGGCAATGAGCAGCCTGCACTGGTGTGAAATCCAGGGGTGAGTAATGACTGCTGCAGCTCTCATCGCCTTCCCACATTGCCCAGAAATAGTGGAGAAAATAGCTGAGAGTCACCTCTGCCTATCTGTTGAGTGCATTTCCAAGGAGGCGAGGGAGCTACAACCAATATTGTTTCCATCAACCACAGACAGTGGCATCTGAGATGGTTTTTATTTGATTGGTGTATCTGCTTGTTTCGTAGCTGTAGTGAACTCCTAGATCTTTTCTCCTATGTCCAATAAGAACTGAGATAAACTTGTCAAACTATTTTTCTTCCACAGGAGAAAGTGCCCCAGTGTTCATTAGACCCACATTATGTAAAGGCAGAGCATCTATATGCACCTTTATTTCAGATGACTGAGAGTGCTGAAATTTAAGCTATATATGCTATACTGGTTTAGGCTATCGTGTAGGATGGAAATAATTGAACCATTGTGAGAGGGAAGGTCAAGGAGGGCTCAAGTGAAAATCTGTGTTCAAAACAGATTGTAGCTACTCTGGGTACATTTATTCCACTACAGTCTCAAACTGCAGCACGCAGCAGGGTGTTCAGGTGTATTGTGAGTATACTTTCCCTCTCTCCCCTCCCCATCTTTAGTACTAATGCTTGTCCTTACTTACATAATCAGGAGCTCAGACTCATAACGCATTAATTTATTCTTCTCCAGGACCAGCTCAAACCATTCATGTAGCATCTGAGTTTCATCCTTTGTGCCTGAATCTGTTTAAAATAGGAGACTTAAGTGTGCATTACCAGCTTTCCTTCCAATGCTCTTACCATTAAGTTGACTTTAAATAGTCCTCATTTGTAAGCCTAGGTGAGTTTAAATGTACACTTTTTTGCTATATGTAACTGACATCAGTAACGTCGGGGTGTAACAGGTATAACATTCTTCTCTACATTTAGTTGAATGTTGTAGTTTATTGCAGTTAAAGATGCATTAGATTTAAAAACACTTTTGTTTTAGAAGTTTTTTTCTTTCAAATAATCATATAGACTTTCATTTTTTTAATGGGCACTTTTTCTTTCTCTCAGTTCTGCCTTTGATAACATAGTTTCTCTGTTGATACTGCACTCCAGCAGCTGAACTATAGGTATAAATGGATATCCCATTAACACAATTGGACTTCAGGATGTACACGCTGGCAAGTATGAGCTAAGTCCCTGCTTCCAGTGGGCGTCAGATGCACAATGAAATCCTCTACACATTTCCATTCATTTGCCAACTGGCCTCTAAATCTGCATCTGCTTTGAGTGATGGGAAAGGCTGTGGGACAGGACAAATCTCTTATTACTGGGTGGTTTTGTAACACTTCGGGCCAGGGCATCGCTGTTAGGCACCATACAGACACAAGACACGAGATGGTCTCTCTCCCAAAGAGCTCACAGCTTTGACTCTGCCTTGCTGAAGAGGAGGACGGATTTCTCTTTCACCAGGTGAGGGCCTTTACTGCTCCTAAAATGCCATCTGTACAAAAATCTTTGGCAATGAAGAACCCCTGGGTGTTTTCAAGTGGCAAGTCAGAGCACGTATGTATGTATTTTCCTCGCTGTCCTTTTTAACATGCTCATCACGTCACATTTTCCATTCATTTTCTTCACAAAACAAAACACCACCGCACCACACTTCGATGCAGAATTAGAGCAGAAGCAATGGCACTGCAGACACACCTCCCACAACGACTGCTCTGCCCGTCCACTGTCTGTTGCCATAAAATAGTTATCACTTGCAGGAAGCAAATATTTTACACTACTCCGGGTTGAGACAACAATTTAAGTGACACACTGACCCCTTCAAAAGCATAAAAACAACAGCCAGCCCATGCTCTGCCTCAGCACGTGGTAGCTGCACACCCCACCATGCTGCCGCTGCGCGTTGCAGGCAGGGACAGCCAGACCTGGGACAAAGCAAAAGGAGGTGCACCAGCAGGCAGGGGAACACAGCTCTCTCCTCCTCAGTATTTACATCATGCTGCTAGATAACCAAGCACAAAATCCCCATAAACCATCCTGGCTATTTTCTGTGGATGGAGACTTATGTGATTTCTCCTATTTTAAGAGGACTGCACCTTTATTTCAGATGACTGAGAATGCTGAAATTTAAGCCCAAAGGTCTCAGGTTCAAGCTCCAGAGATGACAATTACAAGAGTATCATTAAACTGGTATACCAAGTGGAGAGATACCCAGAGTCCTGGACAGCTCAGCAGTGTTTCAGGTGCCTTTCTGTTGTCATTTTGAAATGCGCTTTGTTCTTGGCCCCAGGAATTACCCTCTTGCCTCTACTGCTTCAGCTGTTCCTCACTTTAATGTCCAAGCCAGGATTTGACTCCACTCAAGACCAGCAGTTTAAAGCCCATCTCCTTCGGGCAGTAATGATCTTGCCCAATGCAGCTGTTTAGCAATCTTTCTGAGCAGGAGGGAAATTGTTGGGTGTTTGGGATCACCGGCCCATTTGCAAGCCTTCACCAGGCACTGTCATCCCAGACAGCCTCCTGCCAGCGTTGGAGGAATTCCAAGGGCCCTTGTGCCAAGGACAGGTGCCATGCTGGCTTGGGTGCACTTCTCTGATTTCTCATCAGGATTTGACCCTCATCTGAAGTTACCATGAAATGCGAGGATAAAGCAGCAGGAGAGGGCAGAGCAATCTTGGTCTGATTTCTGCCCAATTCCATTAAAACCTGGCAGTAATGTATGTGTTCCTGTGGGATCTTCCAGGTCAGCAAGTGGGGATAAAAAAATGTCTTCTCAGAGTGACTGCTGGAGCAGTTCTCACTGGGACATGCCAACGGTGGTTTCTCACAGATCCAGTGCAGGGATGCAGCATTAGTATTCAGAGCCTTAGGTCTTCATATGCCACCATCAGAAGTTATCATCAAAATTTGATCTCTCTTACTGTCAGCAAAACCACAAAACACTGCAATTGCAGGTATGCATATGTCCTGCACACACACAGAGGTTTATTATTCCCTTTTTGCTGTTTTCTTGATTAGGCAAAAATTTTTTTTTTTTTTAATTAATGTTTCCTCTTTACACATTAAAGTCTCGATATCTCTAATAAAAGCCTGTGTATCATAGGTTGGTTGAGGTTAGCAGAGAGTAATGCACTTTGCAAAAATGCCACTCATTTTAGCAAAATCCTCAGTGCAAGCTGAAATAAAAATAGCCCTTGTTTTTCCTCCTTCTCCATCCCACAGAACACCCCCCAAGTGTTCCCCGGGGCATTTTTTCCCTTTGCTTTTAAAATGTTTGTTAATAATAATGTTAATAGTTATTTAAGTCTGATGGAGTGCTTTATGCCTTCCAAGAGCAGAACAAGCCACTGAAGTCTTTTGCGTAACACAGTATGACAGATCTTTTTAAAGGTTAGAGGGAAAACAATTTGTGAGTTTGTTTTGTGATCCATGCCGGCTTTTTCTTACAGCATTGCTAAAGCAAAACTTTCTTCCTGGTCTACCCAAGTCTCCTTTAACCTAGATCCCTTTTGAAAGTCAGATATTCTTGTAATTACATCGTAGCTATTTCTATTTTCATCACTTCTGAGGGCATGACAGGCTGCAGAGGAGTATTTACTGAACACTGTTCTCAAAACCTCAACCTTCTGTTCTCCAGAGCAATGCTACGCTGTTCCTCTGTAAAGCAGTCACACAGTAAAGGGGGCTCAGCCAGTTTGTGCCTTTTTAATAAGAGCTAAACCTCATACTCCTTATTCCTACAGGTTTTCAACTGATTTCTTTTGACTCTGTTGAAAGTTCTGAGAAACCTTGGATATGCTCCTTATGAAATAAAAAACTAGCTGGAACGTGTGCAGATATTTGTTCACCTTCCAAAACATGGAGAGATTTCTTAACGTTCTCTCAATACAGATTTTCTTCTTTACCATCATTCTTCATGATTTGTGTAGCCAACTGATCGGTTATGCTAATTTCAGTGGAAAACGTGTTTTGAGATTTTATTTCTGTATTTTCTTGTAGGCAGAAGATCTCCATAAGCCTCCACAAATGTCAGTGGAAAACAAAGCGACGGTACATCAGTGATTTATTATTTGGTATTTTGAATCAGAATAAAGGGAATAACGGGCATGAAAAATTATTCATAGGACTGATGTTATTTCTTTTTTTTTTTTAATGCATGAATTGTTGTCACTGCAATTAGAAGATTATCAAAGCCTCATTTTGCTCATCAGTCTTCATGGCAGTTGTTTCGCACCCACGCATGTTCTCGTCTAATTCAGTTGAGGAGCTAATGAATAACTCTCCCTAACAAAGGGGCCATTCATCCTGGGCTTACAGAATTATTAGAGGAGAGTTGCGTAAATGTCACTGAAGACTAGTGTTTGCAGGCCTGTCTCTAAATTTGGTTATTCACAACCTTTGCAGCTCAATATTATTGCTGAACTGTGATCGTTTTCTAATTACCTTAATAATACCTATTAAATCATTTGAATTGCATAAGCACAGACCTGCTTAAATACAACTTAACCTAATAAACACTGGTCATTCATTAAACAATAATGCTCGTTATTTTTAAGAAGGTTGAACAGAATATTAAACTCACTGATGCCTGTATCATTACATGTATGTTATTACAAGCAACAAAGCACTCAAATTTTGTTTGGGAAACTTATGGCTTCATGCTTTTGCACCAGAAGAGTTATTGAGACACAGTAACATCCTACGTTTCAGTATCTGCCCTATTTGTAACTTGCAACCTACACACAAACAATCAACAGGGAGAAAAAAAAATAGTACTTTCACCTTAATGAAGGCAATCCAATTACTAAGGATGAGAAGAGAATGAGAAGCATCAATCTGTTGGCAGACAGCCTTCTTTAGGAAATGCGGTTGTCAAAACAGCAAAAACAAGAGGTGGCTCTAGGCCATTTATCCTGGTATTCAGTGTCTATCCCAAGAGCTAGAAGCCTCTTGTCCCTCTATTTTTGAGATTTCCAAAATACATCCACCCTTATAAAAATCAGCAGTAAATTAAAAAGCTAACGCTCCAAATCCTCAAAGTCTTTTTAGTAGACTTTCTCATAGGCAGTATGGTGGGTGCCATTTGATAAATGGTTATGTTTTCATTAAGGGAAAAAAAAAAATCCTAGCCTTTTAAATAACATTTGAAATAGTTTGGCACTATCAATTATAGGAAATTAGTCAATTAAAAGGTTGGACAAATGCTCTCTTGCTGAACTAATTAGTTCAGTGTTAGAATTGGGGCGATAACTGCTAAGAAATATGGCATTAAAAAAGCCAGCATGTAGAGATTTTGCTGGGTTGCCTAGCTAAGACAACAAGATCAGGTGCCAAAACATATCTAGGTTTTCAGTGTTGTGCAACTGCCTGTCATGAAAGCACGAGGTTCAGCTTTCTATAACAGAGGTAAATAAAGACATGTTTGCGATCAGGCTGTCAGCTCCCCAGAGTCCTTTCAGCACAGAACCACAGCCCCCTCTGAAGTCCCTTACACGCATGGTTCACATTCCCATCCCCATTTTGAGCCTGGCAGGAACGCCTAGATGTCCTGTCCCACTGCGGGAGGCCTCCCCAGCTTCACCCCGTGCGCGCTCGGGAGCATTGGTAAGGCTGGGCTGGCAGGAGGAGGCCACAGTCCTGGGTGCTTGGGACTCTTGGTTCAGGCGAGTGAAAACCTTGCCTCCGACCAGGGCCAGGATGACATCCCTGTTATCTTCCACCCGGTGCGGGGAAAGCTGTGTGGTTCGGGTCTGTGTGCCTGCATGCTGCTGTTGCTATAGCATGGCCACTGGCTCTAATCGTATTAATGGCATTTCACACTCTGGGAGAAGTCATTATGGACTCTGTTACTAGGCACGGGCTGCTGCTGGCTTGGTAACTGAGATACAGCTCCTGGAAACCTCACTGGTTTCCTCCAGAAGAAGAAATTAAGCTCAAGGTGGGATTTTAAAAAATGGGTGGAAAAATGTAGATTCAGGTTCAATAGCAAGGCAAATAATTCCAAATCTGTGATAACCAACAGAAAATTCATAGCGTTCAGTGAAAAGGTTCTTGAGCTAACAGAGTTTGAGGAAAAGGGTAAACAATGATTTTTGTCCTTCCAGTTATTGTTTCATTTCAGATTTTGCACTGAACTCTATTTCTATGACAATCATTAAACCGTCTCTGCTTCGAAAAAGGTTAAAAAAAACCACCACCAAACACACACACGGCTTCATTTACCTGATTCTCCTCTCAGTTCTCTCTCCAGTTTGACACCAAAAATCTCCAGAGCTCTTTGTCTTTCCTCCAATTCTTCTAGTTGGCGCTGGACTGCCTGCAAAATTGTAATAATATAAAAGCTACAGACATAGCTTAAAAATTCAGAGACGAAAGATGGTCTCAGTGGTTAGAGAAACAGCTTGAAAAGGTCTCTGAGGAGTCATGGGATTTGCAAACTCATTGAGCATATTAGGCGCTTACGCAGTTTAATAATTCCACTACGTATCTATCCACATTTTTATGTGGGTAAGTATCATAGGTACTAAAAGAACCTCAGTTTTTCTGAACTTTAGCTCTCCTGTTGTAAAACAGAGATCATAATGTTTCTGTGTCTCGCAAGGTGCAAAAAGTCGATACCTTACACGTTCAGAGGCATGTATTCTGACATGCTACATGAACAAAGCTCATATAAATATTGAAAGTTTACAGCTAGAAAGCTTTGCTAGCTATTTTGTTGTCCATAGGGTTTTGTTGTTTGTTTTGCTTTTATAGTTCCCAAGTTTTTGACACAGGGAGGAAACTGTCTAATAGCTAAGAAGTGATAATTCAGTGGCACTTCAGGATGGACTTTTACATTCACTGGTCCATCCGCTTTTACATAAGATTTTCAGAGGTGACATGCAGATAATAGATATGAAACACCTTAAAAGGTTGAACTGTCAAAGAGAGATGCTCAGCAGTTCCCATTTCAGCTTGTGTCAGCCAAGCCCTCAGGAACAGCCTAACAAACTTTCAAAGTTTCAAAGGTTCAAAAAAGTTTGGACTTGATTATTTCCACAAAGCAGTAAAATAAGAGAAGGCATGTATGCATCTAATTTTACCTTCAGATAATTTACAATTCTCAGATAAAAACTATAACATAGTTGCTCTTACTTTGGATTAAATAAGATACTATTCTTCTTTCCCATGGGTTTTATTCTGTCATGGATTTTATAGTAACGGCTAGATATTAGCATTTTCTAAAATCCACTGTCTGGTTCAAACACCAAATTTCTCTCCTTTTCAGTTACATATTTTGCAAAAGCAGTGATGTCTACAAAAAGATATTTCAGATTCGCATCTGAAAAACAACTTACTAGTTTTCTTTTTTGATTTAATATTAGTACAGAAATAGCAAGTGGAAGCTCCATCCAAAACTATCCACCTACTATAGTATACAACAGAAGATGATGGACAAGTCTGCCTTCAAAAAGCCTGCTCTCCCCACTACTGTATCTTGATTACCATTACAACCTGAATTAAATCTAGCTCAGGTTTCTCTGCCCTATGCTACAGTACAGACACACACAAAAAAAATGCTAATGGCCACATAAAACATTAAGTTTTGTGTATATATATGTATATGTGTATATATCTATATATGCATATAGATATGTGTGTGTGGTAAGTGAAATAGATAAAGCTGAAAATTTTTACACCTGAAAGAACAGTCTGAGATCAAGCTGTGCAGAAGTGCATTCCCAAATCTTTGAACTGTAATTGGAAATAATAAAGCGTTAGCAGAGTCCAGAGCTTTTCCAGCATTTTCCGAAGAGCAAGGCCTGTATAAAGTGAAGTGACTTTCCATCATTAGTAAAGAAAACAGTTGACTCTCACTGTTATGGCAGAGAGAGAACAAAAACCATCACTGTGTTTTCGTACCCTCCTGTAGTACACAGGGGTAATAGTCGAGTTTCTTACATTCTCAGGGACTGATATTATTCCTCCTTTCTATCTCTTCCCCTCTTCAGCATATTCTTCTCTTATGGCCAGTCACTATTCCCTCTTGTTCTTCATACACATTTACAAAATTGTGATGATCTCCTGGGGCACATGTGGATTTGTCACACACAGAGTTGCAAGGCCCTGCCACGTACGTCTTCCTGCTCCTGACGTTTTGGGGGGGATTTCAACACAGAAGGCAGTGAGCCACAGTGAGGAGCGAGGGGAGGTGCAGAGCCCACACTGGGTACCCCCCATCCTCACTAGTCACTCTTGGGAGACAAATGGGACATCTGTGAGCTACGTTTTCACCTGTGCTTTGTGAAGCCTCTTCAGCTCCTCTTGTTTAATCAATTGCTTTGTCTCCTTCTCCAGCTTCCTTCTCCTTCTGAGAGTCCTTTTTACCTACAAAAGAGAGAGAGGGAAAAAAAGGCAATCAAAGCATAAGTATGCCATTACAGGTTTTCTCAAACCTTCCCCAGAATCACAGAACCGTTGCGGTTGGGAGAAACCTCTGGAGATTGTCTAATCCTGCTCCTCTGCTGGAAAGCGAGGTGAGCTACTGCAGGGTGCTTGGGGCAACCTAACTGAAATGAAAATATTCATGCAGGAATATTTTCATGCATTTGCCTACGCTGACTTTAAATCATTACAAGCTCTTATTGCAACCCTAAGTGAGTGGGAACTGTGTCTGTCAATAAAAAAAATGTCTGAATCACAAAGTTGACTATATACAACATACCACCGTACGTGGCTTCTGCAGACATCACCGTGATCAGGGAAGAAGCCAGGCACAGGTAGTGGGAAGCACCAGTTTAAGGAAACTCAACCCATTTCTATGGCTGTAGCTGCTAAGTAGTAAAATTCACTTTGGATCACTTGTAACACAGTGAGAGGGATGTATCTGAAAGAACCCATCATAGGACACTACCTGAAGCCCTACAAAACCTGAAACCCTACAAAACAATGCTGTTTCTCTACTGCATTACAGAGGTTTTTTGCCCTTCCCTGGGGCACCTGTCACTGCTGCCGGGGAAGCGGGGCAGCACGTGCTGTGCTGTGCGGCTGGCCGAGGGAATCGCCTGTGCTTGCTCCGTCTTGCCCTTGACCCAAGCTATCTGGAAGTGCTTCAAGCCTGTGGTTTTCCCATTTTGCAGGAGACAGAATATATGAGCAGTGTAGACAAGATGATTAAAAAACTAACAAGCCAGGAAGCCACTAAATTTTTTTCCCACCAAGTTTTGCCAGAGAAAAACGGTGGTACTGGCAAAATAGCAGCCAGAGCTGGCATGAAAAGAGGTGCTAGGAGGCAGCCGAGAGAAACAAGCTGAGCAGGGAACGTGCATCGAAACTGAGTCACTGCTAACGCCCGTGTGTGACAGCTGCTCATTTACCCCGTTTCTGGCAGCTGCCCTGGTTCTGCCTGTCCCTGCGGCTGCCTGAACCGTTGGGAGCTGCTCCTATTCACTTTTCTCCCATGTCTCCCTTCTTTTCTCTATTTTGTTTAAACTTTACTTATTTCACCATAATATTAACTTACTAAAGATTGTCTTTCCTGTACCAGGAAAAATGGGTGATGAATTCTGACATCCCAGCGCACCCTGACGCAGACACCGGCGGTACGTGCTGCCGCACGCTGCCGTGCTTCTGCCTTGTGGCACTTTGTTTCCTCTGGAGCTGTGCAAGTGGGTTTCCATTCAGAGCCCCACTTAGCTTTCAGCTCGGCTGCTTTCTCAGCGTACTGGGCAGCCTCTTGCTTTGCTTTCCTTTTTTTCCCTCCTCAAAGGCAACAAATCAAAAGGTCACCTCATACTATTAATTCCACTTACCGATATTCCCTCCACAGGAAAGAGGTAAACACATTTCTGATGAGCTATGCAGGCAACAAAAGCTCTGTTTCTTCAAATCAGAGCTGGGTATCAAGAGTTCACTGGTGCTTTAACCCCACCGCTCCTGCTAGCTATCAGAATGGAGGCAGGGCTTGGAGACCCCGGGGTGCAGCCGGCCCTTTTGGCATATAGGGTCTGGGTGCGACTTCGTCGCTCACACAGTCGCGCTGATTAGGATAAGCACGGCGTTTTCCATGCAACCTGCCTGTAGTGCCTCTCAAATGAAGTTGTATTTCCTCCAGGGAAATCTGCATCTGTTCGGTTAATTTTTTCAATAGTTTGCTTGTTGGGCTACATATTAAGGCCACTTAAGAATTTCAGTGAAACATGTCTGCTTGTCAAATTAAGACCTTCCCTGTCAACATTGGTGTAACCTGGGGGAATTAAAGATCCAAAGAGGAAACAGAAATTTTGATTTTCATCTGTCTTAAAGAGTTTGAATGTATTTTTCTCTCCATGACACGTAATCTCCACTGATAAAGCGTTTCCATCCCCACTTTGAGAAATTGCGGTGTGTTTTAGATCAAAATCTAATGATGATGAATACAGTCCAACTGAGGAAATATCTGCCTGTTTCCAAGTCAAGGTTACCTTGTGTGTTAATGAAGGCTTGGATTCAAATTCATCATCAGAGGAAGAAGTAGAATACTCAGTAGCTTGTTTTCTGACAGGTAGGTGTTCACATCCTAAAATGCAGGAACAAAATAGTCAGTGAAGCAAAAAATACTGGTTTTTAACTTACACAGACGCTTTACACCTGCCCTGAGTTCTAATCAGCAGCACCTAGAGCAATTTGGAAATTTGGCTGACGGCATTAATTAAATTTTTGATCTCTGTCAAAAACTCTGTCTGGGTACATTTGATTTTTCTCAGGTATTGCATACAAATAAATTAATTCCTTGAGCACCCTGCATGTAGCATGCTGTTCTGAACACACTCAACAGTCATTAAAATGTATATCTGAAGTTAGCCATATTACCCAAATGATTGTATAAGACTCACTATACAGTGTAATTGAATGCAAAAAGTCTGAGCCAGCTCTTAAACAAATTACCCTTATGTGGCTTGTAGCATCTGGCACCCATTTTTACTACATGACATCTGCTCAGTGTAAAATAGTTGGCGTCAGAATGTCTGGTCATATAAAAAAATCACAAATGTAATCAGAAGCAAATGGACTAAGAGAACAAGGCTTTATCACACAGCCTCATGCAACATAAATATTTCATTAATTATGTCTAAACAAACGTCACTTATTTTTCTGCTTTAGGAATATTGTCACATCATTGAACTGTTGATTAAAATGCCATAATAAGTCAGGAAAATCCATACATCACAACAATGCACTCCATAAGGAAAACTCAAAGGCTGCCTTTGGAAGAAGCATGCTTTCAGAATTATAAATTAAATTACATTTAATTGCAGCAATTTTATCATGCCTGTTTTTCCAGCATCTTGTTTCAACTGGGTGTAAATATTTGAATTTCTTCTTAATTTGTCTAATTCATTGCTTCATTCTCTTTATTTCAGAAAATAAAACTGCTTTTGAAACATCTGTCTCTATGCTTCAACCTGCTACAGGGTTAATGATTAACAGCTGGGCAACATCTTGGAAATGCACATTATTTAAAGCTAACAGTGCCATTTTTCTTTGTATCTGCGAGGTAACAGTTGGCTTTCTATGTGCAAGTTGTATTCACATTAAAATCACTTCCCATTCTCCCAGTGCAAATGTTTCTTCTTTGCTCTGTCCTGGATCCCAGTCCTTAAGTAGGACTTCAGTCTCAAAACCTAATTGAAAATCAGGATCCATGAAACACGTTCATCCCAGGCGGTAAAGCAATGAAAGCAAATCCAAGTAATTTGAGGCAGAAATTTTGATTTTTCTCAGAAATCTCAATTTTAGAAGCACCCGGGCCTTGTGTCAATGAAACTGCAAGCTCAGAGGGTCCAGTGGAGCAGACCTGGGTCCTGCCCTCCTTTTTGCAGGACAAAGCCCTTGGGCAGCAGGAGGTGCAATAGCCCTGGCAGAAATGCCAGGGTGATTCCCCTGCTCAGAATTGCCCAGGCTGCCACCCCACACCTCCCCGCCTCATGGCACTTGGAGGAGGGACACAGCTCCTGCTTGCTGGCCTGCTGGGCACTTGCTGATGGCTCACGATTGCTGGGGGGACACCGGCGCCATGCACTGCCCCACGCCCTGCGGACAAGAGTGCAAATCCAACTGTGCCCCATATCTGCCCCTGGCAGGGACAGTCAGCTGTAAAGCCCTGCCCAGTGCACGAGATGGAGGAAGGCATGGGTGTATCACAGTTACTATTTCTTTTGAGGACTAAACTCGCCTACCTTGCTTTTCACTGTGCAACCAAGTTTGCAGTAACTACCCTGCAGTCAGGCTGCTGCTGAAATCAAATTCCGTAATACGCAAGCGGCAAACCTTACAGCCTGGCAGGGCTGGAAACACAAGCAATTACATGCTCCCTTTCTTCTCTCAGCTGTGGGAATAAGTGACTGCTTCCCCATGTCCTCCTTTTTTGAGTGATATCAATAATTTAAAAAGTGTTACAAGGTCTAGAGGAAAAGCAGCCTGCTGTAACACAAGGGCACCTGCCTCCTCAGAAGCGTGACTCAGGAGCTGTTTGCCTTTCTGGGACAGAAAGAGGCTCAATGACTTCCCCAAGGACTTCCATGGGCCATCTCATGAGGACAAGGAAGCTGATGTCTGTGCACAGAACAGATTCGTAACATCCACAGTCCTCCCAATGCATATCTGCTATGGAGAGCCAGGTATTTGCACCTTTCTCTGCAGAGAAAAGCCATTTAGATTGCTCTGAAACAGCTCAGCTTTCAAGGGATGTGGTACCCACAGCTCTGTGAGACAACAGCCACCTGACTGCGATCAGCAATGTCCTTCATTCTCTCCATCCAAGAAGCCTACAGGAAGAAGGACCACGTGAAACCACTCAGTGATGAGGCATCTGATGGATCTACCTGTGCGCATTGACAGTTATGGTCTCTGTCACGTTTATTGCATATACAATTTCACAGCACTGATGTCCTCTGTTAATACAGTGTGGATAATGGGCTGCTCCAAGGAGGTGCCCCAAAACACACAGCAAAGAGTGACAGAATTGGGATGAGAATACAAGTTTTTGGCTCCTAGATGTGTGGTCCTGCAACATTTTAGAAGTACAGAAACAGTGGGATAGTACATTTCTTTCAACATTAAAAGGGCAGCCACTCAGTGCTCTGCTCAGCTATTTTTCTTTGGCTATTTCCTTGTGGGAGAGACCAGAAATATGCTCTAAAGTGTACCCCAGATGCAAATTTCAACTTCAAGACAACTATAACAAGCATAGCAAGAAATTACCTCACTGAATGAACTTGCTTTATGCAGAGCTAGAGAAAAATACCACAAGTTTATTCTATTTTTGGAAAAAAAAAAACCAAAAACCCACAACAAAAACCCCACTCCTCTGTATCATCTATATGTTCTACTATAGGTGACTGAGCATTAATCTTTCCTATCTCTAAAGGGGTGGGACAGACAGAACTTAGCTGCCGACTGTGAGGATTTGGACGAGGAGTTCACACATAAAAATGTTCAACTTGGGGACTTTTACACTTACTGGGTCATTTAAACCTGAAACTTAGAACTGCAATAGTAAAGTTAAATAATAACAATTTGTCTACTCCTAATACATCAAGCTCAATAGCTATGGAAAAGATCTCAAAAACATATATTTTTTTCCAAATATTAACTCAACTCTTCTAGACTTGGGCTTTCTCTTTCCAGCCATCTCATTCCTTCAAAATGGGAGTTACTGATTACTTATTTCTTAAGTACTCTAGCATCTCCCTAACTTCAAAATTAACATATGTTATACTAGAGCTTTTCCTCCCCAGCTAACATGACTTTGGATCACTAGGAATGGTCAGCCATAGTTTTAGTTCTTAATTATAAAGGGGAAAGGAACAAATATTTCTGAAATCTTTATTAATCTATTCTTGATTTCTACCTCACAGTAGCTACTAGGAGTTTGGTTAAGAGACCCTTCCAGCATACCTGATTTACAGCTGTCAAATCACAGGAAACTATTAATTATTATTGTTATTAATTGTTATTGAACCTGACAGTGTCACAGAATATGCTTCAAAGTACAAAGTTGGAGGAAACCTCCAATTCTTGATATTGGGACTTGGTATCCTCATATGCGTGTGTCATAAGAGATAAGAAAAATTACATCCATAAAATTAAAATTCCTTCCTGTGGCCAGTTCCTTACAGCTTGGTAATCCAAGGGTGGGTCTCAAAGATACTTCGCTTTGGCCTAAGCGCACTGCCATTGAATGCCATCAGCAGTAAAACCCTCACTGTATTCAGAGGGATCAACTGGATCAAAGCCCAGTGCTTTTGAGAACCCCTCCCTTAACATATAAATCTAAGGAAACTTGAGGTCCTCTGAACAGAGAGGGAGGTGTCACATGAAGAGGTTAAGAAGGTGATACCGTCTGTTAAACGTGGGAGCACTGCTGATTGTCCTGGAGATTTATAGGGAAAACCACCACTGCTGGCACTCTGCATGTCACAGCTCACCTCCCTTTCCTGGGGTGTTTTTGTGTCGTAGTAATGACTGTAGTCCAAATACACAGAAAGTCTTGGAGCAGGAACTGTTTTTATAACATAATGTTACATTAACCTGTTGGCTTCCTCTGTAAGTGTGCAAGACTGTATATTTTTTTAAAGTCATTGGAATTAATCATGACCACTTTAAGTACTTCAGTGTTTTACAAAAGAGAGAGGCAAAGCTACACATATCTCTTGGGGCACTGGTGTCCCAAACCAGATGGGAATTGGCCTGCGGTAGGAGATGAAAAGAAAGGCCAGTAGAAATCAAGAGTGGACTTGGCTATTTGGCTTCACATCTCTGCTTCTCCACAGATTTCTCGTGTGGTCTTAGGCATGTAATTTAATTTGTAGTGCCTCAGTTCCCCTTCAAAAATATGAAATCACTGAGATAACAGTGTCCCAGCTGACAAGAACATTGCAAACACACAGACTTTCAGTGGTACAAAGATACAGTAATGGGAACCATGTATGAACCTGAAATATTTGCAAGGAATCCCTTTTCAACCTAAAAGTGCACAAAACCAGCAAAGTGACGTCATAACACATCTAATTTTTCTTATCATCTGAATTGGTTGTCCTGCTTAATGAAGAGAGCCATGTAAACAACACAGTCACAAAGTGAGTTATAACAACACATCTCATCTAAGGGATGATTCTAGGAATGTTTTCACACGATCCCTACTCTATCAGGGACAGAAATATTCCTCCCACCTCTCCATCGCTATCAAGAAGCAAACCCAGAGACACAAACATCTGCCAATACCACCTTCGTGGACTGGTCCTCAGAAGGTCTATCTGTAAGTCAAAAGGAACCTAAACCCTGAATCCAGTACTGCTTCTCATTACAACCACTGCTGACTGCAACACTCTCATACAACCTGGCTTAGCTCTCCTTTTACTGTTGTTTTTCTGTGGTGTTAATGATTTTTAGTATCTATAACCAACATGGCACTTTGACATTTTTTTGAGTTTCAAAAGGGCAAGTACATTTAGTAGAGACTAGTTAACCACTTGATTGATCAATTTTATTGATCTATTTTTGGGGTTTTTTTTTAATGGCAGGTTGGAACACAAAGGAGGAATCAAAGGACAAAAGCCTCAAAGATATTTGTGCAGTAAATCAAAAATCTGGAATTGCACCTGGAAACTCCAGTGTGGCTATCTGGGGGCATTTGTATATTCTACAGGCAAACTTAGATAGGATTTTATTTTTTTTTAAACCAATCTCTCAACGCAAGCAGTACATGAACCCCCGTTACTTCAGTAAGATTTGTCTAGGTCCCACACAGGTAGTCTGTGCAGCCGGATCTCTGCGCAGCCCAAAATTTCCAAGTGGCTCTGAGGAATACTTCTTATGAAACAGAAAGTGTTAGCCAGAAAGCCTTTAGACCAGGTCTGGATATCAGAAGCTGGAATGACCCATATGGAAGGTATAACTGCAGGGCTAAGCTTGAGTGACAGGCAATCTGCTGCTGAGTAATTAAGATCTCTGCTTCCTCATGCTGAGCTTCAGCTGGTGGCCGAACACTTGGCAGGAGATGACAGAAGGACAGAATATAGTTTTAGTTTGGACAGACACCTGGGTCTGAAATGCAGAAGTCGTCAGCATAGGAAAGACATCTGGACGTGTATCTGCCGATGAAGTAACTAAGATAAGGTGTAGGGGAAGGTGAACAACATAACATAGAAGTACATGTGTAGGGTGAGACTGAAGGTCCTTCCAGTCTGTCTCCAGCAGTAGATGTCTAAAGGAACACTATAGGCATCGGGCAGCAGTCATGTGTGATTCCTCCCCTTAACACTTGCCCAGCCTGCAAGCATTTTTCAGTTCAGGAGCTTTCTAAATTGGAATTGGTTTCTAAGCATTTGGTTAATCCTCAGTGGACTTCTCTTCAATGAGCTTGCCCAGTCTCATCTCAAGCCTGTGGACTTTCAGCACCCAGCTCATTCTTTGGCTCTACAAGCCAACAGCTCGCTGAGGGAGAAAACACAAGGGTAATGTAAGACCAACCGTACTTGCACAGAACAAGTCTGTCTGGCCTCAAACAGGACAGAAAAGCCCTACTGCAAAGAGCCAAGAAGAGTATGAGAAAGACCCTCCTTAAATTGCACCTGAAAGGTGCTGGGAGGTTTGGGGTTTTTTTCTTTAAAGAAAAGACATTTTCTGAGATTCATGGTAAATTTCAAGAGAGAAAAATAATGACATGTACTGTGGGCTAAAGCTCGTCATCAGTTCATGACCGAAGTTTGTCAAGCCTGGGCCTCAGACAAGTGCCAATATGAGAGAGAAATGCTGTTTTCGAGAGCCAAGCAGGACTTGGCTCTTTACCAGTTTGATTTACTCAAATACGAATGTTTGAAAAAGTTCAGAGAGCTGCAATGTTGAAATGTTGAAGATGACAGATTACTGGGCAAATGGCTAGACCAAACCTGCATTTTTTTTTCTTTTGAACTAACTTTGCAATGCCTATATTCAGTAATTATAATAATTTAATAATTCCTCTTTTGGCTTGTGCAGCAGAGGAATGCAACACATATTAAACCAGCGTGTTTTTCCAAAATATTTGAAACATAAATAAAGTATAGCATTATTCAAACCTAACAAGAACTTTTCCCATTTTAGTAGGAACATAACATACCAATTATTGTAATACATTTAGTTAAGAGCAAGTCAGATTGTCTTAGTTGATGGGTGATGACTACGTACAGACTCAGAAAAAGCCTCCCATTTAAGACCACAGCGTGACAAGTGCCAACACTAGCAATTGTCTGTGGCTTCAGTGCAGTGCTTAGCATCCTCTGGCTCCATGGGGATGCCTGGTTTGGTGAATTGTTAGATAAAGGATGCTCCAAGAATCCAATCCAAAAATTCAGGCGTGAGAGCGGGAGTTATTCGATCGATTTTAATGAGCTTCAGATCAAGTATCTTGTATACTGTATATCTTCCTCACAGTATGCAGTAGTTCTGAAGCAGAAAGGATGCAAAAAGGATCTGGCAGCTCACTGGGAACATTTCGATAACTTCACATTTTACATACAGATTGTTATTTTAATGCTGCTGTACAGCAGCAATTTCAGGGTTACAGTTTGGGTTGCAATTTAATAAAGTAAGAAACAAACAGGTATGTCAGTAAAATTCAATAGGTTATTCAGTTAAATAACAGTGGCTTTCTGCAGTGGAAAGATGGGTCATGGAGAAAGACAGGTGGGTGCAGCTCTCATACCTCCTATTTCATACCTGAAACTGTGCTGCACTTAATTCTTTCTGAGCCTATGCTTGGATTGCTCAGATTGTTCTTTGTCTGACATCAATATTTCTTAGACTCATCTGCAATTTTAATACTAACCTTGTTCTTGCAAGCAAACATGAAAATTGATGCCTTTTAATCACTGCCCAAATAGACTCACAAATAGGTCAGAGCAGGTCAGTAAGGTGCTACCTCCTCTCAAATAAAAGAACAAGGGGATATTAATGACACTGCAAAGCTCCCAAAAATATGTCTACAGTTCAGTCACTACGACAGCAGACAGAGCTGAAGAGACATCTGCTGAGAAAGCACATACACAAAGCAAAGCTTCTTGCTAGTGCAACCATATTGCTGCAGTCTCTGAGCTCCTCACGGAAAGGGTAGCAAATGTAGTCTACACTGCACTGGAGTTTTCAGTGCTCATCCTTCTGCTTGCCTGCTGTACTCCCCCTTCCACAACACACTCGGTGTCACAGCAGCAGCTGCTCTGCACAGCATCCCACTCTGCCTCACCGTTCCTTCCACCTCGGCGAGTACATTTTCCTGACCCAAACACATTTGAACAGCAGCGAGCAGCAGATCAAACTTGGGTCCAGCATGCTGCACTCTGCTTGCAAATCCACTCTGCTCCTTTAAACCAGAAGCAACTCCTAAACCTTAACCAAAAAAATATATTTATTAAGTCTTCCTATGTAGAAAGTAACTATAAATTAAACATAGCATACAACAGATATGTGTTTGCATGATCACATGCAGCTCTTTTAAATGTTAAGTGCTATTACCAGAAATAAATAATTCCACTCATGCTCTCACCTGTGGAAGGATAACATAGCCTGTCTTCTGGAGAACAGTCCCTCATGAAACGCAGAGATGACATGAAGGAATTCCCTTCTCTGTCATGAACTTTACTTCTCAGTCTATCAAAGAGCAACCCAAGACTACCCTTCTGTGCAGAGTCATCCAGCTTGTCCTTGGAGGTGTTCTTGGGCTCTGGAGATGAAAGCAGGAGGTACTTTTCATTACAGATAAATATGTCATTCACAGGAGCCCCTGGAGGAGTCTCTTTAAAGGTAAACTTTTCCAGGAGTCCTGGGACATCCTCCATCCTGGTGCAATATGATTTTTGAGGTATACTGGTCATCTTGGAAGGCCTAGTGTGAGGACTGTAGACTGGGAAGGTTACCTCCTCGCTGTAATCCCTTGGAGATCTCTCTTCAGAGACGACAGAAAAATCAGATGGATTTGAGAGAGGGCTCCCATTTCCTAAATATCCTTCTGCCCACTCCCCTACTTTAAGCTCCTGCGGCTGAGTGTTATTTGCTCTATTATTGTTACTGTTCCTTTGGCTTAGGGAATAGCTAGGAGTACTGGGGAAGCTGAAGAAAGCTTGTTCTGAAGAGGCTTTGACTTTGCTGTCTGAATCCTGCTTTAGTCCTTCCGGAGACGAGGTTAGAGGCTCCAAAATGGACCTTTTGATCGCATTGGCTATGAGCCTCAGTGGTGATTTTGGCTGGCCAGCTGCATGCTCCCTGGCAACTGCATCTGCACTCCTCAGAGCATCTTTTGCGTCAATTGGCAAAGCTGGTGGAGCACTGTCTGCAAATGAGAGAGGCACAGAACAACCAGATAGTTTGAACGCATCTTTTCTCCAGTCAGCATCCTTCTCCTCTGAAGTCCCCAGTGCTCCTTTGTTTTGATACTCTGGACTGGTTCCACCTAAGTCCATCCTCTTTGAATCATACGACAAGGGTCGCTGTTGAGTACAAAGTACCAGCCTCCTTTTTGCCTCTAATTCTTGCTCAAGCTTTTCTTCTGGGTGCCTTGTATTTTTGCCATCTTTCTCTTTCAAATCCAGAGATGACAGCACTTTGGTCTTCCTGTTAAAATCTGGTTCAGAGATATATTTCGGGGTTTTTTCCTTCCAGCCCTGGGCTGCGTATGCCCCGATGTCACCAGCTATATCTTCAGGCTCAGAAAAATCAGCAGCCAGCGTCCCATTGCCAGGAGGGTTCCGTGGAGTACCTCTAGTGCTGCTCTGAAAAGGACAGTGGGGCACATAGAGGCGGATGTCTTCAGACATCTCTCTGGCTTTTTCTTTTCTTTGAAATACTGGGCTGTAGGGTTTGAAATGTCCTCTTGTAACTTCTAGTGGTTTCTTGTAAGAAGCCAACTGTGAAGTGCATGAAAAAAAGATTATTTTAGTGGTTAAAAATATTGTTTAATGTATCTTTTATTTCATACAATATTTTAAGCAATTTCAATCTTAACATAATACTAATAAACAAAATATTCACTTTACATACTCATATATAAACACATATATATGTAGATGATAATACAATAAGAAAAGTTTTTCTCCCCAAAGGGCTAGTATTTCTCTAGGAGCAGAGGTCTAATACTGCTGGAAATTTTAGTAGTCTAAAAATAATGTTATTCATGCTAAGAACCTGTCATATCATTATGAATTACCTTTAATATTTTCCTTAGAAAGAAGCAGTCCTATCTACAGGAAAATAAACAAAAGCAGGCCTGCTCTATTCTCCCACATGCATTCCAGTTGCATGAACTTTGTAGAGTTTCCAGCAAGCACAAGGGACCACAACCCATCCTCTCCAACTACTTTTGTAATATTGCACGCTTACATAGCACAGGTAGGAATGAATTAGCTTACCCAGAAAAGCTTGTAAAATGCAAGACAGTAGTTTTAAAAAATTCAATTAGTTCTCTCTCATGATTCTTTTTGCTTTGGTGAACATTTAAATTCATTACTATAGCCACCAAACTCTTCTGCTGGAGATAGTACCAAGGAAAAACGTCCACATTATCTAGCCAGCAGACCAAAATTAGAGGGTTTTTTTCCTTTTAAAAGGGAGGCATTTTATCCTCAATGCTATGTGATAATGGATGGTGAGAAGATTCAATTCCTGTTTGCAGTTATGTGCCAGATTCCCAAATTCACAGGGCTGAAGCCATTAATCTGTCTGACTTCTCGTTTCCCAGAAGCATCAGAAGTAAGGCAATAATGATTATTCCCTGTTTCACAGTTGTGTTTGATGACTAAAATTAGTATCAGCCAGGATGTCAGGCAAAAAAAACATGAGAAACACCAATAAACAAATAAATACCCTCTTAATCTTCTCTCTTTAGAGGAAGAAAAAGGCCACTATGCGCTGCTTATGGAGTGGGAGCTGCAGCATGGAGTCACCTCTCCTCGAGAGCAGCACGGCCAGGCAGCGCTGTGCAGCTCTGCTCCCCTGGGATGTTCCCTTCCTGGCCCTATTGTCCTGGACCGGATTTCAACTACCACCGTGGACATGGAAGACTATTCTTTTTCTATCGCAGACCTGAGGTCAAGCAATTTTACTCATGTTTAACCCAAGGGTGAGGACAACTGGCTAGGACACGGAAGACGCGGGCTGGTCCCCACTCCACCCGGCTCCGAGTCCAGGGAACATGCTGCCCTTTGCTCAGGATGGTCAGTCACAACTCCTGCTGCAGTGCTGCACTTACGGCACGCCCGCCCTTCCTCAGCCTTAAAACAAAACAAAACAAAAAAAGGCAAAAAAAAAAAGGCAGAAAATACAATGGAAATGCTAGGTCCCAAAGGAAGCTGAAGATGCTCCTGAACTGTGGGAGGTGTGGAGCCAAGGGCCTGCTGCATATTAAGAAGAGAAGTCTTCTGCCCACTGGATGCAAGGGGTAAACATTAGACATGGTCAAACCTATGTCTAAGGCATGTAATGGCCGGAAACCCCCCAGTCTCCTATGCCAGGTTTCCTATGGCCAGCACTATGCAAGCCCTTACCTTGGCTCCCAGATTTGCTCTCCAAGGCCAGTGCTGGCACTTGCCTTTTGCCCACTGATGCACAGCAATCAAGTGGAATTTAAGCCACTTGGATGTGATACTCTCTCACCCCACCGCTGCTGGTACCTGGCCTTGCCCAACATGCCACATGTTTCCATCCAGCCCTACAACCACGCAGGCAGACCAACAGCCAGCTCGGGAGCACCAGGGGACAGAGATCTGGGGGGTGTCCTCTCCTTTGGGCAGAAACCATGGCATAGAGGAAATCCCAGTGGCAGCTAAACCCCATGCTGTGAGGGAAGGGCAGGGTGGTGGTGCCTACGTGTTGGCTGATGCAACATGTTAGCACCTAAATCTCAGTGCGATCGAGGTCTGAGTCCCACAGAAAGCAAATGCCGCTTAGCCATATGATTTGGGAATGGTTATATCAATCAGAGCATCCAAGTCTCTTCCCTATGTATAGCACAGGCATAACTCTAACTTTTGCTGCTTATTGTGAGAATCAAAACTATCTGAGAGAGCAGAGGATGCTCAGACAGCCTGCCAAAAGCAGACGTGCCCCAACAGGAGTTACGCTTGTTTTGCTCTGCACAATTCTCCCTCGTACCTGTGTTTGGGAATGATCATCTCCAGGACCACTTTGACAGCTGGCTGAGCTGTCCTTCGAGTGCAGCCCAGGTTTCTTGCTGGACAGTAGAGGGAAACCTGCCAAAGATACAAATTTTACCATCATATTGGCATTGCTTTTGTCTTAAAGTTTGCAATTAAAGAACAAGAGTAGAAAGTTAAAGAGTCATCTGGATACAGTTGTACCTGGAGAGCTGACCTACAGTAATGAAGTTGATGGCCTCACTCACATGTGTGTGCACACTGTGCCAAACACATGTTGACATTTTCAGCAGCGGACCTGAACTGCTTCCACTTTTTGGCTGGATGTAGTGAAGCAGCTTTTGAGTTCCAGGAAACTTTCTGGAAAACCAGCCCTCTTTAGAGGGCTTTCAGGCCTTAAAAGCAGAGGCAGTCAAAACAACCAGTGAATTTTGAAGCTTTGGGTAGTTCCAAGAAATGAAGAAAATGGATGACTTCCGAGAGGGTTGTCAGTCAGAATGGGAAAGAAATGGGAAATGCAACCACCTGCAGGCAGTAAGGAGAGAAACAATCCTGCGGTCTCCCAAGCCAGGCCAACGGGCTGCGCACTGGGGGCTCTCCTAGGATCAGGCAAGGTAACTAATTGCTAAAGGTCTTGAACCAAAACTAGCACAGACAGACTTAGACCTGCTGGAAACAAAAGTAGGGAGGTAACTCGCACCTGAAGGGAGTCAGAAGAGCTCTCTAATACTTGTGCCTGTGGGAATTCTACGTAATAAATAATCTTTGGAAAGAAGAAAAGTATCCCAGAGCCAAGATATTATACCATGTCAAGCTTTAACATGACAAGTATATTTATAGCTGAATTATTAACTCCCAAACCCAATTAGTAGTTCTAAAACCCACAAAGGTTCCCAAGCAAACTTTGGTTCTTCTACATAGGGATTAAAAGCTGCATAAGGACAAAAGCAACACACCAGAGAGAGAAGACAGTTCCTGCATGTGGACTTCAGAAAAGGCAAGCCAGGGAGAGAGGCCAACTTTACTTTCATCTCCTCTCAGTGCCTCACCTGTGCGTTCTGAGTCTTGATGCAATTTGTTACATTCAGTCAAGAAAGGAGGGAAACGACTCACTGGAGTTCATTAAGGAACTCCCATAGGGACCAGCAACGAGGGGCTGAACTGAGACAAATCCAGCTTTTGTCGCCTGGTTAAAGGGATACCATAACTCTGGTCTGCTGCTGGTCTTGCTTTCTGTATCTTTTTGCAATGAGTTTTCAGGGGAGGGGAAAAGAAAGACAGACAAAAATCTACCCTTCAGATAATTTCAGACACATTGTCATGGTCCAATGATGGTCATCAAACTCTATCTTCATTTTCACAGCCTATCCCCACCCTACCCCGATTCTCCATCCCCAGTACCAACATCCCTCCTTTCCCACCCACGCACGTCCACCTTTATATTCTGTATAGCAAATTGACCTTGGGAAAAGATGAGAATCGAGAACGAGGATGAAAACCCACTGTTACCTGTGTAAGTGAGACAGGGGAGTTTAGCCTGATCCGCTAAAGCCCTTCGCCTCCTGACATGGGCAAACATCTTGGCTCAGCACACCAAGGAGAAACGCAACCACTGCAGCAGCGACAGCCGTAACACCGATGAGGGCTTCAAACCCACAGCCCAGAGGTCTGCAGGGTAATGGCACGTGCCCGTGGGGAGAACTGCTTCCCACTACAGCTCTCATGGGTGAGCATTAGCTTACAAGGACAGGGCCTGCACATGCGAGAACATCGCTTCGTGCAAAGCCACAGCTTGCTGTCTTTCACAGAGATAATGGATGTATTCCCACCAAGACACTGAACCCGTATTTGCAGCTTCACGTTCAAAACAGGATTTTTTAAACAAGTTCCCTGGGGCACTATCACAATCTCCTTGGCCCAAAAGCTACTCGAAGCGACCAAGATAAATTAAGAGTGCGGTGTTCCCTGCGGCCGTGCGACGGGGATTAAAAATTTTGAAAGGTAATATCCTGCTCTGAGCCTTTCAGCCAATATAACCATAACACTGATTTCCTTTCCTTGGCCATGTACCTCGTGCCGTTTATGAAACATATGTGTTTTGGGAAATAAGTCTGAAAAGGAGACAGATTTTTCTTTTGTGTGACTGATGATCATATGAATTCTTGTAACCAAATATTAAGTGGATTAAATATAGAAACTAAGATTTACAGTGTTTCTCCAGAGAGTAAAAAATGCCTTTATTCTGTTCCCAGTATGTGCTGAATGTGCTTTACACCTCGTTTTAACAGCATACTGTGGTTCGGGCAAATTCATGCAGCGCGTTGCTTCCCTCTCAAAGGCTTTTAGCTCCCTCTAGAGCCCTTCAGAGGCACACAGAAGATTTTAATAAAATGATGGGAAAATTAATTGGCAAATGATTAAGTAATGCACTTGCTGAGAACAAGCTGAAAATGCGTTGAAATTAAGAGTGACCCCCAGTCTTCTTTCCCCTCTCACAGTCTTTCTTTTTTTCCCCTCAGAACTGGCATAAGCATCATTTTTGTTTAATCTGGATCAATTAAGGCAAGATTTTAAATCCAAGCCTTTGGTGAAGCCAACACCTGATTATAAGCCAATCCTCAAATGCTGTACAGCCCTGAGGTTAACACAGATGCCACAAGACTGTGAGGGCACCCACGTGCCGGGTCCTGCACTTGGGTCACAACAACCCCATGCAACATTACAGGCTTGGGGAAGAGTGGCTGGAAAGCTGCCTGGCTGAAAAGGACCTGGGGGTGCTGGCTGACAGTCGGCTGAACATGAGCCAGCAGTGTGCCCAGGTGGCCAAGGCGGCCAACAGCATCCTGGCTTGTATCAGGAATAGTGTGGCCAGCAGGAGCAGGGAGGTGATTGTCCCCCTGTACTTGGCACTGGTGAGGCCGCACCTGGAATACTGTGTCCAGTTTTGGGCCCCTCAATACAAGAAAGACCTTGAGGTGCTGGAGCGTGTCCAGAGAAGGACAATGAAGCTGGTGAAGGGTCTGGAGCACAGGTCTTAGGAGGAGCAGCTGAGGGAAGTGGGGTTGTTTAGCCTGGGGAAGAGGAGGCTGAGGGGAGACCTTATTGCTCTCTACAGCTACCTGAAAGGAGGTTGTAGTGAGGTGCGTGTTGGTCTCTTCTCCCAAGTAGTTAGCGATAGGACGAGAGGAAATGGGCTCAAGCTGCTCCAGGGGAGGTTTAGGTTGGAAATTAGGGAAAATTTCTTCACGGAAAGGGTGGTCAAGAATTGGAACAGGCTGCCCAGAGAGGTGGTGGAGTCACCATCCCTGGAAGTGTTCAAAAAACGGGTAGACGTGGCACTTGGGGACATGGTTTAGTCTAGTCTACCCTTGATTGGTTTAGAGTGGACTTGGTAGTGTAGGTTAATGGTTGGACTGGATGATCTTAAAGGTCTTTTCCAACCTAAACGATTCTACGATTCTATGCTCTGCCTCTCCATCCCAGGTGGGGACAGCCTGCCTCTGGGTGGGACATCCCAAGCGGCTGCTCCAGAGAGGCCTCATTGGCACAGCGAGTCCCCTGCACCTCCGAGGTGCAGTGAATCCCAGGGAGCACAGCCCCATCGCAGCACGTCTGCCTGTCCGTCTGCCTCTCTGGGGACAGCCCGTCACAGGGGACGGCTTGCTGAAGTCGAGCTTGGTGGGAGCATCCCATCAGGGCTGTGAAACAGCCCTGTGCATCCTCTACTGAGATTTACTGAGTTATCCCGGATGTGTGGCATCGGGGGCCTCCAAGGGACCGCAGGGTCAGTAGTGACAGCGCTCACATGTACCTGCAGGCACCTGACTCAGGGGAGAGCCCAGCTTGTCTCCTCTTTTGAGATATAAAAAATCTTCCTACAGTGGGTACTTGCAAATAATCTTGAAGTTTGTTTGTGTGTTCAAATCAAGCAAGCCAAGACACCTCTGCTTGAATGCTGGTCCCATAAGACACAGGGATCCTTCTTGTTTTGGGAGCAGAGCCCTTAACTTCTCTGAAGGCAACTCCAGCTCTGAGCAGCAGCAGCAATCCCCGCCGTTGCAGAGGGCAGCTGAGGCAGGGTTAAAGAGCAGCTGTCACCACCATTCCCCAAAACCCACCGTCTCTATGCCCAGAAACTGTGGCACTCGGTCACGTGCACAAACCCCTTCTTTCCATTGCTGTACATTCATGTTTTACACTTAAGGCTGTCCACACCCCAGCCTAACAGATACGACTGCTTTTCTAACCAAGTTTTGAGAGGGTTTGGGGTGCTGGTAAGCTCACCCAGCTCCCATACTGGTATGAGCAATCCTGGCAGGTACCTGCGAGTCCTTAGCGGGGACTGGGCAGGCCCCGTGCGCGCTTGCAGAGAGGCTGCGCCGAGGCTGCCGGCCGCCCCTGTTACGAGCAGCAGAGGTGTGACCCGGGATGGCTGCCTTGTTTTGGGACCGCAGCGCAGGAGGATTCCCTGGATGCAGCCCCAGCTGCAAGGAGCGACTGCACTGCGTTTCAGAAGTGAATTGAGCACAGACCTGATCACTACTGCAACACTGCATTCCCGTGCGATTCCCACGGGCAGAGAGGGATCAGCCCAAACCAAGTGAAACTGCTAGAGGATGAGAACTAGTAACGCTCATTTTCACCACCTCACCTCTTGGGATGGCTATTGGTACTGTTTCTGTTTCCATAACCCAGAAACATCACTTGGGTTGGGGGGGAAAAAAAAGAAAAAAAAAAAGAAAAAAAAAAAGAAAAAAAAAAAGAAAAAAAAAAGTGATAGAGTACCTATAGGTGTGTGTAAACAGGCACTTCCAGGAGCATTTCTAAGAAGCGACGCTCAGAATGTCAGACCCATCATTGCGCCTGACCAAAAGCAGTCGGCACACGCAGGGCTGGGGACAGGGGTGCATTTTCTTGGCTGGAGAATTAGAGCGGACACCACTTGCTGGGGGGTGTAATAACATAGGGAACGGTCACGCAAAAAGGGAACTTGATCTTTTCAGGACAAGAAAATGGAAAAGAAATATTTGTGGCATTTTAGATCTCTGTTTTCTCATCTAGTGACTCAAAACCACAAAACCTTTAAAACAGACATTTAGGAGACGGGAAAACAAGACAGTACGAATAGAAGCAGCAATCGCTTCTCAGGCTTTACTCACTCGTTTGGAGTTTTCTTCTCCAATTCTGATACTTATTGAACGCCGTGGAGTGAAAACTGTTGGCTCTCTGTAGCGCTGAACAGAAGCAGAAAAGACACCCGGTCAGCTAAGGCAGCAAAAGCCGGAGAGCGAACACGGCGGGGGAGGCGGGGGCAAGCACTAGCCAGGCGGGGGGCTGGCTCGCCGCCCAGGCGCCCCCGAGCCCGGCCGCTCTCCCGCCGCGGCGGCCGGGAGGGGGCAGCGCGCAGCCGCCGGCCCGGGCAGGGCCGGGAAGGGCGGGGGAGCGGCGGCGGCGGCGGCGGCCCGGCTCGGCTCGGCCCGGCCCGCCCGCGGAGCCCAGACCAGCACCGGCTCTTTCCTCAGCGAAGCCAGCACGGGCAGAAGGGCAGGCAGGCAGGCGGGGACGGGCCGAAGGGGTAAAAACGTGTTAGGGGTGCTAAAAAGCAGCGGGGTGAGGCCGCGGAGCTGAGAGGGGGGCTGCTCCCCAGGACCCAGCCAACCCGGCCGGCATGGCGGGGAGGAAGGCGACGGCAGGGAGGAGGGTGACAAGAGCAGCCAGGGCTGGGCAGAGCATGAAACTGGGGAGGAAAAAAGGCCAAACCCCTTGGGCGGCTGCACGGGGTCGCACGCCGCCGGGCAGCCTTTGGGGTTTGCTGCTGTCCTCTTTTTTGCCCTAAACAAGGGCTTCGTTATTCAAGAGTCAATTTAAATTGCTGTATGACATCTCCTCTTTTCTGTTTGGATTAAAAATGCATATATGGACGTGGGGGTGGTGGGAGACGGGAAGAAACGAATGCGCATGGCCTTTTACTTTCTGCAAAACCATTGCTTTGGCTGTTTCTAGCACACCTTTTAGTTTTGACCCTCTCCAGCTCCAGAAAGGAGTTTCCACGTGGAGGCAGACTGTTCCTTAACCTCTCCCTGCTTCCCTGCTAGCTATATCCTTTCCTCCTTGTGCTTTCACTGGATGCAAAAACTTTAAGCAGCTACTGATAGAAATACAACTTGAAAACTTGAATGAAGCAGAGCTCTCTGGTGCCTGCCACCGTCACCCTTGCTCAGGCAACACTGCAAATATTGCATTGGCTACTCATATAGCATGCTATAGTACTCATAACGTCCAAACCTTTTACTGGTGGGAAAACGTTCATCCCACCCCTGCAAGCAAAACACGAGACACAACTACTCCAGGTTACCCTGCAGCATGGAAATGCTGCTTCAGCTACAGCACCCAAAAGGCAGAACCCCCCCCTAAAAAAGACACCGTTAATGGGTGCAACCTGGCCACATTGCAGGTAACAGCCTCCACTTCGAAACCTCTCCCCCCAACCCTGACTTCAGCCCTCAGGAGAGGCTGCTGGAGCATCCCTGGGTTGGGACACTGCTTACCATCGGCAACTTTGGATGTTTTGGGGCCTTCCTCTGGTGCCACAGGGCTCCTGGTGAGTGATGCCCACCTCCGCACGGGGCTCGGGCAGGCGGGGGGCTCCGGCAGTGAGGTCTGTCCTTCACTCACCTCAGAGTTCGACGAGTCGCCATTAAAATCAGACTCCAGCTCAGAGCTACCGGGGAAAAAATGGGTGAGATGGGAAGAAAGTGGGACATGTCAGAAGATGCACGGCATGGAGATATTTATTCCCCTTCAGTGCAACAAGCACCATTGTCAGCCCTGACAGCCATGCGGGCCGCAGAGAAATAGATGTTTTGCAGCCAGAGCTGACATCCTTATTTTGCTTTTTTCATTGTTGTTATTACAGGACTCTAATTTGCAGTAGGTGTTACAGAGCTGAGATATCCCTATTCCCATCAGACTTCTGCTGCCTGGATTCACTACGTTCAGCACTTGGAACCAAACTGGCATTGAGAGAGACTTGGGGTGAAACACTGCACCGCTCAGTTAGCAGGGACGGGCCCTTCTGTCCACACGGCTGTACGAAGATGAAGAAAGGGAAGCAGCAGCATCTGCAATGCCGTAATCCACCTAGAAGCAAGGCATGAGGGTCAAAACTCTATACTTTTCACCTTTTTCCCCACAGATTTTTGGAAGTAAGAGGCATGCCGTAGGGAACTCACAGGAGGCCAAAGCCAGGGCAGCCTGCTCTGACCTCAGGGTGGGCTTCACCTGCCAAGTCAATACAGTTATTGCTGGACCTCGCCTCATCTCCCATCTGGGACCTGGAACCAGCTCCCG
Source organism: Pelecanus crispus (assembly GCF_030463565.1). Lineage (NCBI taxonomy): Eukaryota > Metazoa > Chordata > Aves > Pelecaniformes > Pelecanidae > Pelecanus > Pelecanus crispus. Next base: position 11,888,802 of record NC_134648.1, read on the forward strand.
TCTCCGGGTGGCAGCAGCTGCCGAGTGCCTGTCACCTGGCAAGGGGCAGGGGAGGCCCAGCCGCTCCTGCAACGCAGATGCCTCTGCACTGGCACTGCTGGCAGAAGACAAAGCCAAGGAGGGTGAGGAAATGCTGAGGGGTGGGCAGCTCTCCTAGCCTTCAGCAGTTTGGGGAAACCCATGCTGGAAATCATGCAACATCAGCCATTTCAACCGTGAGCAGACAGATGATGGCACACTGGCATCCACGGCTTGGATAAGATGCCTGTAAAACTCAGGTATTTTGTTATTCCAAAACTTGGGTATTTTTGTTACTGCACCGGCATCATTTCTTACTGTGTGTCGGGCACCTCATGGAGCCACGGGGAGGGTTTTGGAGCACAGCGAGCTCCTGTGCTTGGTCCTGACCCCATTTCTGGGTGCTGCGATACAGGACGAGGAGGGACCCTGGAGGAGAGGGGTGAGCACAGCCACTGGCCCAGCAAACAGGGCTTAGGCAAGAAGTTGGTGGAAATTGTAAGCATCAGTCTAGAAAGGCGAAGACTGAGTGAAGCTCTGTGAACAGCCTTCAAACATGCAAAAGGCGCCTGTAGGGAATAAGGAAGCAAGGTCTTCGGGAGCCACTGGGACAGCCCACTGAACAGCGAGCGCAATGAGGCACCTGAGTTGATCACAGAGGCAGATTTTGGCATCCCCTTCTTTAAATGTAATTAAAAAATATGCCACACAAACATATGTGAATGGCACATACGTCATGATCTTGCCTCTGGGCAGGAGAACAACCGTTCGAGGTGGTTATTAGTCCTTTTTTTCAATAATCATGGGATTTCTTTCATCTCTAAAGGCCAGACTGTAGGGAACAGGCACTTTCAGGCCTTCTGATGTGACCGCATTCCCACTGCCATAAATAAGTGTGCCACCATTCCACTCAGCCTATTTTTAATGCAAACAATACTGCTAACTTAATTCATAGATTTATTGTGATGATTAACAGCTCTACCTTCAAAAGCTTACACCATGAGTATTCCTGTTGGCGTGGCAGGAGAAAGCTCTTTCGTGTTTATATAGCGCTGCCTTGTAGAAAGTAAAGATTTATTGTAACAGCCCAAGGCACAGCCCCAGGAGGCAGGAGGAAGAACTAAAGGAAAGGCTGCGGACAGTATAAAGCCAGGGTAAATGCCGTACGGGTACTGCCCGCCAGTCCTGCACCCCTGCTTCGCCCAGTGCTGGGAGGCCGGGGCCAGCAAGGCAGCGAGGATGGGAGCACAGCTCCACGTGCGTTGCGCTCGCGGTAGGCTGAATCAGAGCGACCTTCAATTTCACCACTAACATGTACTTTTTAGGTGTCTTTCAAGCTGTGTCAAGCATACAGATCTACATAAAAAAATACATGAAGTCTTTGATAGCTGAGATGCTTTGTGGGTGGAGAGATACCACACTGAGATTGGGCAGAACGCCACACAAAAGAAAAAGAAAAAGACCTGCCATTAACATTGATTGATATATTTCTGTTTTAAAGAGCAAAATGTTTATTTGCCTTGGCTGGCAAGGATGTAAGCGCTATAGTATGAAGCTGTTTCTCTGATCTGTGCTTGATAGGTGGTCATTACTCACAAGTACCTAAAGCCTGAACTGCAAAGCTCTGTCACCAAGCCGCTTTTTTTCCCCGTCCCACCAAGTGCCCCGTGGCCAGCTCAGCAGTGCCATTTGTCACTTGCTATTTCTCTCGTCCCCCCTTTCTAGGCAGGGGCTGGCGTGCCGGAGCGGTGTGAGGTGAAGGGCACCCGAGCTGCCGCAGCAGCGAGAGGCTGGCCTCAGAGCCACTGTCACCAGCCACGCTGGTGACAGACGCGGCGTCGCCCCTCGCGCCGCGTCCCGCTGGCAGGGAACCGGGGGCCTCGCCATCCAGCCATGGGGGCTGCCGCAGGGAAGGGAGCTGATCCCTCAGATCAGGGGGATTAGTTGACTCCCATTGCTGCCCGGGCGCCACGGGGGCACCACGAGCCAGAGGGTATTAGCGAGGGATACAAGCACACGCTCCACAGCGGGGTCTGTCAAACAGGTAGGAAACCCTTCCCCAAGCTCTCCATCCCCAGGGAAGAGGAACCCCGGAGAGGCTCATCCTTCCCCAGAAGAGCAGCCAGACCCATGCGGCAGAGAACAAATGCCATTTAAAACCACTGCAGGGAACAGCAGAAAGCTGCGTTTCTAAAAGCATTGCTCCCTACAATCTATACACAGCACCACGAATAAGTGTTTAAAGGATGTCAAAAATCTGAATGAGCTTCCTTACAGAGCAATAGCTCTGTGTTTGCAACAGTTGGCTTTGGGTTTGCCTTTTTTTTCTTCCTTTTTTTCCCTCCCCCTCTTCTTTTTTAGTTCTCAAGAAGAAAAACTGCTTTACTCGGGAGATACCAATCTAATCTTTAGACAGAATGAAAACCCACAGAATCCTGCCCAGAAAGCCAATACATTCTCATTTGTACGCAGAAACTGGGCTTCCTCTGACAGCTCCCCAAGGTTCATCAAATTTCAGATTTCTTAGGGGTGGGCAGGCCCTCAAACGCCCTGGGAGAGGCCTGGGGTGCGGAGCTGCAGGATGATGCCCAAGGTGGGAGGCGGCCACGTCACAGGATGCACCTTTTGCCACAACACACCCACTGCCCTAATCCCTGAACCGACATTTTTGGTACACAAAGTGAACCCAGGCTGATCAAGGCAATGTTTTTCTCTCTGATTCAGGCCCCTGCGTGGGATGCAAATGTTTGAACATTTCCTGCAAAGTGAGTCATGTGTCTGGGGGATTTATGGCTGCGGTAAAGAACAATTGTTATTCTGAGCCATTTGTCTTTTTCTTCCCCCCCCCGCTCAAGTTGTACATACATTCAGTACTATATTTTGTTATATTTTTCCTTAGTGTTCCAGAGAAAACAAAGCTCGTCTTATGGGTTTTTTATAGGCTTACTTTTTAAAGTAAGTATTTTAAGGTACCTGCTTGCATCACTGGTGACCATGACTCGGATAGCGAGAAGATTGTGCTCAGTCATCTCCTCCTCGGGGATGACCCTCACGGTGGCCCACTCGGGGGAAGGGGACGAGAACCAGCTCTCCAAGTCACGGCGCTCAGGGATGCTCTTCACCTTCTTTGGGGAGGTGGGCTCGTCGGCCGCAGGCAGGCAGTGGTCTGGGAAGGCACAAAGGCGATAGCAGGGCATTAGGGAAGGATGGAGTCCAAGGGGGGGACCTCACCCCCGCATTTGGGTGGTCTTTGGCCATTGCTGGTAGTTTCCATGTGGGGCCCCATGCTGTCCCCACAGGCGCAGGTGAGGAGCCTGCACCAACAGCCTGGCATAGCAAGAACATTCCTTCGACCCAGTACAACCCTGCCGGGGTTCATCAGCTTGGATGCAGAGAGAAGGAAACTTCAGGGGCAGCCTCAGCTTTTGTAGCAGCAGGTCCTTGCTCTGCTCAGCAGGACGGCTGTCAGGCTGGTGGCAGCAGCAAGACATGTGCCAACCACACCGGTAGGGATCCATCGTCTCTTGGAAGGCCCCTGATGTATACGTGCATGTGGCAGGAGGACCAACCTTGTTTGGGTGGCTAAAACTTCAGCCTTTCTTTGTGAGTTTAGGTCAATTTAGGACAGTGGGAATGAGCAAAATAAACACAGGCTCTTCAGGTTATTTTTGAGTGTGTACAGCAAAAACAGACACTGATTTGGGAAAAGCAGCAGCATCCCAGCAGTTAAACAGCACCATCCCTCACATTCAGGCAGGAGGAATAAAGAATAAAGCCAAGTTTCCCCTCGCTTAGCCCAGGTGATGCAGACAGAGCCAAAGACAGGAGGTCACCTCTCTGTGAAATCCTTAATTTCTGAGCAACCTCATCGATCCACAGCCTCCTGCACAAGCAAATACAAATGCATCAGCTGCACAAGTCCGCCTAGGGCTTGGTGCAGAAGGGACAAATGACAAGCTCCGGGAGAGTGGCTTTGCTCAGTTCACCTCCCATGTGTGGCGCTTTCGCCACATTTAATTCAACACCGTTGCTTCTAATTTACACCTGTATAAGTGGAAAAAAATCAGACCTGGGACATGGCTTATTTTCTCATCTATTAGAGCAAACTACCTAGTAAACATCAATTAAACTCCTCTTTAACTTGCAGCTCCTCCATTTATTGTAGGAGTGCACTCACCCCCATCCTCCACCTTGCAAGGGTTTTTTAACTTGAACACCAAGCGCTTGCAAGGGTTGAACGCGGAAAACAAACCCGCCAGGAACAAGAGCGCTACAAGCAAATCCCAGACGCATCAGGAGGATTAGATACACTGCAGAGCTGGAGCGCTGGCGCACGGGACCCTCCAGAGCAGCGATTCCCCAGCTGCAGTCCCTGCGTCTGCCCCGGGCTGTCGCACCCGAGAGGCAGCGGCCACGGGCACTGCTGCTCCTGGGAGCAGACACAGGAGGCATTGCAGGTGTGCGACCTGCATCGCACCGAGCTCTAACCCCATCTCGGATCGCTTGGTCCATCCACCGCTGTCCCCTCCCCCCGGTGCCATTTCTGTGGTGCTGTGAGACAAAGGCCTCAAAACAAGCTGTGACAGCAGAGCTAAGCCTTCATTTTGCACAATTCCAGTAGCTCCCAGCCTCCCCCAGAAAAAGAAAACTGGTGTTCTGAGCTTCTGCAGCTCTCCCAGTTGTTTGTGCTCACCCGCTTTCTAGGTTTGACAATAAGCACCACTGAGGAAAGCCCAGCTGCTGGTGGCAGGGATGACTGCTCTACACGTACAACTCTTGTGCTGGCCAGGTGAAGCTCCCTCACTTGCGCTCACAGACCAAGTAACATGGCTTTGCAGTCTTTTTTTTTTTTTTTTTTTAGTATTTTTATTGATTATGCTTTTCCCAAGCGGCACAGAGCATTGCGCTTTTCAAAAGGCTGTGGCGAGCTCTGGTTTTTCACCCTTCATAAAAGTCAATGTATTTTCTTGGCTTGAAAACTCCTCAAGACTTCACTGCTCACAAGAGTTTTGTGTGGGTTGGGCTTTTTTTTTTTTTTTTTTTTTTTAATTCTTCTACTTCTATATACAAGAAGCCAAGGAGGAGTGGCTTGCTGCTTTTCCAGAGCAAGATGCTCCCATGTGAAAACACATGCTCAGGCTCTACATCCAGCTCACTAGCACCACAGCAGCCACATGTTTCTTGACCACAGAGATTTCATTTCCTTCGGGAGGTGGAGGAAATTCATGCCCCTCTGGTTTTTATGTCTGACTTCTACTTTGGCCCAGCCAGGCCACCCACCCCAAAGCTGCTCACGGGCAGTGCACAGCAAGCCCGGCGGCGTTCAGGTGGCAGTGTCGGAGTCCGCGGGTCAGCAGGGCACGGCTGTCCTTCCTCGCACAGGGACATGAAACCCTCCTGGGAACGGCCCCCTCTCCCCCAGAGCTGGGCTGGACCATGACGTGCCATTTCTACTCTCCAGAAGCAAAGTAGAAAGCAGTATTGTGAGCCAATTCGTAAAACCTAAGTCCTCCAACTCAACTTTCTCCTTAAAAGATGCTGCATTTTCTATGAAAATCAGAGCAAGCAAAACCAAACAAAAGTTTGCCAGCTCTGCGTATAAACTTTGTACCCATGCTGGCAGTAAGCACTGCCCGAGGTCACTGCAAGCGGCTGTTAAAGTCAGTTTTGCCATTTGCTTGATTGCACGCTCAGTACGTATTCCCTTCCCCTCCTGTGCATCAATGCTTTCCCCGCCACGCTAACAGGAAAGAGGAGAAAACATGTTTATGACTAACAGACACACAGCTGGAGAGCATCGAAACCCACAGACAGACAGACTACCTAAAACAATTCCCAGCGTGGTTCCTGAATACGAACAGATTTCCAGTCAAGTCCCTCTGCAATGGCCTGTTACACACCCAGTTTTCAATCATGAGAGACATAATAGTCAGAGCTGGTGAAGGACCTCAGGATGTCATCCAGGCCACTGGATGACAGTGACGGATGGCACAGTCACCTCTCTCTGAAGAGTTATATTTCTGTTCTTGCTTTTTTTTTTTTTTTTTTTGTATCATGGTATCTCCCCTTCCTGAATTCTGCACATAGAAGCTGACCCTCTCAGGAATCTGCTAGGCACCCGAGTCCTCTCTGAGCAGGATAAGTTTGCATTCACAGCGATAGTAATCAGGGTTAAGATCAGCATCCACCTCGATCTAGTGAGAGATGTCCCTGCCCATGGCATGAAGGATGGACTAGACCTTTAAAGGACCCTTCCAACCCAAACCACTCTAGGATTAGAAAGCAAACCCACTCCTTACTAACATTCTGTGATTCTGATTTAATCAATATACGTATCATGGCATATAAAGTTGAATAAACTGTATTGCACTCAACTGCATAAAAGTAGAACCTGGACTGCCTTGGTGTTTCAGCGCGTGGGATGCCCACGTGTGCACATTAACTCAAACACTGGTTTACACATTCTGCAGGACATCCAAAAAGATTAAAGTTAGTACCGCTGTTTCTCATCACAGGGCTGCACCTTGGGTAACAGGCTCAAACAGGAGGCAAAATGTCCCAGACGCCCAAGTGTCAGGGTTTTTTGTAGGCTCTGATGATGTTACACAATTTGACTGGTCTCTTCTAAAAAGCAGCCCCTCCTGCAGCGCCGGACCAAACCCCCAACCCCACAGGCAGGCGCTGCGTGGTGAAACAGCCCGACGGAGCACTTTGGGCTCCCACAAGAGAGAGATTTCAATCCCTGAGAACAAGACAGGTACGGACCAAGTACAGAGAGCAGGGACAAGCTGCTGTAAAAACCGCAGAGGAAGAGCGTGGCCAATTCAAACAAAAGTCCGGAGGCTCCGCAGGCCTGGAGCCCGCCTGGCAATTATTACCTGCCTCTCCACAGCAATGCAAACAAATCCAATCAGCCATCAGCTGTGACTCCACCACTGGCTATTGCTGCCATTAATTTTGAAGGAGTATCAAAAAGGAGAAATATGATTTAAAGAAGGAATTTAGAAAGCAAGCCGGGAATTCTTTAAAGGTCTTATTTTGCACAAGAAGATAAGAAGGGCTGTCTGAACTAATTTCTCCTGAATCACCCCAAAGGCTGAGTACTTACACGAAGGTGAGGCATACTTTTATGCTCCTGAACAGACGCTAGGCTAAATAAGAAGCAGCCCTCGTACCTCTCCATTCCAGCCGGGAGCCTCGCAGCATTCCCTGCATCCTGGACAGCCACCCATCCTTGCAGCACCGGCAGTCAGGTCCTCAGTGAGATGTCAGCACAGCAATGCTGAGCGGGAGGACACTGATTTTTTGGAAATCTGACTCCAGGGTGGAAACCAGGCTCTAAACCTCAGTGCCCTGATTCCCATCACATTGCGGGTTGAGACTTAAGCACCTCACACTGGCACCTCTAGCCACCATTGCAATTAACTGGTCACGCAGCGAGCTGGCTGATAAACCGGCCCTTGGGGAAGAGGCAGAGGGAGCCTTGCCGGAGGCTGAGCTGTGCTCAGACAGGGGATAAGCCCAAGTTGCTCGGCACTTCTGGGCACATACAGCAGCCCTGCTGCTGCCCCTCCCCTCTGGGGAAACTCAAGCACTTGCAGAAGGATTGAGGTGGACATTCAGCTCCTAATTTCCCACATAAGCTCCAAGATACCTAATTTTGCTAGTGCTTGAGTCCTTTCATGAGTCTGTGCCTGGCTGTACTTACCACATTATCCCACTTCTTCACCAGAAGACACAAAAATGGCATTATTGCTATTTCCAAAGGGGAAGGGGCACATGGGTGGACCAAGCCACTCGCCTCGGATTACGCAGGCAGCCTGTGTGCTGCAGGCACCTCCATGGCCAGCCAGCGCTCTCACTCTGCATCAGGTTTCCTCCCCAGGACAGGAGATTTTCTACTAGAAGCCAAGAGACTGAGTCAGAGGAATTGAACTTTACAAGATAAACACGCACAATGTAAAAGCTAGAGAGGCATCCGGTCTATGGGACAGAAAAGGGCACAGCCCGGTTTCCTGCCGATGGGAACTGGTGCTGTGCCACTGACCTCCATGGGGCAGCACCAGACGTTATCAGAGGAGAACCCAGTCCTCAGGAAACAGTCACTCAAAATAGCATTTGCGTAAGATCTGACTTCATTTCCATCACGCTCGCTTCAGATTTCCTACTATCTATGTCTCAGAATGCTAAAGACCTCCAGCAGCAAGTACGCCTGCTCTGTAACAGTTTGGACTGGAGTCCCTACTAATCCTTTGCCAAAACGTTCAAATAATTTACCCGGGGGGGCATGGACAAGCAGTGCATGGGGAGGCGTTAATCTTAGGTCACAGTCAGCCGACCAGATCCGTCATGCGAGTACGACTGCAGGGACAGGCAGCACACGCCACAAGTATCTTGCAGCACGCTGCTGGCCATTTAAAGTGGAAATGTCCTAACAACAACTGACTTGAGTTTTTTAGGTGCTGAAGTTTCCTAAGCTAGTCACTATGAGTAAGCCAGGGAGCTGATGTGCCAATTTCCAAATCCTCCATGTCCTTTGGTGCTTTCCTGCACGTGCCTGAAGGGAAGCGAGCAGGCAGGGCAGCCCTCCCAGCTCTGCTCAGACACGAGCAGCAGGTCCTCCACAGTTGGCGCAACCCGGTGTTTATGCTCTCTGTTTTATGGACTACACTTGCACAACCGCAACTTGCTGTCTGAAGGTCTGGTGGGATTAAGAGAATTTAAGTTTTCCAATCCTTAAATTGTCGTTTACCTCCTCCTTACTCCGCTGTCATCCATATATTGTGATCCTTCCTCATCCATCACGCTGCCCCAGTGCTTTGTTTTGGCCACACCATTGCCTTTTTCATTAATCTCCCATTCTGCTCTCTGCTCTTCCCTGCCAAGCACACTGTGCCTTGCCTAATTTATCCCCTGCCTCCTGGTTGCCTTTCCCCAGCTGCTCTTCCCAGCAGGCTCCCGGGTGCTCCCTTCCCTCCTCTTCCAGCTCCAAACCCCGACAGCCCTCACCCAGTTACATGCTGGCTCTGCTACTGAGCTGAGCAGTTTCTGGGGCTGGGGACACGTTGCTGGCTCAACAGCAGGCGGCCCTGGCCCAAGGCAAGGGCTTGGAGGGGCTCTGCTCATCAAAGCAGCGAGAACAGCTTTGCGGTACCAAAAAACCAACCTCATACCTTCTGCTCCTAAACTGCGTGACAAAACCACAGGTCCCAAATGGAGAGCGGAGCCAGGCTGGGTTGAAGCACACTGGCCAGTGGCTGCACAGCGCGGGCAGGAGGAGGTGAGGCTGTTCTCACCCTCGCCAACCCAAGGGCACCGAACATACCAACGAAGAGCACGCTGCAACATGGCGTGGTGTGGGTGACTGGCCTTTGGAGAGTGCGCTGCCTGCCCAGCCAAAGCCTGGAGTGAGTTTATTTGCTTTAGTCCCAGACTGCAGCCCAGAAGGACAAAAGTGTTGGTTTTTTTCCCTCCACTTCAAGAAAAATCTGAGTTGTTGCTCAGGTGGTTTGGGTTCAGTTCCTCTGTTACGTACTTTCTTGAACAAAATAAACAAGTTCCTTTAGAGGAATCTTCCAAAGGATCCAGAAACTCAAATCCTACTGAATTTGGGAAAACCTCTATTTTAATCTCTCTATCTTCTGCTGTCCATGTTCACAACAGCGATACTAATGCTTCCTCCTTTCCCTGCTTTGCCACGGTTGCTGGCACAAAGGGCGACTCGGGACTTTAGGAAGTTGTCCCTTATGCAGAGTTACAGCTAGAAAACCCAATGCATAGATCTAAAGCCCTTAAATACAGATTTTGCAATGCATCTTATAATGTGGAGCAATGCCTAAAATACGGGTGCATTCATGTCAGCAGTCACAGCTCTGTTCACAGAATAACCCCAGGGCAGGGACGCCCGATCTCGATGGCGTGGGGCAGCACCGGTTCCACACACAAGCTCTATCGCCCAGCTCTTCACTGCAAGTGCCCCTCCTCAGCCTGAGCTCTCCTGATCAGAGTCCTTGATTGACTTGCATTGAGAGCAAATAACATGGCTTCAGGATTTTTGGGGGTTGGGTTTTTTTTATGCAAGCAGTGGAGCTGCCTTCAGTTCTTTAAACAGCAGAATGACAGTAAGTGATTTCAACAGAACAATCCTGTATTCATCTGGCCCTCCCACTCAAACACAATGAAAAATTCAGATACACAATTTCTCCTTTGTCTGTATTTCAAAGCCCACCTCATCCTCCACGCACTGGGAGAGAAACAACTGGTTTCCTTACAGGGCAAGGATTTAGCTAAACCATGTGGTAACTGAGAAGTATCCTTAAAGCTTCATCTGCGGGGCTCGCATCAGGGTCAGTGCTCACCCGGAGGTCAGGGCTGTTCAAAACTCGCTCCAACCTACGGGCTTGGCCAAACAGCCCCTGCAGACCCCACAGACAGATGCAAACCTCTTTCCAGTAAAACACACTTTTATTCTCCATTAAGCGTCATGCCAAGTTTTCCCAATTCACCAAGGGTGCCACCTCACCCTTGCATTTGAGAGACAGCGATTTTTGCGCCAATCTCAAATGAGTCAGAGACGCAGCCGGTGAGGGACAAAGACATTACAAGATTTCTGCAACGCTGGGAGGGTTTACAAAACTTGGAGGTGGGCCTTATTGCAGCTGCACAGATATGGTCAAGGAATACAAATCCTCAGTTTTTCCCCATAGCACCAATAATCCAAACACCATGGTCATTTACTCATGAAAGGTAAACTAGCAAGACCATTAGGACAGTAAGACCATCTTCAGCCAGTTTGCGGCTTCTGGGTGGACTGGCAGTTCACCCATCAGACCCAGCAGAGACCGCGGCCGAGTGGACTGGACTGCTCAGGGAAGTTTGTACCGAGGAGCAGAGAAGGCAACAAAGCAACCCAAGCCTTTTGGATGGCATGGCAAGGCCAGCATGGCAAGGCCCTGTGCTGGACTGCCAGCCTGCACCCAGAGCCCCAGCCCTTCCAAATCCTTCACCCCGCTGTAGGGGAGGACAGGCTATATGAAGATGCTCCCATCTCAGTATGGCCGCCAAGCAGGAGCCGGGCAGGGCTGGGACCTTGGCAGGGGCCTGTTTTGAGCTGATTGTCAAATCTGAGAAACAAACTGTAGTTTGTTTATGGCTCGGCAAAGTAGCAGTCTCTAATTAGGAATATAATTATGGGTTTTGGAGGTCCCTGTATATACAAGTCCAGCAGCAGCCCTCCTGCAGGAGTTCTGAAGAGACCTTTCCCTTCATCTCACTGGAGATGCTCTCCCTGGCTGAGCCCTGCAGAAAGCACACAGGCTCAAGGCAGCTTCATATTAGCAAAAAGCATGCAAATTCAGTGTGGCAGTTTTACTCACTGAAAGATCATTGTAACTGTGATTCTCTCAATGACAGGCTTGTAAAATTCACACGCTTACAGAATAACATCCAGTGATGATCCACCATAACCTAAAAAGCATTTTTGCCTCTTTTTTTTCTTAGTTATTTTTTGTACCAGCAACCTCAGCATTCTGGATGCATTTCAGCATCTAACAACGCCTTCAAGCAGCACTGCTCTCCTGCAAAGGCTCTGTGTCCAGCGGGAACAGCCAAGAAGCGAGCATGGTGGCAAGACTGCATGCGCAGTGCCAAGACCCAGCTCCACAGTAGGGACAGCCCTGCAAGTCATCCTGAAGTCTAGAAACAAGGATGGAGAAATCTCTCAGCATGCAGGATCGTCAGGGATCTCAAGGGCTTGATCATCACTCAGGGATCTCAAGGGCTTTTGTAAATACCTTGGTTCACCTTCCTCCCTCTGGTACAAGGGCAAAGCTGACAGCCATGCATTGCAGTGGAGAGGTCTTTCTTGTCTGTAATATGCTGCATATTACAGGCATGAGCTACGTGAATATCCTGAAAGCCCTGAAAGCCCTGAAAGCTTGCAATTAGTTTTGTTAGTCATTTTCTCCTGGAGTGATTTTAAGGCAGTTTATACCCACAGAAATACAGGGCAGGTCCCCCCACCCCAAGCTACCAGGCACCTTGCGCCGGTTTTGCTCAAGCTAAACAGGAGCAGCACGGCTGCACGGGCCCATCGGCCTTGCGTTGGAAGAGAGCAAACCTCTCCTGGCGTCACAGGGCGTCACTGCCAGTCCCTGCAGGGACTGAGGGAGGGTTTGCATGGGGCACTGAGCTGCACAGACCCAAATCCAGGACTGACGCTGTCTCACTGTCTCAGCACCACCATGCGCTGCCCGGCATGGCCGGGCCATGCCAGCTCTACTAGACCGCTCTGCCAAAAAGCTCGAGCTCAGATTTTTGAAAGATCAAATCTCAGAGCTGTTTACTGCCCCTCCGTGACTAACAAACTGCTAAACGTTGTCTACCACCAGGCAAGATCCCTCTGCTACTCCAAAAGAGATAAATGCATCATCACATCCCTCGTCCTGGTCCCAGGGGCTTTGCCAACACACCAGCCCCATTTAATGAGGGAAAGGTGCTGAGTTACACGCTGGTGACTCATGCACACCGTGCCAATTCAGCGCCTGCACGCAGAAGCACCGAAACCTTTTTTCATGTTATGCCATGCTTGGTGGTGCAATTGCAATGGGTTTTGCTTAGCTGATGAAAACACCATGGTCCTGTGACAGCCCCTGGCATGGGTCCCCTTCAGAAACCTGCCCGGGAGCGGCGTGCCACCGCACACGTGGCGAAGGAGAGGCCCTTTCCAAAGGGGCTTAGCGTCCACCCACCCGGGGCTTTGCAGACGGCTCTCGGCACCTTCTATGATTACCATTTATAAGGCGCTGAGCACTCCAGCGTCGGAGTGCCCCCACCGATAACACCCAGGCCAACGAACAGACGTAACCAGGAGATGTTATTCATATTGGTGAATCCCACTTGACAAGTCAGCCTGACTTTCTGTACGGGCTGCCGCTCCCGAGTCATCTGCCAAACCGGCGTCAGGCAAATCACATTACTGTGACCTGACAAGGAGATGACAAGGGCTTGGGAACCAGCCAAATTTGGGCAGAGCCAAGCCCCCGCTGGGGGCAGCTGGGCCGGGTAGGCTGTTTTCCCCCCCACCTCGGGCAGAGCACGCGCTGCCCACAACGGCACAAAGCCTGAACCGTGCCAGACAGCGTTCCCCTCCCCAGCGGGAGCGCTGGGCCAAGCGCCTCAGACACCGGCTGGCTCAGGGCAGCTGCGATTTATCAGCTTTGCTCGGGAGCGGCAGCTCTGTGCGTGCCTCTGCCCGTCTTGGACAAAAATGGTCAAAGATGCTCTACTGAAAAATCCCCAAGGCAGCTGCAGCAGCCTCCCCATCAAGTCAATGCCACTGTGCCATAAGCGGCCAGCATTCATGTTTATCCTCCCCTCTAGCTGTTTTTAAGTCATGAGAGGGGAATTAATTTTTAAGCAAGGTACAGTGAGAGGTCCCATGGTATTTCTTGGCTAAGGTGAGTCAGACCAAACGGGAGCCCCGCATGAGCAGAAAGGGGGAGAGAGCCTTGCTCAGCTAACCAAAGTATGAAAACTTAAACTAATACCAACCCAGAGAACATTCCTGAAGGCAGATGAAAAACAGAAAGACAGCCAGGAAACAACAAATTTTAAAGTGGTATCAGCCTTTCTGCTTTGGGCCACAACACACCCAGCGTACTGGTGGTCAGGAAGAAAGTTCCTGCAGGGAGGCTGGTCCAGAAAACACCCCCGAGAGCACCGCGGTCCTTCTGGCTTTGTGGGGCTCCTCACACCAAACACAAGGTCTGATGGCTGATCGGGTGTTGAACCCCAGCTGGGCCCTTGAAGCGGATAAGAAATTGGTCATCCCTGCTGCTGGCAGTGAGAGGGGCCCTGCCCCGGCTGCCCTGGAGGCAGGCGGCTCAGCACCCACCCCGTGGGCTCAGGAAAAAGCAGACAAGAACTGACCCATTTCTTACAGCCTTGCCCAGGTTGCGTATCTGCATGACAGCCCTGTTCAGTGGCGGGGGGAGGAAGGAGGAAACCTACTGGAATTAGGTGTTGCAACCTCCGTTTGGGATATGATATTTTGGCACCTCTGACACATCACGTTTTTGTGACTCCCTGATGGCTGTGAAGCAGGAGCAGTACTTACCCACAGCTGCCCCAGCCATTGGGGACTGGCAAAGGGCTTTCAGGTCCTCAGGTGAAAAGCACCACTGAAATCCCATGTACTGCTCTTATGAGCGGGAGGCGGGTGCCCGGGCACCCGGGGCTGCCACACGGCTCTCCTTCCCTGCTGTGCAGCTGGCCCAATACAACACGGTGCCCCACCACAAAGACCCCAGCCTAACTTGTGCCCTGCCTTCCCTGCTGGCAATGCTGAGGCTCTTAGCCTGCCATTAAACTGTGTCACCCCATAATTCATTCACAGGATGAGTGGACTCTGCCTGGCCTTGTATGGAACTGCTAAGGCAACAACAGGAGTGAACAATTTTCAAGTGGAGTTACTCATAAACACAGGCAGCTCTGACCGTGAAAGCAAACACCAGTTGGCATCAAAAACTGACGTTAAGAAATTCAGTCAGCAGACCACAAGTTGATTTGCAGCACACCCAGCACACTTCACTGTCTCTCTGACTTCTTACTGTATAATAAAGAAAAAAGAATTTTACGATCCCTACTTATAATACAGCAGTGCTTTAAGAAAGCTGTGGGGCAGAAGGAAGGTGTCTTCACAGCAGTGCTGTGGAAGCAGAGCTGAAATAAACCCAGCCAGCACAGGGATGAGATACAGCAGAAATACAGAGATACAGAGAGCAGAAAGGACCTGCCAGGGAAGCACAGCCCACACGGGACCGTGAGAGGGGATGAGGGAACTACACCACCTCCAACTCAGTTAGACCTTGGTCTTGCTGCAATACACTGGTTACCAGCCCACGCTGGGGTGAAACCCAAGCTCAAACCTGTTACAGCTTCAGCTGTGCCCTGTAGCCTGAGCTCCAAAATGTGGGAGGCTGCATGGGAGGATCGCCTGTGTTACATCTGAAACTGAAAACACCCCATTAAGGCATTTCACAGATCGGCCTTAAGAGGCCATAGGGCTTCTAGCAGCATTCCTAAACTCATGTCCTGTCCAGACTTTGCGTTTTCATCACACCTGAGAAACTGCCAGGCAGGTTTCTGTCCTTGAAAAAGGACTCCTGTAAGAGATATGATGTTTGACATTTCACAAATTTCAGTTCTTGCCACCTCTCTCCTCCTTTTTCCTCAGGCCTCCTTCATACCTCTACAGAAGTCATTTCCATGTTATGGTGGCTAACAGGGCAAAGAATAAAGACAACCGCTGCTCTCGTTTCCATGGGGTGGCGTACTGCTCCCTGTGCAGTGGGCCCAGATGGCCTGCCTGGCTTCCAACCACCAAAAGCAAATGCTTTCCTGCTGCCCCTTCTCCAGCCATGGCCCAGCGACAGGGTCCACCGCGGCCCCCTCCTCCTGTCCCCACGGCAGGAGCTCATCTTCTCCCACTGCCCCATTGGCCCACGCCAGCACCTACACAAGTTCTTCATCAGCAAAATACTTTTTCAAAGTATCCATTACTTACTCAAACAGACACTTCTGAATTCAGGCACAAAATATAACCAGGGAATTTGAAGCTGGCAAAGCAAGACGGAGCCCAGAGCACATGACTTGAATGCATCCGGGACGGTGCACATTAATGCTCTAATACAAACTAAGCAAAAATTAATAGAGATAAAGGAAAAAGCAACTCACTGAAAACCTACTAGGTATGCCGAATGTATATATTTATGGAAACTTGCTTCTCAAACAAAAACTGCTATAACAACACACTATTTCTATCATTTTAGAGTAAATGATCAATCAGAGCAATCTGTGTTAGTCTGGTATATTAATGCATGTAATAATTGTGAATTCGGAGTGCAGCCACAATAGTTTCAGTCTCTAGAGTGATTGGTGCCTGTCGAAAAAAGTTTTTTGCACACAGACTCAAAGCACCAAAAACCTTAACACAAAGGTGTGAATTAATACCTGCAGAATAAATGCTGAAAGAGCAAATTCAAGACTACAGCAACATGCAAATTTCTTTGCAATTTCAACATTTCAAAAGAAGATATCAGAAATTCCAGCCATTTCAAACAAGTTTGGAGCCCACCACCTGATGAGATGAGATCAAAGCCTCTCTTCTTTTTATGTTAACACAGTTCATGAAGAAAAGGAAAGAGTCTTGGGGAAATATTTACATGACTAAAATATATACTTGGATCAAGCATTAATACATAATGTCTTCTGATCTTCAGTGACATGATCTTTCATGCAAAAAAATCAAGTCATCTGCAAACATGTCATGCCTTCGAAAACATAAATATTAATGCAGAATTCAGTGAATTTCAGAACTCATTGTTTTGATTGGAATGTGAGGAATGAGTGAGCCAGAAATGAATTAAAGCCAATTATAGTAACTAATTGCCATAATGGTGTGGGAAAACGCAGACCATAGCTCTTGCTTGAGGTTGGAATACATACAGAGGCAAATTTCACTGGCATTTTATAGCCGTAGCAGCCTAGAAGCAGCCAAAAGGAATAGAAATTACTCTTCTTGGTAGAGTTAATGAAAGGCTGACATTTGAATTTGAGCAATTTTAAGAAGTTTTGTCTGTACTTTTTTTTCCCCCCTAAAATCAAGGACGCTTAAAACCTGCAAGATCTTTTTCATTATAAAGCATTAGCATCAATATAATAAAGGAAGGTTACCTTTACAGAAACCCAACATGTTTGCTTTTCATTAACAGACATCTAGGCAGGTAATGCTGCATTGCTTTGAGAAGGAAAGATTAGTTTGGCTTTTCAAAAAAAGCACATCTGTGTAGTATTTCCAATCCAAATGGCCCTGGTGGCAACAGAAAGTTCAGAACCCACTGGAACCAGTATGAAGAGGAGGAAAGACAGAGCAACTCCTGAGCCTGCCAGACACAGCAAATGTCATCTCTGCACTTCTAGTGCTATAATGGCATCTATACCATCAAGTAGCTTTCAAGTCTTAGAAAGCATTAGCTACGTAAAAAAGGGACGTTAGTAGCATCTGCTCCAAAACCATGATTTTTGGAAGACACCCAGTTCAGCAGCTCGAGACCAGAGTAGCAGCAGCCTGTCTGCCTTTCAAACAAGCACCACTGCCAATTCCAGCTATACAAAGGGACAAAGCATTACTGTTTTGGGGTGCATTTGTAACAGCATGTGCTTGCTGGAGACTGAGAGCACTGGAGAGAGCTCAGCTCAAGAGCAGTAGGAGGATTTAAGCCTCCTACTCACAGGGAGGTCTGCTCGCATGGCCAGAAGAAGACAGGAATCCCAAATTAGGCTTGTTAAATTCAGTCAGAAATAACCCCCCCAGTCTCTTCCTCTAGCAGCATTGCTGGGAGCAAAACGAGGAATATTTTGTTTTGTTGTGTAATGATTTTGACTGAGAGTGAGGGAACTAACAATCTTGCTCCCCTCACATTGCTCATTTTGTCTGTTTTATTTCTTTTCCATACACTGTGTCTTGCCTTGTCCACCAGCATTCCAGGGCATGGACTGTTTACTACTAGGTATTTTCCTCTAGTGATAGGATTTGGTAGCAATTTGACTTTTTGGGCCTTCTGTGCCACAACAAACAACACAATTACTACAAATCTAGGCTCTAGCGTTATCCCAATTCCAAGCTATTGTACTGATATTTTAGCAGGAATAAGTGAAACTTTATGAGAACGGCACGAACATCTGATGCCTCTCAAAGCTTCAGTGCCAAACAAACCGTCACCTTCTGCAGACACAAAAACCTCTTATGTTTCCATGCCACTGCCTCTGCCTAAAATGATCAAAAAGATGGCAGAAATGATCCTGCTGCAAAACTGTAAATTGTGCAGAGAGTAAATTTAGTTTTACCCAAACTGCTTTATCCATTGCAATTAAAGAAGTGCCAAGTATTGTCTTAAGTGGTATTCATTGCCCTATATTTTCATTATGCAAATCATCTCCCCCTCAGACAGCAAACTTTCTGCTGCACATGGTGGCTTTTTCTTTGGCAGGGAAAAAGGAATAGTTCCTTGGGAATAACATTTGTTGTTCTTTAGCAATGTTGTCTTTAGCAACACTTTAAAAAAAATCATTTCTGTCATTCAATCAACCCTAGTGAGGCTCAGTTTGAATTAACTTTAAAAAAAAAAAAAATCACACAATCTTTCCATTAAATTATTGGGACTATATTTTCTGGGATTTTTTTTTTTTTTTTTTTTTTTAAATACAAAGGAATAGATTATAGCTTAAGAATTTCAGAGCAAGCAAAAGAAAGGACATGAAGGGGAGGAAGACTTAGGAAAGCTCTTTTGGAGAACCTGCCATTTAAAGAGAACCATAACACCAGCTTTAAAAACAAAAAAGAAAATTAAAAAAAGCCATGACAGAGAAAAGGAAGACTAAATAAATAAATAAATAAATGAAACAAGGCCACTGTTAACAGATAACAGGTCACCATTAGCTGCAGCTTCCAGGGGTCCAGAAGATACAGGGAGCTTGCAAATAGCACTCTAGAGCCAGCAGCAAAGGTAAAGCTTTACCCACAGTTATTACCGGCTTTTCCTGTACATGATTTAAGATCCCAAACACATGTAACTTAGCATGACCTTTATGACATTTGTTAATATATAAAATAAAAACATAAGGAAAGGTAACAGAAGTCAAAGAGTAGAGGACAAGTGCCACTTGTGTATGCAATACAACCAACACCAATTTATCATTCCAAGAAAGGATAAATCCCAACACCAGGCACCTCCTGATCTGCAGCGGATGGGATAACTTGTCAAGGACCCCGACGTATATCCCTTTCAAAAGGGACACACGTGCAATTATACCACCACAGTGAAACACTCTGGCCTTTGGGTCAGCCCTCACAAAGGTAACACAACAGCATCCACCAGAAGAGGAATTTGCGAAATGAGTGCGAAGTCACTATTAAGTTCTCTGTCCTCAGGAAACATTTTTAAAAGGAAAAGATGAAACAAGGAGGCTTATAAAGAACTACATTTATTTTTGTTTACAGCAGATATCATAAATAAAGCTAAAACAATTTTCACTGTGTGCAAAATACAGAATTTCCATGTGAAAATTTAAATACAGCGTTAAAAACTATTTAATAAAAATATTCAGTTAAGATTATAAAGTAAAATGAAGACAGAAGATTTAGGAAGAGAAAGACAGAATCCTCATTGGCCAGGAAGACTCTGCAACAGAGGGTAAAAAACACAGCGATGGGAGTGGTTTGAAATGGCAGACCTTTACATCATAACCTTCATCTCAAAGCATTCTGAGCTTTGAAACAAAACACTGTAGCCCTGAAATACATAGGAAGTCACATCCTAACCATTTGTGCAGGAAGTGACACTTAAAGTACAGAGAGCTTTCTGTGTGGGCACAGCACAGGGACTTTCAAAGCCATCAAGACATTTTAGGATACCCACACAAATAAATACCATTGCTCAGTCATGCAAGCATACAGGTCAGCAAGATAAGGTGTGGGGCTCTGACCCTCCAGCCCTTCTGCATTCCTGGCTGAGGCGTGTGAAATGGGGCAAGTGGCAGAGGATGTTTTGCCCCTCCTGAAAATTGCTGCTTAGATGAATTCCCGAAGGCTCTTCCCTTTGAAAGGGATCCTCAGCAGGGAAAGCTTGGTCGTGGCCATATCAACCAAAACCTTAGCACGCTTGCTTGTCAGACTGAGCCCTTGGTTCTTGTTTGGATTCATTTCCCCTTCCAGATTATCAACATGTGTTTACTGATACTGGAACTTAAATAAAAAATACGTACAAAATAATCGCACAAATTTGTCATGGGGAGTAGTGGCAGTGTCTCATGCAGCAGGACAAATCCATTCATCAGAGTGGCAAATGGGGCCTAGTTAATTAGTTAGCAAAACAATTCAAACCAAAACACTCTGGTTATATAAACTTGGCCTTTTGATATTACAGTCTAAAAATAGCATGCACATCTATTGCTGTTAGGCCTGCCTACTACATTACTTGGGGTGGAAGACTGGAATTTGTATCGCGTTGGCTACTTTTTCAGCAGAATCCTTTTATATCGTCCTTTTACAGTATGAAAGGAAAGAAGTGCTTAGAAAGTCCCACAGCACTCAAACGTTGCTTGCTCACTGCATATTTGAGCTCAGTGGAAATTTGCTCATTGCGTATTTGAGCTCAGTGGAAACAGGTGTTCACACTAACCAGGAGAATCAGCTGGCTAATCTTGTCCTGACCTTATTTTAAATCTTTCCTTCAATACTTTGAAAGAAATAAGGCTTTAACCAGTTCTTTCAAGAAACAATGTACTTGCCTAACTTACCTTGAAGGCACAAGGAAGTGTACATGCACAGACACAGAGAGAAAAACATTCTCTACAGAGAGTGTAGATGTTACCTTTTCTAGAACCATGAACTCAGCAACAGGTTAAATGATCATGCCAAAGCTCGCATCCATTAATATACCAGACACACACAGTTTGCTCCAAAAGTCTTAAAAAAAATGTGCAATGAAATGCTGTCAAACAACAGTGTTAGTCACACAATTTTGGAACTGGCAAGCGGAAAAAGTCACCTGAGAGCAGAAAGGCTTCAGCCAGTGAGCGGGTGCAGCACCGGAATGATGAATTGGACTAAAAGCAATGAGGGAGATTGACAGAGAAGACAGCAGGAAAAAAAAAAACAAACAACACAGAACTTAACTTGGTTATATAGGAAAGCATCAGAAATATTACGTAGGCACAAAGAAGAAATGGCCAAAATAAACCTGCCTTTTTTCATTAATGAGGACAAACAAGTATGAATCTTACTAGAAGAATATTAAGATGAAGAGATTAAAAAAAAAAACCTACCAATTAGATTGATACCAATAAAAAGCCTTCCCAACAGAATCACCTACAAACTCCCAGTGGAATATGCAGATTCCTCAGGAAAATGTTTTCATTATGCAAGTTCTTGAATGCTGTTGTGGGAATGTAGGGATTTTATTCCCCATTATATAAATATATATAAAGCCAATACCATCTTTTTAATTTTATAATTTTATTTGATTTTCAAACTTTCTACTAGTAAGATTCATTTGCTTTAAATTCATTGGACATCAGATATTTCCAAGTTTCTTACTATATCACCATTTTCTGCAAGTTTACCATTATGCGCATTCTGCTGAAAAGCAGAAAATTTCCTGTAGTAAACAGCAGGAGAAAATTGCAGGAAAAATTGGTCCTAAAATCCTAAAGACTGTGCTGTTGACAAACTGAAATCAAAACTGATGGCAAACCAAATTTTAAAACTTTACCACTTAGCAGTTTGCTGTGTTGCAGGAGTAACATGGTAAATTGCACTGTAGCTTTTTTCCTTTTTAGGGTGAAACAATTACTATCATTAGTAAATGATTAAAAAGTATACAGTATTCCAAAGTAGTTTTTTTTAAACGCTATAAAATAGGTACAGATACATTTCTTTACATATATACGGATGCCCACCATGTTACTATAATTGCTGCTGTGTCCAGTCAATATTCTAGCAAAGTTTTGCTGAATACGTGTTTGAGCAGTAATGGCAATTTATTTCAAACAAATGCTACCTTATACCTTAACAATTTTCTTCAAGCACTTTTTCAAGTTCTGTGCATATACTTAACAGTTTTTTCCCAAAATACATAAGCACTCTAAAATGTGAAAAGCTTTATCCTTGTAGCTTAAAGAAAGTCAAACTATCTAGAAGAAAAATCCAGTCTGTCATTTATTTTAAACAGAAGACACATTTCCTTTTAATACCTAAGAAACAAAACAATTCAAATCATCTTTTTGCATGTTACATTAAAAAAAAAAAATAAATCAAAAAACTGCCAGCCCATAGGCAGCGCAGTCATTTAAGACCACTGCAAGGTGATCCTCAACTTTGGTACTAACTGAATGCGACATTATTTCCTATTATTTAAGCCACATTCTTTTGGCTAGAAATAAATGCTACAGATGCTTTTAATTTTAGGCTATACATATCACTGTGTTTATGTATTTACCTATTTCCTGGTTAACTTCTGAATTTAAACATTTAAGTATTTGAGAGGCAGGGAGCATGCTTACCTCACTGGCTGACTAGGCTGAAAGTAAATCAGAATTTGGGATGTTGGTGTCTCCTTGCCATTAAATAGACTTATTTAACCTGTCCTGACACCTTCTGATTAAGGTAGACCTTGTTGAGAGACATCTGAAAGAAATTTACTTAATGGTTGCTCCAGATTATAGATTTCACCTTTCTGCCATCAGCTTTCTACATTGAAATTAATGAAATACCCAACTAAGAAGTAATCTCCTTAGAATACATTTGGAGGTTTTTGTTGTTTGTTCTAAACTTGTATTTTTAAAAAATTCCAAAAGACAATAGGAACAGTGCCTACCCAAAGGCACAACAGCAGTGATTTCAGTTACAGATGAGTGTTCCATAAATTGATATTCCTCCAACCAGCCACCTAATGAGGAAGCCTTTACTTGAGGAATAAGTCAGGTTTAACTACACTACCAGTTCCTTTGACTTACAGTTTCAATCAAGCCTTCACTCAACTAAGATTTGCTCTTTACATTTATTTCAAAACTTCAAATAAATTAGTATTACAGATTATACCCACTATCAGCAAAGGGTATCTATCACATGTAAGAAATGTTAGAGGCATGACTAGGAGTGATGTGAATTAAATACATGATTTTTTTTTTTTCCCCACATATTCATGCAAGTTATAAAGCTCATAACCCAGAGCAAAGATAAAAGCAAGGGGGGGAGAGGGGAGGGAAAAAAAAAAAAAAAAGGTATGGGCCATATTCAGGTTTCAAACCCCAGTCATTTGTCATAAGTATTCCCCAAACATCTGAAAGAACGCACATTCTTTCTTGGTCTAAACAAACAAACAAAAAGCGGGGGGGACAACAGGGAGAAGAATGGTTTTAAAGTGTACCACCCCCCAATGGTCTGATCACAGGATAAAATGGTGGGGGTGGGGGGGGGGGAGATCTACAAAATATCCTTCATCCATCTCCGTGTTCTGGAAATGTGTCTGGACACTGCCCTTCATGCTCTAGCATACAGTACATTTTATATTGAAAATTTTGATTGCACATCACTTATATCAGAAGGAATCCACCATTCAAGTCACACATTAAATTGCATGAAAAGTAAAAACCAAATAAACAAAGAAAAACCCTCAAGAAAATAGTGAGGCTGTTAATTATGAAAATCTGAAAGGCACAACTGAGCAAGACACGTAGAAGAATTTAAACCCTATAGAATTTTTTCACCCATTCAAGCACATTTTCAAGTGATAGCTCTGCTTCCCGGTACATGTGAGTAAGTACCTCTAGAAGAGCACAGAGGAATGGCACACCAAGGCTCAAGAGTTCGTACAAGTAGGTATAGTTATATGCATTGTCCCTGAAATGAAGATTGGCAGCGTGCAGAAAACCATGCATCCAGTTAGACAGGCGTCTGGGAATGTCAAGCAGATCCCTTGTCACCCGAAGGGGCCAGCTTAGCGTGCCCCTAAAGAAGGAAGTCAGGATACCTGGGGACCTGTCCTCTGGACTGCTAGCAGTAGACAAAGTGCTTTCTGTGGTGGGCTCTGTGGGTTTGGGTTCTTCTTTCTTCCATGCTTCTGTTGCCTCCTTATACAAAGCATTAAAAAATGTTAAATATATTTCTAAAAACCGAATGTCCAGTTTCTGTTCCTGTTTTCAAGTTTTTATATATATTGTCATTTCCATTTGCTCTTAAGTTCAACCTCACTTTGTATAGGAAAAGCTAATTTCCACTGAGAACCGGACTATAAATATCCCAAATACGCAGAAACAGGAGGTTATATTTTAGTATTGATTTTGCTACTTCTGGATATCAGGTAGAAAACATCTTACACACACACACACGCACAACTATTGCACTCTGCTCCAGATAAAGCTGCCTCAACATTTCCTGCATTAGTAATATAAGCAATACGTACCTTTCCCTGGATCTGTAATGTTGCTCTTCTCTTTCTGTGTTTAGTACTGATTTTGCAGTGCGTAAAATGAGGTTTACAGTAAAATTTACCTACAAGAGGAAAAAGAAATTATATGATATTTTATCTATACATCTATGGACTGAAACCCCACTGTTACATCTATAAAAAAATGAAATCAGGATAATCAATGGTTGGGCAACAAAAGGAATGGGAAACTTGCCACCGACTCTGAATAGCTCACAACTCTGAAAGGGTTTCTTTTACAGTACACAGATTTGCACATTTGTTAAATAAGGCAAGGTCATTTATCTACCACACAGGTTTAAGATTAATAAATAGCAGAAAAACAAGATTCTATAAATACCAAGTCACAAACGAACACAAGACATCAAGCAGCAAAAACTCAAATAATCAGTTCAAAAAGTCTTTGCAGAAGATTCTCTGGACTGCAAAAGAACTGCCTTTGGCCTTGAGTCTTTAATCCTTTTGTAGAAGGAGATCAGGTTAACGCTCCAATCTACTCAAATCATTTGGAAGTGGCAAGGGAATTTCAAATAAGTTTAATAATTTTCCTCTAAACTTTAAAAAAAAAAAAAAAAGGCAAAAAATAATTCCCTATCTCCAGGCTCTAGGTGGGATTGAATGTCCAAGATCTGAACCTCCCGTTCTACAGCAGACTGGAATAAATTACACTGCTGCTTGGCCAGTACTACTGCTTTCAACTCCTGAGCCATAACATCTTGAAAGAAATAACCTATGTACCCCCCATCCATGTAAATCTGCCACGTGGCTTACCCTTATCGATCATGTTATTTAATGGCCAGTTATAAATGAGAGATAAGAATAAGTCTGTATTGTTGGAGAAAAATCACTTCCCCCCCCCCCCCCGCTTTGACCTGTAATTGGACAAACTGCATTTTGATCACTCAACTTATTTTCCACTGAGGATTTCTTCAGGTCTGTCATAACTGGATTCTTTTGAAAGACTAGAACTCCAAGTACAAGGACTCAAAGATCAGCACGGATGCAAACAACATGCTTAGCAGACCTCCTCCTGACCGAGCTACTCGGCCAGGTCTTTCTCCCTAGTTCCATTAAAAGCATCAATACTCAGACATTTTAAAATATTCTTAAATAGCTCCTATATTACCTTCTTCAACATCAAAGGCATAAATTCCTAAACGGAGTGTTGTAGAACATATTTCACACTTGAAGCACTCCCTATGAAAGAAGTGGCCTTCTGCACTCAGCCGCTCCATAACATATACCCGTTTTTTGCAGAAATAACAAATGTCACTCCCCCCGATAGACTGAGGAAATTCTTTTCGCAGAGATCCCTGTTGAAAGATAGAAATAGAAATGCACATAAAGCTGTTGCACTACACCCAGATATAAATTCCTATTAAGTGGGCAGCTGCTTTAGCTGCTCAAGTTTTACACAGCACCCTCCACACACAATTAAAATAAGCGTCAGTCAGCTTTTTTATTACTCATTTGCTGCAATTCTGTAGGTTTATGCAGCGATTCATAAATTGGACATCACAAGGACTTTAAGGGGTGAGTTTTCAGCTAGACTCGCATCCAGCTTCCCTCTGGGAGTTCACCGACATCTTGTGTTTACTCAGGTACAAGAGCAGCATCAGCCCCAAATGCTCATTCACCACCCTACACGGTGCTGGCTCAGGCACTCGGATCTCACGGCTGCGGGCATCGGTACTTCTCAGAAGAGGGCAAAGGCAGACCTTGCCAGCCTCGAACAACAGACACGCGTTTGGAGCTAAGAAAACAGACACCCTGAAGTCTCAGTTCATCTATGCTCCAGAGGAAAATGTAGGCTCGTGCTTTAAGGTCCAGGAAGAAAAACTGAGTCTTTGATGCCAATGTCTGAACTACCATTTACATCAGCTGCAGATGCGCTTCCCTCTCAGCCATGTTCCTCCTGAGACTACAGCCCAAGCTGGGGCTTGGTTTGTTTTAAAAATCAATTTCATTCCTACCATTGACATTCAGAATGTTTTTAACTCATTGGATTTTAAATATGATCCATATTAAAAACTTTAAACTATTTTGAAAGTTTTTGTTCAATGTGGGCTGGCAACTAACATTCTTTAATTGCCACAAATCTCATCCACTCTGTATATACATGCAAAAGGTACAGAGAAATAAATTATAAATGGATTAGATGCCACTGGGCTTCCCTTTCTTATTAGAGGCAGGTATGAGGATGTTACTTTGCATGATTGCATTCTGCTCAGTTATAGGTCGGTACAGATGAGCATCCTGTCTCTGCCACAGCCACCAACATGCCCCCTGCCCACTGCCTCCCCCCGCCGCCTCACGAGGGGTACCACGTGTGGGGGACAGGAGGCGTAGGCTTGGCAGAGTCCAGGCACATACAGACACCAGCACGCAGTCCACGCCCACGCAACTCATCTTTAATTTGCCAGCAAAAGAAGGCCTCGGAACAATTTTTTAATGTTAAGTGCAAGTCACAATTGTCATTGTCACAAGTCACACTCTTGTGCTTAGAAGTTGAGAATCTTATTCCAAGTGTGCCCTTAGTAATCCATTTTGCTGTGACGGATCATTTCAGAGTATGAACTACATGAAACTTTCCAAATGAAAAACCATGCAAATGGAAAAGCATACAAATGCATTTTTAAAAACATGATGTTAACAGGTCAGATAGTTACAATGAAGCAGAAGCAATTGGAGTTTAGTGCTAATAAGTAAGTGTCATCACCACAACACGACACCTTACTTCGCTTCCCAATACCTGACAGCTCTGAACAGTGGAGGCAGGAGATGAAGAATGAGGAATGGAGCAAGAACCTGTAGCTCTGCCCAGAGACCGCTTCTGAATTCAATACAGAACAGTGACAGAGTTTAAAAACAGCTCTCTTCAAAATGAGGCACGGTGATTCAGCATTTGTGTGTTAAAAATAACCGCATGAACATGTACTGTACAAAACTTTCTTTAGAAGC
Organism: Pelecanus crispus; assembly: GCF_030463565.1. Classification (NCBI taxonomy): domain Eukaryota; kingdom Metazoa; phylum Chordata; class Aves; order Pelecaniformes; family Pelecanidae; genus Pelecanus; species Pelecanus crispus. The sequence goes on from NC_134648.1 coordinate 11,915,828, forward strand.
CACCCTGATTAATTGTACCGGTAATTGCATTTAATAAAAGCCTCCTGAAGTTTTAATTCATACAGACAAGTAATAAAAATATAAATAGAAGACGTGGTGAGCAACATTTCCAGCACACCCACACATCAGCATATTTTGCCAATATGCACTCGATTCCTTAATAAATGTTAGACTAAGACCTTTCATAAAGCTTAAAGTGCTCCACAACCAGGGTCGTAAGTCAGGATGACATTCTGGAAACACCACTCTTTTAAGTCAAGTTATCGTTTCTTTGTGGGTTTAGTCTTACCAGTTCAAGGGGGGGAAGCTGTGGCTTGGGTCTGTGATCATTCACATACAGATTGACAAGAACTTCAGCCACAGCTCCAATTGCACGTGAGACCTTTCCTACAGTCATCTAACCAGAAAAGGGGAGAAGATGAAGAATAGAAGGAAGAGCTTTAGCATTCTTGAAAACGAATATAATGAGAAAAGGACAAGAATGATTTGAAAACATGCAAACAACGATAAAGAGAGGCTAGGAGAAAGAGCGGAGGCAAAGTCTAGCAGAGCACAAGCATGTTCATGCATGATCAGCGTGGTCCAGCTGGTGGCCACAGAAGGCTTCCATGCAGCCCACAGGCTTCTCCCTGCAGATGATGGAGAAATAGCTGCTGAGAACAAATGCTGCTCCCACAGCACAAGGCCTCTTACCATGTCTGCAAAAGGCCGAGCTGGGAGCTACTGCCTTGCTATCAGGGTTGGACCATTCTGAGAGGTTAAAAAAAACCCCTATTGTTCACTTTGATTTCTTGGGACTTTGTTGTTATATTTCAGAACAGGGGTAGGGACTAAACTTCACATTAATGGACCACAAACCATGGCATTTCAGGAAACATTCTATGAAAATGTACTAGAAGTCCTGCACAGAAATGTTTTGTTGATGCTCACAGAGCAACCATTCTCCCTCTCCGCACCGAGTCATCTTAACGCCAGGGAAAACTGGAGAAACTGTGCTCACGAAAGGAAGACATCTCCTTAAATCTGATTCATCACACTACCGCAGCCACGAATGTTAGGCTGTTTCTAACCAAACTGATCAAATGGACAGGCCTGCAAGGACACTGCAGTTCCTTAGGGCTGTGGCTCCAAACGCACCGTAGCCACACCACTGACTGCATCGTCCAGGCTTCCTTGCCAAAACATATGCCTGGGGACTGGAAAATAAGAAAGGTTTGTGTGCGTGTGCACATGCGTGTGGGTGGCAGGCAGGCAGGGAGGTAGGTACTCTAGTTCTCTGTTCCTGGAAAAAAGACTGTGAAGACTTCATAGATTTACAGAAATATCTTCTACCCTCAACCAAATTTCCTGTAGTGATTTTAATTTTAGTTTTATAGTCAATATAAGATCCTGCAACCTCTCTGGTGGCAAAGGCAGCAAGAGCCATCTTGGTATGCACAGGGAGGTGATACTCTGTTTCTGAAGCTAGAATATTTTTTTTCCTAGAGGATCCATGATCTCATACCTTAAGCTCTATTTGTCTCCCACAGAGTCCAAATTTTAAATCTTTTACTTCTCAGTGAAATGATTTTTCTACTGCCACCACTCTAAGTCTTGCTAACAGAAAGGTTTTAAAATATCAGAAAGTTACCATGAATACAGGAGAAAAAAAAAATGTGATGGTATCCACGATACTTCAAAATAATTTTAAAGCATTTTCTATCAAGCTTAAAAGCAACTATAATGCATTTTGGGTGTGTTTTCAAAAATTTATTCTTGCTAATAAAAAAATTTAAGTTCAGGAACTTGGGAACATGTCCAGCCCCTTACAGTTCCCCTTATCTTTTGAGACTTATCCCATAATTAACTTAATATCCAGGCAGATACAAAATATGTATGTTAAGACAACAAAGGCCATTCAAGAGACAAATTTCTGTATTGCTTGGTTTTGTTTAATATAAAATGCTTTCAAATATTGTTAAATATCTGCACAACTTGTGGGGTAACAGCAGCAAAGTAAACTGTTAATTACATACCACAGTGCTGTGCTAAGCGGTACACTGAATTATAAACCAATACTAGAAGTGAGATTACTTGCTACTACAGGAAAACTACGTTCCTTTGTATTGTTTAAGATCATAGAAGACAAAATTTTCCTCCCCAAATTCTGCACCTCTGAATATGCTGAGCAACTTTTAGGCCACATACAACTTAATACCCATGAGCTCCTAGGTAAAAGGCGGCACTCAAAATCGGTTGAAGCAGAAAGTTTGCCTTGAACTAGTTAAACGCTGGAGCAATTAGTTAAACAATAAGGCTGTGCTTAAAGTGCAAATAGTTGAATTTCAGGAAAAGTATCCTTGCGCCAGAACTACACCTTGCAATTCATCAGGTTGGTTGATTTCTGTTCTCCACCCATTGGAGCAATCTGTGCCAACATTAAAGCGGTCAAAACAAGAAAACTGCACGTTTATACATATTTTTAAAATTGTTATTAAAAGGAAGTGTTCTTGTAATGAATGTGAATTCACATTCCATGTAAAAGCAAATGGGGTTTCAATTTAATCTAACAACCAAAAGATTCCTGACTGCTCTTGTCTACTCTTCAACAACCACCAACACAAACATTGTTGCTACTGACGAGCAGGGAGGGCAGGAAGCAAGTGGACTTGAGGACTGATTAGATCTCATTTTAGAGAAACTGTTTAATAAGGACATATTACTGGGGGAAGATCTCTACTGATTGTCCTTACTGAACTGGATGTGCGGGTAGACAAGAGATCAATTTGCTGCAGCCTTGGTACTGCACTTTTCAAATGCCATTCAATCACAAAGTAGAAACATCAGGGCAGGACGCAAGTCCACCAGGACAGCCCTGTGAGCACCTGCCACCAGCAGAAACCTGCAGAGAATGGGAGGGACAGGGCACACAAGAGCATCGCTGCCCTGCAAGGCTTGTGACTTCTGCCCTCGTACAACAACAGCACAACCGCCAAGTGCTGTCTTCTCTAAACCTCACCCTGCTTATGGACAAGGATTTCAATAACATCCTCACCCATTTAATCGTGTAACTGTAATAAACTCCAGTTGCAGGAGAGAGGGTCTGATGCCAAATCTACACACATGTCTTTAGAGAACCTGTCAACTCTTACACAGCTTAGCTTTGGTCAACAGCACAGTGATCTCTGACTGCCTGAAGCTGCTTGGGTACCCTAGGAACTCAGTATGCACATAACAGGTTTTACATTTTGCTCATGCACTTACTACCCTTGAGGCTACTGGTGTACGTGAAGTCCCACACACACATGCAATTTGTAGTGCTGGGGCCACTATCAATGTGTAACAGGCTACTGCTCACAGTTCAGGCAGGTTTATGCCAGTGGCTTTAAATCCTTTGTTGAAAAAGAATCTTAAAGAGTTACCTTATGTGGTGAATTCCACCAAAACACCAAGAAAACACTTAAGAATCCCCCAAGCCTTTGTGATTTACTATGACTATTGGCCTGTCAATGACCTTGCCAATGACATGTCAATTGACCTTGCCTAAGCTTTTCAGCAGGTTGATCAGGGTGGTTATTAATGTGGGAAGAGAAAGCTGCCTTCTCTATCTCCCTCTGCTATTATTTATAACACCGCAACCAACCACCAAGTAATCCTCAGTAGTATTTTCTTAAAATAAAGGAAATATGCTCTCTGCTTCCAAAAGCATACAATGCTTCCCCTTTGTTGTTTCATATCCTTAATGATTTTCCTGGTCTTATTTTGCTTTGAGGGAGATGTATTTATTTTTGTACCACCTGTTACATATATTTACCTCTGAGATAAACAACATTTGAGTAGTAAGTTACTGTGTGTAGGAAACACCCAAGCCCTGCTTACTACTGGTAATTAAGAGTCCCTGAAGGGAAGTAGCTGGTCTAAACTTGGCAGGCAGCAAAGCCTCCTGATTGCAACATCTTCATAGTTCTTGTGACGTATTGTGTGGATTCACTCATGCAAAGCTCAGATGAACACAATTTTCTGAAGGTCAATCCAACTTTAAACAGAAAACAGGAATAACCAAAGCCCAGCCTGTAATAGAATATATGTTAATTCATCATTCTAGCTATGTGAATTTTGACAGCTGATTAAAGCTAGAAGGTAGTTTTGATTATTACTGGCAACTTGCATATAGTGTCATATAGAAGTTAATTCTTAATAAGTTGTAATGAGTGTATGTCTTTAAAAGAAACAATATGCTTCCATAGCCTTCCTTTCAAGTGCTCCTTTCAGAACTGAGGCTTAGTAACAGGTTTCTGTAATAAGACAGTATGATTTCTTAGCCACCATTTTCAATAAATATGCCACCATAACTAATACTGTTCCAATGAAAATTCACCAGATGTAAGGGATCATCATGTCTGATAACAATCTCAGTGCTAACTTGAAATTAAAATTATACTACTAACTATTTAAAGGATGGGAGGGTGCTGATATTTATAGGTCATACCTCACAAAGTCTTAAAAAACTCAAGACTTCCATTATCTTCTGTTCTGCTGGGAAAAAGCAGACACACTGAGAGTGACATGAGGGAGCTCCTACTGTTGGCTTACCAATCCTGAAGCCCTTTTTCATACTGAAGTCTAGATTTACCTAGATGTTATCTCTCAGAACAGAGACCAGAAATACAAATTCTGGGTCCGATAACCCCACCCTCAAGACAAAAAAACACAGGCAATTACTGGTACATATTCACAGCAGAGCAGTCCAAACGTATTGTTAAATTATCACGCACAGTACTTGAAAATGCACATTGTGCACCTGATATATTATCAAATCTTATTTATATAGTGCTGCACATTTACCCAGTGTTTTACAGAGTATGATAAAATTTTCATGTTCTGAAAAGTGTGCAATCTTAAAAGATAAAACATGGAGACAACGGTGTAACCATGGCAGGGCACAGACAGATCGCTTGTTATGAAATCAAGGCTGCAGCAGGCGCTCCCTGAAGTTTTAATACTCTAACAGTAAAAACAGTAGTAAGAAATCTGCTGCTTGGAAAAATTTTACTTGAGAAATAACAAGAGGTAAGCCAAAACATGGCCTGTGTAACTTGAAGAGGAACAGAACTTAAGTTGCCAAAGAGAGGTAAAGCTGAAGTAACAGGCGTATCACAGGACTGAATTGACCTCACAGCACGTGAATAGTATGGAGAACAAAAGTCTTGCACATCCCATTAACATTTCACCAGCACATCACCAACACAAATAATGGTCCTGGACAGAGGTCCAAAGGTCCACTGAGTCTATGCTCTGTCCCCAGAGCAGGATCCACTTTACTTGTGTAAAGTAAGTGCACATTGGCATAATCTGCTCCAAAAGGCATCCCTACTGCAAACCTCCCCCAGCACCCTGCTCCTTACCATTCAAGGGTCCCCTATCCCCATCCCCAAGCCTGATCTGAATTTCCGTTTCCACAGTGACCGATCATCACCCCTTACTGTGCCAACAGTGGGCATGGAGGACAGGCACCCTCCCCTTCTCTGCAACAGCCTTGCTCAGACACCATGGCTGACTACCCAGTCTAACCCCTCCACTCCCTCTTAGTTACCCCTGTAGCAAGGACAGCACCAACAATGTCACTTGTACTCACTGGCAACCCTGGAAAGCCAACTCAAGGGGGTTTTTTACCTTTTTTTTTTTTTTAATTAATCTACTTACTGCCTTTCCCATTGAAATATCTGCAGTAATCCATCGTCACGTGGGGTTCATTTGGATCAGCTTTCTATTACTGCATCTGCCTCAAAGTGGAGGAAAGTAAAAGTTTGCCTGTTCATTATCAGACCTGCTATTTAAAATTCTCAACTATGGCATACCAAATGCACCATATTTAGATATAAGTAATGCATACAGTGTACAAGACCTGAGCCTGTACATCGCTATGGAGCGGTATACTAGCCATCATGATGTTCATGCATGTAGATCTGCCAAAGAATACATGTAGTCCTACCTAACCAGCCAAATATTTACCAAATGAGATCACAGAATCACTTAGGTTGGAAAAGACCTTTAAGATCATCAAGTCCAACCATAAACCTAGCACTGCCAAGTCCAAGATAAAGGTATATTACTGCACTGGTGACAGAACAAGATTTTCTTGCCTCAGCTGTGCTGCATTCTGCCATTACCTCTGGAGAGAGCATGTTCAGTTAAGGTAAACTCAACCTGAGTAAAATCAAGTCACAACAAACTATTGCTACACCATTTAAATACAAGAGCAAACTAATAAAAGGCTGTGAGTGCACTTTAAACAAAATGCAGCTGAATTAAAACATCCAAAAATGATTGCTCAGGCCAAATGTTCTGAAAGAAAAAAATTTAAAATCCCAGTGAAATCATTGCTCAGAGTTTCAATATGATTAAGAGCCTAGTTCTCAATATTCTAAAGGGTTGTTCACATTGGGTTTTGTTTTTTTCTTTTCTTATTCTCTTCACACTGTCACAATAGTTCTCCAAATCAAATGAGCAACAAGCCCCGATATTTTGGAAACTCTTACTTAGCTTAAAACCCATCACATGCTATACCTCCTAGGTCATAAAAAGTAAGAGGTAAATCCAGGCAAAGGAATTATTTTGAGCCTGAAGGAAATTAGGGGATTAGTGCAGTAAGGCACCTGCTGGGCTTGCACTGTCCTTGAAGGGCTGTGTAGCTTATATTTTCCTGGGGAATGAGAGGAAGGGAGTCTTTTCAACACAGCTCAATCTCAACCAAGGAACGTGCCTTTGCAAACCGCAAGTCAGCTCAATATCTACCTGCTCAGTTACTGCTGAGGCTGTGAGCCTGATTTCCAACCAGTATCAACAATATGGTGCAAAATAACCTAAAAAGATCTAGGCCAATTCCACTAAATGATCCTGCTGAATGCCCACCAGATGGGAAATTACCTTCAGCCATGGCTTACCTGAAGTTGGGCAATACAAGTATTTCATAAAACTTCTGTTACTTAAATACAACAAGCAGGCAGAATGCTTTGCCCCTCCTTACTGTAAATGGAGACAGTACCCAATTTTGCTGAATAGCATTTCTTCCCTGTGTCAGGCAGAGCTGCCAGCTCCAGCAGCACCTGCACTGGGTCACAGCAGTCACCTTCAATACTTCTAGAAACTTGATGTTTTCACCTTTATTTCCACATGAACCCTGTTCGATACTGCAGTGTTCCCAGACTGCTGCTACATAATCTGTGGGTGAAGGAAAGGGAACCCAGGCCTTTACCTGCCCCAAAAAGCTGAAAAATATCAAACTTTCCTCAATTAAAATCCTTCCAAAACAAGGGGCCCTAGAAGCCAATGTCATCTTACCTTCCACAGATAAAAGCACAGCCCATTGTAACATCAGCATAAGTAATAACAGCTGAATCTCTCTGATTCAATTCTTCTAATTGCTTGCATTCAGAGTATGCATGTTTCCTCCCTGTAAAGTTCACTATTACAAAGAACTGTGTTCTAGCAGTTAATGTGCAGAAGCAAGTTTAAAGTATAAATAAGTAAACAAACAAAACAATGATAAAATCTGTCTGTATTGACAAGTGCTCATACAATTGTAAGACATGTCCTCTAGTTAAAATAGCCATTATTGTGCAGGTTCTTCTGCGGTCCAGATGGATTCTTATGACAGAAACACAAATGCCACCCAAGAACAACTAATCGATCCCATAGCATCCAGTTAGCTATACAATGTGAAGCTCTCTGCTAGGCATGCCTGTGGTATTATCCAACAACAGAACATTTAAAATAAGCAGCAATGCAAAATTTTCAGAATCGAAGCAAAAATTTTGTGAACTATTTCCTCTGTTCCTTAGCTTTATATCTGAACTATTTTTAATGATGACTTTCCTCTTACAAACATGCAGAATTAACAACAGTGAACAAAGGAAAATTTGATCAAAATGTGAAATACAACATATACAACAGATCTGCTGGCAGTGCCTTCCATCCAAGCCATTTCTCAAGCAGCTTTAGCGCAAGTTTGGATTTTACAGGAAAAATGTGTTAATAGAGTACCTGGCTAGAAGGAACAGCAGGGTAAGCTGAACCGACAGATGATGGAGAAGAGGCAGCAGCTGAATCATGAGGTGGAGGGCAAGAGGGAGTTGGGGGCTGAGAATGGGATAAGCCTTTAGTAGGTAGCTTATTCTGTGTAGAGCAGAAACAGGAGAGTTATCCAAGAGACAGTGACATTAGCACAGGTTAAGAGAATAATTTCATAGTCATGCATCAAAAAAATAGAAAGACAACAACTACAATTCTGCTCTTTTCTCTATTTCTGCACAGTAAAGAACCATGGAAACCATCATGGCAAAACCTTCACAGCAAATGATATTATTGTACTCAGTTTTCTTATAAAAATATTTACAGTGGGCAGTAAGGTAGATAGTGCTGGGAGAAAGCATAATGAAACATAAGAAATGCCAGATTGCACTGACCAGGAGCTGCTGCTCACCAGTTCATCAGGAACTGTGAGCTACCAGTGTATCCTTAAGCACAAGACGTGGTTTATTCTAACACATTTCTCTCGTGCTAAAATACTCTGACTACCTTTATGATTTAGATTGTGTTTTACCTCACTTAAATTATGCAATCATATTTAAACAAAGATTTTTACCAATTTCAGTGCAATCCACATTACTTTTCAGATCCACCCAGGATGAAAGGAAAGTTAAAACCAAAACCACTGCAATTTTTTGCCCCCATGAATTCTTACACATCTTCTAACTCAGCACTTCTTCAGGTGCAAAACCTAATATTCACCTTTGGAATCTCCATGTATCCAAACATTGAGGCAAGATGTGCTGCCTTCTCTTTAATGTTCTTTTTATGGAATTCCCTATTTGCTATGGTCTGAGCTCTTTTCTGCAATAAGAGCCAGGGAAGGAAAGCCAAGAAAAGAAAGAGAGAGATTTCAGTTAATGTCACATACATCATCAGAATACAGCAAGTTTGTAGAAAGACTTTTTATTGCCTTAATATAACCTAAAGTCAACAGAGAAAAAGCCAGCATATCCAGGGAAAATACAGTATATAGATTAATATATGCAGGTAAGAGACAGAAAGGAAAAGAAATGGCTTGTCACCTGTTTCATTTTTTCCTCCAGGTGCTGAAGACGCTCAAGCACTCCAGAAAGTACAAATGCAGCAGAACAGGCAGTTGAGAGATTTTCAGAGGTTTCTGACAGACTGGGCTGGGTATCTGTTTTTTGTACAGTCTTTGCTCTCCTGGCCATATGATCAGAACCATTTAAAGACTGTTTGGGTTCCCTGACCTCGTGTTCACTCCTAGCTACCACCTGAAACTGGGAAACACTTGAAGTGAAAAAAAATCTGCTTTCTGCACTACCATGCAGTATATGCAGCTTTTAAGGATGCTTCCGAAAGCGCAGCACAGTCATGCACATAACTAGAAATAAGATGTTCTCACATCAGTCTTTGCATACTATCTACTGCATCTCTGACGCTTGTGTCCATGCACTGAAATAAATCAGTCCTACATAACTTACACAGGTCTTGACATCCTTCTCTAGGTTTGTCTCAGTTTTTATGAATAACCCCGGATAGCATCAGTGCAGAAGAACATGACACTACATCTCCTTTTAAGGTTTTTAGCAAAGGTTTGGTTTTTTTTTTTTTTTTTAGCATCACATCTGCCTGAAACTAAACTTACAATCAAATTGTAAGATTATCAGCATAATTCTAGATCTAGTCTGACCCAAGTCAAGCTATAATGTATTTCAGATTTAAAGCATTTTCTGAGGAGTTCAGAAAAGGTCTCTGAATTTGAATCTTCATATAAAATAGCTTTTGAAGTAAATGAGACATTTGAACCAGTTCAGCTTTATCAGATTCAGTCTTAAAAATGACCTTCCAGTTGGTCTTTTCATGACAGTTTTCTACTTCATCCTATCTGCCCAATTCAAACATACACACAAACTTTCCAAATTTCTCAGAATTAAAATTAAAAAACCTAATGCAAATCAACTTGCAGTGTGCTCCTGATGTTTCAGGATAGCACACCTGCCTTTAAAACAACAATTCTCAACTGGTTTATGAATCCACATTTTTCATCAAGCTGATCTGCAGATTCCTACAGGCAATGCAGACCTCATTTCACTGCAGACTACTTTTGAAATGCCACTGCCCGGTATTTACTTCCATTTAAAACTCTAGTGTAAAGTGAATGTCAATACTATTTGATATAAGATTGCTTTCATTGGAAGTACTAAGAGAAAAATTTAGACAATGTATTCAAACTTTTTGCCCCATGTATAAGATGCTGCAAAAGAGCCTTCAACAGAAATTCTTATTGTAAGTTCTACTTAAAGAAATAAAAAAACCTTGGGCATCAGTATCAACTTTTCAATGCTCAAGCTTTTATCTTAGGTATTTTTGCCAGGTTTCTCGGGGTGGAAAACTCCCTTTGACTTATCATTACAACAGCCCAAAGCATCAAGTACATGCACAAACACATTTTCAGATACTGCTGTAGTTTTCTCACATGTTAAATGTAGCTATGTAATTATATTTATACAATCCGGAGTCTAGATGTGATAACACAGAAATCAACGCCTATGTTTTTAGGTTTTTTTCCCCACACAGTTACTGATTCTTTCAAATAATTTTCTCATCTGGTCAAGCACGTATAAAATAGCTTTAAACTTTAACATGGTTTTCACAGTTCTCAGCTAAATATATCTGTTAATGCTGCAGATTACATCCAAATACTGGTTTATATATTCTGTAGTTACACAATAACATTAAGTTCCCAGCAGCAAGAGAAATGGTATGCTTGTCAGGTGTTACCCATATGAGTTCCTACCTGCCTTTTTGGTTGAGGTGGAAGAAGACTTGGATCCTTAGGTTTAGCAAAGCGAGGATTAACGGGAGGGTCAGAAGAGAGCAGGGCTGGTCTATCTATTAGCTCCTTGTAAAGCATTTTTAAAGTTATAAAGACAGAGTGGGGAAAAAAAAGGAAGACAGTAAATAGTATTCAAAGATCTTTTGAGGCAGAAAGAAATAAAAGCTGCTTTAAAAGACATTACTATGGAGCTTAACAACACGTTTTGCAGATTTTTGTCACCTACCCAATTTATTAACCCCTTCTACAATCAAAGATATACTTAAAATTCAGCATATTCAGTATTCTTTAGGAGCGGTTATGATCAAAAGGTAAAGCATCGAGGCTTCCTTCAACATGGCCAAGCAAACCTCTGCACATGTATCGCACGCAGAAAGCTCAGGGCATGGACAAGTAGCCAGGTAGAGGGCAAACAACAGCGGCTCACAGACTGAGAAAGTCACTTGACACCTATGAAGCCTATACTTCTGGGGGACTTAGATATGTAAATAAACAAATGGGTACAAGCACAAAGAATTAAGAAAGCCACCACCCTTGACGGAACCTCAACACCTTGTTTATCCTTCCTTCAGATCTTTTAGGTGACAGATCTGAACTCAGCTGACTCAAACCATCTCGCCGGCTGAAGTGTGATTTTGAGCTTATCATCTCTACCTTGACAGCATGGCATTATTTTTAAAACATCACTAGTCACACTGACAACAAACAATGAAAATGCCGTGGAATGTACAAATATATTCCATTATGCCTACTTTAGGATTGGAAATGGCAGCCAGACACATCTTGCAAAAGATTAGGTTCCCTTCTAATGCTTTCTAAATTTTCCACAAAGAAAGATTCGACTGGATATGTAGTGTCCCTTATTCATAGAATACAGGAAAGAAAAGTCCTTCTGCAATACCATATGCAGCCAGCTTAGACTTCCACACAAAGCAAAAATTCTACAGACTGGTTTACAAGAGATTTCTAGACATTGCAATTCCACTACACTTTATTAATATAACAGATATTAATAGATTATATTCATATGTATTAGTCAGTCTATATTAGTCATATTTGTTTGCTAAGTATTGAGACGAATACCTTTAATTTGCATAAAGTCTAAAAAAAAAAAAGACAACACACTTCAAATGCATAACAGATCCATTTTTTTTTTTTTCCCTTGGAAATCTACATCATATTCACAAGGAGGGACTACAGTTTAATTTCAGAGATACTTTTATGTTCATCTATGACCTACCTGCCTCCTAAAAATTGTATTTGGAGCATTCTCTTCAAACTTTGCCAACAGTTGAGTTGCCATTGATTTAACTTTATTCTGGTTCATGCCTTCTCTGCCATCACTCTGTTCTTTGCCAGCATTTGTCCCTTGGCTTGAAAAGCCTGAAGCCTGCAAGGAAACAACAAACTATGTTTTTCTTGAGTTTACCTATGACACTCATGAAGAAAGAAGGAAAGAGATAACATCCTTATAAGCAAAGGGCGAAAGGAAATACAGTCTACAGTATATTAAAAATTACACTGTTTAGCACGCAGAAGTCACCAAAAAAGTATTTTCTTTGGTCCCAGAGCACAGTAAAAAGGGAACGTGAATCAGTGCTGGTGATGATAAGGCAGAATCACAAAGGTAACTAATCAGAGAGGGGCTAGGAACCAAGCTGCAGTGCAAACTCTTCAAACAAAAATTTCTTTAAATAACTGAGTTTGGAAAAGAAAAAGAAAGAAACAACCTAATACCTTAGATGTTCTTGGGTCAGAAAGAAAACTAGTGCAATTTAGGTAATGCTCTTCTCCCTACCAAATGATTTAAATAAATTTAGCCGCTCTTTAGTAAATTCAAGGTTTTAAGGGGAGAGGCTTTTTGGTCCTGCCAAGAGCAAGAGGCCAAGCCCTGACCCGCCGACTCCCATTGCTTCCTCAGCTCATCAAGAAGCTGGATATGTGTAGACACCACTGAACACCAACCTCCTCAAAGACACCAAAAAGACCTTTTCGACGCCTTTTGTTAGTCTCATTTTCTTCCGTTTTCCCTTCAACCTGAAACGGTAAAACAAGCCAAAACAAGTTCTATGGTTTACTGCAGCAGTTACCAGATTTACCCAAGCAGTTGCTCCCAGGATATTAACTTTCATAACCAGGAAAGTGTGGTCTGGCCTCTGTTAAACAAGGCAAACCCAGGTGAGCAGTGCCAGCGCGTGGGGGTCCTCGTTGCACTGGTGCACCTCATTAGGGCCCCCCAGCTCAGCAGGATCGCTCCTCACGCGAGGAGCCTGGTGGCCCTCATGGCAGTTATCACGTATGTAAAAGCTGCCCTGTAACCTCTGACTGGGAGCTCCCACTGGACTCCGATGGGTGAAAACACATACTTGTACGCTTTGTTGAACACAGGCCCTACAACGTTGGCGTTTATCTTGTCCTCTTTCAGTACTACAGAGTTTATAATTCACAAAACACTAGCACATCCTTGAAGAAAAAGGCATTACAGCATCAGTTATTCTGTGCATTTTAGTCTAGACTACATTGGTTTCCATATAAATAACAAAATAAAAAAACCCCCTCACTCTCTCACTATAAGCCTGCACATCTCTTAACCTAGATATCTGCATGCAGATCATGTGTTCTTAGTGCAGACATACCTTCTTTTTTTGAGCTGTTTTTGTCTGCCTTAAATGTCTGTCTCCCTTGTAACGTTCCTCTCCCGGATTATGGCTTTACATTACAGTACTTAAGCAACCAAATTGCTTATTTTGTGCTCAAGCTATGCACATGTTCAATCATTTTACTGAACTGGAGATTACACACACAATAAATAATACTTCATACTCAGTGCACACAAGCTTGCAAAATAGTCAATGCTTAAAAATTTATATCAGTTCTTATTAAATTCAGTCTTGAAGAATTGGTACAATGAAGAGGGCTTTTGTCTGATAAATGTCATGTTAGGTTATATTTTATGAACAATAAACTACATTCCACTTATTTGCATTTGCCCACACTGTAACTTAGTGATTGCTCAGCCAACTTAAAAAAAAGAAAAAAGAATAAAGAGAGAAAGATCAAAGAATACAGGCTTCCTTTTTACATATACACTGTTTATAATAAATCATTACGCAGTGAATAGAAGTAATCCCAAACAACTTCTGGGCAAACACCAAAAGAATCAGATGACAATATTTTGATTACTTTCTTTGGTTTGGTACATTGCCTTTCAAGCACCAGCTCTCAGTAACCTAGCTTTATAATACCTATAATCCTTAGTCTACCAAGGAAGAGTGAACAACAAACAGCACAATGTATTCTGCATAATAATCTGTACCACATAAAAGCAGAATTTGCCTAAGTGAATGGAGCAAACAAGATGTTGCCTTTCAAAAATCTTACATAAAGGACTTTCATTAACGTATTTACAAAGACGTGAAAGACAAAACAATTTAATTGCCTAGCAAAACTCCAAGAAAAAGGATTGTACCCTTTATTGTATAAACACCTCCATTCATTTATTAGTCTGGAGCACAGGAAATCTCAGTTCCTCTCCAGCCTGGCTGACACTCGTAGGAGAATGGAAAACATTGTCCAGCCCAGCACACGCTGCCAGAACAGCTACTGCCACACCAGCTCCAGGCCCCCGCTTCCTGGTCTCTCACAACAAGCACCCAGATAAGGATCCCTCTTCCAGCCACATAAAAGGACAAACTAGGTGGTACGGAAAGTTCAGTAAGCGACACTCTGTTTCCCTGGCTGGTTTCTGACTCCGTGATATGCGAGTGCTCTCCTACTGTCATGCCTGGATAACGCTCAGCACCACTTTTTGCAGGGGAAAGAACCATAAAAGCAAAGGCACAGCCAAACTCTTAACTCAAGCAGTGGCTTTCCAAGGAGCTTCATTTCAGCTAGTTTCAGACAGTTACGGCACTCGCAAGTCTCTGTCCTTGCCCAAGTACTGTGTTTCTCGTTAAGTTCCACACCCCGTCCATGACAAGGCTGCAAAGCCTCATACAAAATAAGGTCTTGACAGTCCTGCTCCCCAAGCCGATTTGGAAAATAGCACTTCCACTCTCCTTTCAAAGGAGCCCCTGTAGTGTGAAACCAAAGGGACCTGTCAAGCAAATCACCTCATGCTTTCATGTAGTGCCAAGAACTATACCTCCTGTTATGACAGAAGGCTTATTTCATGATGGGAGGTTAGTCAGAGGGCTGTACATCTTAGTAATGGAAAGCTCTCCCCGCTACTAAAAGTCTATTTACTTCTGCAAATAACTGATGGAAGAACAACAACATTGTGGTCATGAAAAAAGTTTTTCTTCTAAAGAAGTCACCCACAAGAAAAAGCAATGTTTGTTTTGCCTCTTTGGTTTCTCACTGCTTGGTTAGCTGGGAAACATATCGCTTGGTTTTGTGTATATGTGGGTGGCAGGGAAAAGTTATTTCCCAAGAAGGATATATGAGGTTACTGGGCAATTGACTGTCCACAGGTTTTGAAACTGTGTTTATGGATAGAAAATATTGAAGACATAAGTCAGTCTAGGAAATATCTGGAAATTCTGGAGTAATTCTTCAGGTGGGGGTGAAATCACATTTCTACCAAAACTGAGAAGATAAGATAGCAACAAATTTAAAAAGCAATATATTAAAATACTGGGAAATGCAGTACATGCATGTACACCTGAACTTTTATTAAGGACACTGAATTACACGAGAAGTAGGAAATCTGTACTTTTGCAGGCAAAACTTAAGAGTCTCTGTATAGGTGTAAATGAAGCCATACAGTTAAGCATTAAGGAGATCTGTTTAAAAAAAAAAAAAAGCAAAGAAAAAAAGAAACAAAGAAAGAACTTGAGAACCATTGTAGTCGATACATAGTTTCTGGCTAGCCCAGGAAACTCAAAACCTAGAACAGTTTTGCATTAAGCCGTGTTTCAGAAAATGCAGAAGTTAAATTCATTTTGGTGGAGGAGTACATGCTGCTAACTCGTGCTGGTTAATCTGCAACAGTTGGACTTGAGACACTGCTGCCTCTGAGCCAGATTGTGCAGACACTCCCCATTTAAATTGAAGTCAAAATGAAAGTAGGCTTGGCTGTGAAAGCAAAGCCCCTCCTCAAGGTCTCCTTTAGAAGAGGACCAAGTTAATGAATAGGCAGAAGGTGAAACAGTTTATTACTGAATAATTTCATTAGAGTAACTTTTAAATTAAATCATGTACAACTTTTGAAGTTATAATCCATTCAGAAACACAGAGGCAATACTCTCATGGCACACAGTCCTATGCCAGACAGTATTAACTCAGGTCTCCATAATCCTTCAAGGCCCTGGAGTCTTTAATCGTAACATGTATGGGCACAGATGTGTTTTATACAGGGACATAAACAGGGCATGTCAATAACTTTTCATTAATAAGTGACCAAGAGAGAAAAGTATATGGGTATGACTAAGAGATCATTATCTCAGAGTCACGTTAGTCAACCTGCCGACTGCTTGTCACCGTTGCAGGCTTTATACATCTGTAAGGATTTGAAAGTTTCCCTCCAGAACCTTAAGAGCATCCACAAACTGTTCTAATCACTGCTTTAGTTAAAAAACAACACCCCCACCCAATCAATAAGCATTCCAGCATACCAGTGATTATTTGAACTGATATGTATTATAGCTGTATATTTAACTGTAAGAATACAGAACTATGGTACTATTTTTCTTATAGGCAGAAATAGCCCAGAAAAGTTCCAGACTTGCCCATCTCAAAAAAAAAGGCCAAACAAAAAAAAACCCCCAAAGCCCACAACAAAGATATAAAACCTAGCATCTAGCATTTCACAAAACCTCCTAAAAACACCTTTTGAAAAATTTCCAAAAGTAAAACATAAAAGACAATAGAGGTAATGGAGCCAAGATCTCAAATATTTCAAGTTGAAAACCACAACTTATAAACACACCAATTAAAACATCCTCCTCCCCTCACTTTTACCTACACTGAATGAGGTTGACATGGACAATGGAACCAGATTCTTCCCAAGTGCACTCAAATTCTCACTGTGATTCAAAATTTTGCATTTACAGAGAATGCTTAACTGGGACTATTATTGATTCAGCAATCTGACACTGACAATGCTTCAGTTTTATCCTTGCAAACATCATAATGATTGAGTGCTCATGTGTGTGTTAGCTTTGTTTACTGTGAAATGTTATTTTACTTTTTTACTATGTTCAAAAAAAATCTCCTTCTGCAGGTCTTTCAATAGTAGGATATATATAAAACCCTTATTTCTGAGGCTGACCATTTATTTGCATCTTGTTATAAAAGAAAGATTTGTAGCACAAGTCTTCCTTCACAACTCACCTTTGGTACTCGTTTTCTTGGTAAAGTTAAATTGATGTAGTTATTAAAGATGAAGTTTGATGATTTTGCTGAACAAAGATCATTATTTTCTCCATTTTGCTTGTCGCCAGCATCTGTTCAAAAAACAACTGCTTAGGATATTTATTCAGGTTTCTTTTTAAAATACTTTGACTGAGAACTTTCCAATTGAGTGCTGGTAGCAATTATATATAAGAAACCCAGGCAAACAAAAGCAAATACATACAATGTAGGGTGACTTCTTTTTTAAAAAACAAAGAGAAACACCCAGCAATGGACATGCCATATGCAGTCATCCTTACCAGAGAATCACTCTAACGACCTGATACATGAACTTCATGATGTCAAGCTGCAGTTATCCAGCTGCTCCTGTTCTCTGAAACCACCAAGGACCCACAAAACCCTGGTCTTCAATCAAGTTTTTCCCTCTTTCCTTTTTTAAGGACAAGGTAACTATTGCAGACAGAAGCAGGCACACTCGCATGCCAGAACGGCTCAGCTTGGAAAGGACTCTTGGCTCAAGAGCTGTGCTCATAAGCAGCCTGGATGAAGCGCTTCTGCTCCCCAAACTTGCCAGAATTAGGAGCAGCCTGGGTTCAGCTTACCTACTGCCCGCAGAGGTGTGCCCCTGAACAGTTCATAAAACTTGGAGAGGTACATGACCATGCTGAGCTTGTCAGGCTCCCCGGCTGACCCCACCTCCTTCCCCGTGGTCACAGGGGGGATCCCAAACTCCTGCTCAGCAACATCAAACGCCAGCTGATTATTTTTGACAACATCCTCTTCGTTCAGAGCATCGAAGTCGCTGTGGGGACAACACACTGGTATCAATGGTGGCTTGCTCTCTGCTCCCCTCGGAAACACACAGTGCTCCCTTGCCCATTGGAGATGTGCAGAACAGCACCATGAATGAGAGCACAGGCATTTCACTGGGTCAAAGCTACAGCGTCTACACAGTGCCAAAGGTAAAAGTCTCATACAAATCCCATTATTACAAATCCTGGCTTTGCCAGAAATGTAATTTAAAAGCTATTTCACTGAACTGGATTTCAAAAAAGGACTCCCTTATTTATGAAGAAATGCAATTCCTCCTCAGAAGTGCTAAGAAACCTTTTTCCTCTCCAAATACAGCTGTGGTACTATAGATTTCACCTGTTAGCAATTGACTTTTTAGTTTTGATTAGTTCTATAAATCATCAAAGCCAGGAGGAGTAAATTTAGGCTAGCATTTTATGAAGCAAACATGTCATATGTGTGCACACACTCATGCCCAGGCACTACCTTTCTTTTTAAAGTGTTACACAGACAGTTTGAATGAAGACCTCCTGTCCATGTCTTAACTGGATTTAGCAGTGCACTAAATAAGTACATCACACATCTGGAACTGTGTTATCCATTCGCTAATCCATTTTCTATGGGACCTATTCTAAGACTCTGATCCCTTGAACAGCTTCCAAAATTCATGATTAAAATAAACGTGAATAAATTACAAAGCTCCAGGCAGGGTAGTTTCCTTCTCCTCATAAGGAATGTGAGTTTTTGAACCCCCAAAGAATTTGCCTCTCTCCCCTCCCACCCACCCACTCTGCCTATTTCTGGAGCCAGGGGGCTGCAGGCAGCCCTCCACCCCAGCCCTGCCCACAGCCCACAGGCAGCCGCCTCTCGTGCCTGCCCGGCTTTCATCTGGCCGAGTCCTTCAGCGGTCCCATTTAATACAAAAAGTGAACAAGATCTGAACACAATGTCAATTAGACAGCAGGAGGTCTGTTAGCTCAGTAAGATAAATCTATCAACTTTCTAGGGAGAGTGGAGGCATGCTTTCCACAGACAGCAAAGATTACTTTGCTTTCTGCACTCTCTCTCCCCACCTGATATCCACAAAACCATCCATAATTCACATTTTTTTAAACTAACCCGAGGCAAAAACTATCTTATTCCTACAATGTTAGCTCTTCCTCTGGCAAAGCTGTACAAACAAGCACCCTGGGTATTGCTCCCGTTTTTTCCAATTTATCACACCTCATAAAAGAGCTCAATCATTTCTTTCATTTATCTGTTATAAAGGGAGGCTGACAATAATTCATTCATGACTCCTAAGTCTGTGTAGGAAGGCAAGAGGATGCACCTGCTGCATTCTGGAGACTGGTGAGAGGACAGAAGAGTCAGACCACTGCAGACTGCATCAAGCAGGCCCAGTAACCCAGTGCCAGCAATTGCCACTTCCTGACACCTGTTACACACTGACCCTCTGGTATCTAACCGAGGAACTTCATAAAGTAGCCACACATAAGAAGTCAGGTCTCGTAGGGTTAGGACCCCAGAAACACTGTCAAAAGGGGAACGCTGGCTTACATTCCATCCCTAACACAATTCATTTTCAAGGGCCAGCCCTTGTTGCACAACCCACGTGCAAAGGCACCGCGCTCTTCTGGACAAAAACTTGTGCAAAACCACCATCTCCTGTACACCTCCATGGCCCAACGTTTCCCTACATGACTGTCATGGAAAGCCCTACAACACACAGGTATTTCTGCAACTCATGACAGTGCCATTATGGCTGTGGTTTTAAATATACACTAAAAACCTGTCTCCAGGGACCTGGGAATGCAACTTTCGCATTTGCCAAGCACTGCAATTTTTGTTTGAAATAGCCATGTGACTCCCACAAACATGATCATAAGTCATAAGGTTCAAAGCCTTCCTAGCTCTTTGAAAGCATATATATTTCATTTTAAATGGCATGCAAGGACATACAGAAAAAACAAAGCACAAACAACCCCACCCTTCCCATCCCCCAAACCTGGCAATGCTGTGCACCTCCTTGCAAAAACCAGCAATAGAAGGGGACTGTAGACTATCAGTGCTGTTCTGGTTGGTCTTGCACTATACTTTGGTAAATGCTCAATATGTCCTACATGCAACAAAAAGATGTCTCTTACATGAGGTCAGGTCTGAAGCGATGGATAATTGCACACAACGCAAGGCCACTTTTCCAGGAGGTAGTCAGGTCAGTGACATTAACGTTACGGTACCCTTCTGTCTGTTTCTGACACCAGGTCAAAAGCTTGTTAGGTCGACTATCTGACTCTGCAGTTACAGTGGAGAGCAAACATTTCAATCAGTTTTTGTATGCTCAGAAGGCTCCAAGTATTAAGCCACAGCAAACATGAGATGTCACATACCATGTCTTGAGAGATTCACTGATCTTCTAATGGAGCTTACTCTTTCAAGAGGACATTGTTGTAACTCATTGGTAACATATAATTGTCTCACCTACAAGTAAAAGCGATTGGCAGTACAATGTTAGAATTGCTTGAAGACAAAAAAAAAGTTTTATTTCTAGGTTAACTTTATCAACAGTTGGATCTAAATTAAGGAGTCTCCTGAAGATTTTGTTTATGCGCTACTTGTGGCCTTATTTCTTCTGGACAAAAAAATGAACTGTCATTTCACAAGCAAGACTTTTAAATACTGACCTGGTGAGGTCGAACACAGCTTGAGTTCAAGTTCGGGTATCTTGTTCCCGGGTCAATGGTATACTGCTCAAAGTTCTTGTTAATATTTTCAGGGGTAGTCTGAGGCAAGAGTCGATAAATACTCTCTCTTACCAAGAAAAAAAGATGCAATAGATATTGATTAAAATAAATATTTATTATATAAGGAGGGTTGGTGTTGTGTTTTTTTTTTTTTTTTTGCAACTACCTGCACCTTATTTTGATTCTGCCAGGACAAGTGTTATGCACTAAATCCATAATGCATCCATCCCATTTCTTAACGCCACTCAGCAGAAGGATGCCAGACAGAAAAAGGACAACAAAAAGACAGACTCTTAGAACTTATGCCCATATTTTCCTGAGGCAGGAAGCAAGCAAGGGGGGGTGGGGGTGAGGGGGTGGGGCGGGAAAGGAGGTTACATCATTCAGTCATCTGGTTTTGCTTTAACATCCACCCAAAGAGTAACAACTTTACCACATAACAGCACTAAATCCCATCATTCTGCAATTCCTATAACCACCACAGCCTTTTTTATTATGCTGTTCAATTTTCCATTCAGGACTATGCTGTGTTTGAGTCATCCCACAGGCTTCTATCTTAAAACTTCTCAAAACACTGTACTTAGTAATGCTTCTAGTTGCATTACCACAACCACGGCTATTTCTGTTACGTCTCTGCCCCAGAACAGCCTGGGCAGCTGTAGCGGAGCAGTGCAGTTGCCATCAGGACCAAAGTCAGCAACTTCAACCATCAGACCATGGCCACACCAGGATTGCTGGTGTACTTAACAACAGATTTTTTGCTCCGGTCAAAAAGACATTACATAGAGAAGGTTACAATGCAGCATTATAGCAATTCTCCCTTCCCACTCATTTATCAGTCTAAATAAAGAGGGTATCAGGGCTACTAAGCTAAAATGTAAAGTTAAAATCACAGATACCAACTACGAAAGCTGTTAGTGTTAAAGTATTTATTTAGACTTGTTTCAGGACTTCTTTTTTTTTTTTTAAATTAAAAAACACCCTAGATTTAAACCCATCTCATGCACATTGCTGGATCTCTGTATTAGTGTGCAGAAGCTTACAGAGCAATGGCCTACTGCTATTGTAAATTGTTCAGTAACCTGAAGGAATGGATAATTTCCACCCAATGCCATTGCAGTGAAGAATAATATTTCTCCTGTTGGCATTCTGAATTCCACCGCCTTCTACCAATACTGCAACTCTCTAAAAACGCTGGAAATGATGGCAAAGACAAAAGCAGCACTCACCGTTCAGCAAGGATTTCTAATGGGGGTTTTCCTTGAGCCCAGCTCCGCACCATCCATGCGGTATCGAAAGCAGCTAAGAAGCCTCTTGCACAACCAGTACCCATTGGCCAGAAGGGCTGCAAGAAGCATTTACATTTTAATTCCTTGTATTTCCTAAGGTCTGACTACGACATTAACTTGCAATGTGAATTTGGAGTCTAGGGTTTCTACTGTCTTAGAAAAGTAGCCCAGAAAGAGTTAAAACACAACAGAGCCAACTCTTGCAGTTTTTAGACACTCTCCTCCAAGTCTTAGGTAATGAAAAAGACTGCTTTGACTCTTTATTTTTTTAACTTCTATATTTTAAAACAAATTTCTTAACCTCAAAAAGTAAAGGCTGAGGAAAAAAGAGGGGAGGGGAGGAAGAGACTCACTACTCAAGAATTAGTCAAGGAAAAAAAGGGAAAAAAGATGCCTTCCCTTTCATCTCCTAATTTTGCTTTGGACTGATCTTTTCAAACACTTCATGCTGTCAGCATGAGCTTAAAAAAAAATTAATAGCAACATACATTCTTCACTTCAGAAAGAGAAAAAGAGAACATATTAAGGCAAAGAGACTGCAATAAAATTTTGGACCAAGTTTTTCTCTATGATGGAATTCAGGAAAATTATGCCATGCACCCAAGCTGAGGACACACAGCTCACAGTTTTCAGACAGAAATACAACTTGCATAAAGCAAAACAGGACCTCAGCCAGAGACTGCCAGCCAAGAATTAGTTATGATATAAACTATGGCAATAAAAAAAGAAAAAAAGGAGAAAAAAATCTATTACAAAGAAGGTACCATTGTTTCAGGACATGTAAGAGAGGACAGTTTGTTTTGGAGGGTAGATTGAATGGCTGGATTAAGGGGAAGGAAAAAAAAAAAGGCTACTTGGAAGACATTCCAAGATATACCTCAAGCAAACTATCTCCAACAAGCGCCACCAGGAGCTGATGTCTGTGCCTCTCTCTCACTAATGCAGCATTTTCAGATGCATACATGGAAGTAAAATCAAACATTGCTACATCTGGTTGCCCATAGTGATTAATTGCAAAATCCAAGGAAGGCAGCTGGTAATTGGTTGCAAAGTCAGCAGCTTCTCTGGCGTAGGACAGCAAATTGCTCTGGTTCACATTTTCCCCACAGAGGAGCAACTCAGTATCAATATAGTCCTGCAAGGAGAGAAGCATGTAGATACATTAGATACTCCAACCACCCTCTCTGGATTGGAACGTTGCAGTCTCATGGCGTGAGTGGCGACCACACATGTCACAGCATAAAGAACCAAGTGAGATCTATCATCTTCTCCAAAAAGTTAATACACAAAGATAAGTCACTGTTCTACCCCAAACAGGAACTCTCTATGCCAACAGCGAATAAGCAGCTTTATTTGCAACAGAGTATTATAGTGCCTCCCAGTTCCTCGGTTATGTGTTACTTTCATAACATTACTCCCTCCCATCAAAAGACGTTATCATCATCACGACAATGCTTTTTTGTATGTGTGCACCCCACATCTGAAACCACACGAGAGCAGAAATACTGGCATACTGATGACATACCGTGCGGGTCTCACGCTGAAGGTTTGGCTTAACATCTCAGTAACAACACATTCAAACTTGGATCGTAGAAGCTTTTCTGTTCTGTTTTGGGCTGGGTTTGTTTTTTGGCCAGTGTGATGAAGGACCCTGCCTTTACAGGTCATCCTACTTAAAGTCAGTGATTATTAATAAGGCAGTTTCTATTTACAGCTTAATCGTGGATGAGACCCCTAATCACAGGGATGATACCACAGAACTGCTATTAGCCCAGTTGTTTTAGACAGACAGGGTTTTTTTTTTTTTTCCACTCAGACCCGAGCAGGTCAGGAAAACAGCTTTGACAGGCCACAGCTGCTGCTCCTCTTCTCCAAACTCCCCACAGATCTCCTGGGACCCCTCCACCCACAAGCACCAGCCCCTCAACCCCAGGGCCCACCTCCCACTCCCCCCCACTGCTGGGGGCTGCCACCCTTCCCCTCTCCCACCCCAGCTAGGCAAGGCCAGCTGGCAGCCCCAGTCCTCCAAAAGCACAGGAAATCGTGGCACTGAGCTAAGTGGTCCCATCAGAAAGCCAAGAAGCCTTCTGATAGCTCCCCACAAGCACTTCCTTCGGGAAATTATACTCGACTGTTTTGGCACCATCTTACTTTGCAAGAAAAATTGACCTCTCTTGGGTTTCCAGGAAAAGAAATTTAAATGGTGCCAAAACACTTTCTAGAAACGAAAGAAAACAAACCCCCACATCTTAGAGCAGGAGGAGGAAAAAGAAAGAAAAAAAAAGAAAAAGAAAAAAGGCCTCAAATTCCCAAGTACCTCTGAAAGTTCAGGCCATTGTGTTCATAGCCTCCTGCTATCATGTTTCATCCACTTTAGAGAATTTGCAATTTAGCCTGGGGTAGGTTTTAATACTGCCTTATTTGCCTGATAAAACTGGACATAGCTGTTCTAAGTTAATCTTTAAATAAATGAGGTTTTTATTTTCTGGTGTGATGACCACACCACCTGTTTCCAAGGTGGGTCAAGATCTTATTTTGGCCAGTTTCAGAACTGACAAGTTTAGGAAGTATTGTTTTCAGTTCTCTACAGAAACTTTGTGCTGACTGGAGGGAAAAATGAAAAAAGAAAAAAAAAAAGTAGAGTAACTTCTAAATGATCTGAGCTTTAATGAAGTGATCTAGTAAGTCTATAAACACCCTCTGTAACATGCAACAACATTTATGCAGATGTTCACACTTATTCTGTGCCAAGTAAATAAAATAGGGTTTTAGCTAGCATTTTTACATACATTAATAATCACTCCTTTGTCCAGAAGACTCTGCTTTTTTGCTGTCATCACAAAATAATGAGTGCTATCTTTATAGTAAACAATATTCTCCAGGTCAATTCCTGAAAAGAGATAATACATTTGTTATGAAGTACAGTGCATTGTCTGTGTCATTTGTTATGAAGTACAGTGCATTGTCTGCGTCATTTACTAGCCACATGTGATTTTCCTTCTTAGGATACATTCACTTTCCCATCTGCAATGAAGCATTACTGGACAAGATGCTCTAGAAAAAAACAAATCAAGAAAGAAGATTGGCTTTACCCCACAAGAGTTTGTCTTGGCATAATTTAAAGTTATTTAGCATCCTTTTAAGGAATAGCCAGTTAACTACAGCCTTAACAACCTTCTGAGGTAGCAAAGGGGAGCCAAGGGAGCAAAGTGGTTTTTAAGTTGCTAGAGGTCTGGCGTTGGGTCTAACCAGGAGTTTTGGTCTCAGTAATAATAATTAAAAAAAAAAAAAAAAAAAGAAAAAGAGCTGTAAATCAAAAATGGAATTGCTTGTACTGACAGTGGATGCAACTATTCCGAGACCCCTTTTCATACAGATGTATTTCACAGTTTACATTTTAGGCATTTATGGCAGATTCCTGGCTAGTTCTTTTCAGTTTATCAAAAGCACATCAAAAAGCAAGAATAAACTCCTCCCAGAAGGGCAGAGCCTTTTTCATAGGGTTTAAGCTGTTCAGTATGTGATACAAACAAAACAAACCAAGTCTTAAGGGAAATGTCTGGGCACTGAAAATGCTCCTCTAAATCTGTTCGACATAGCAGACATTTTTACAGTTGAGAAAAATTTAAACATTAAACTGTGATGTAGCAACACCCAAGCTAAAAAAAAAAAAAAAATCCCCACTGTACCATAGACACCTCCATTTGCAAGATTCTGACACATCATGACAGCATTTTATCACTCAGTGTTTTTTGATACAATATATTTAAATTGATGTTAACAGGAATAGGAGGGTGGCCTTGCACATAAAGGGTTCCTCTACTGCCTCTTGTATTTGGTTGTGGAAAAAAAATGAGGATGCACCCACCCGTTTCCTCTTTAAGGTCCTGGAAGAACTTCTGATTGAAGATGAAAGCAACACCACTAATTTCTTCTACCTTGGCTTCTGCAGTTGTATTTCTGTTTATAAAATTGGCAGTGATAGCTATAGCCAGCTTTCCACGGAACTCCTTCCTCCTGAAACCTGGTAAGCAAAGAAAAGGATTAAAAACCCTGGAAATGTCACACTGAACTTTCAGGAAGGGTCAGCTGAAGGCAGCTCGGTCTCTTTCCTATGTCTAGTCCTACACTTCATTAAACAACACACCATCAGCAGATTCCATCATTCCTCCAAAATTCCCTTGAATGCAAAGAGTCTTTTCTCCCCACTTCCAGCTGCAAGACTGGAGCTGTACTGCATTCAAGATAGTGTCTCACTTTAAAAAAAAAAAAAAAAAAAAAAAAGGTTTTGAGGGGAACTATGGAAAGAAGTTGAACATGGGAAGAAGTTAAGGACAAATGATGACTAAAGAAAAACAGACTGGAAATAGAGCAGATGAAATTTAATGGAGGGAAATATTTTTAACATGCTAATGAGAAAACATGCAAGAGATCAGCAGTCAAAAGCAGCAGAGAGAGATCTGAAAAATAGAAACCTCTATAACAGTGCTTAGGTGCACACTACCAGCTAATGAGGTTTTTCAAAGATATTAGGGGTTGAAAAATATCCAGTGGCTTACTGTTATATTTCCAAGGTGAGACTGACTGCAAAGTCACTAGCTTCCTCTTTTCACAAAAAAAGCCTGCTAAGCCACCCTCTTGCAATCACACATTTAAGTTTTTCCCTCTGCATGTTCCCCTTATCTGTAAGTAAATTCTGAAGTAGGACAGAGGGTCCTTAGAGTATTTTAAGCCAGCTAAAGATGACTTTTCAGAGAATACATGTATTTTCTAAGAAGAAATCAGCCAGCTATGACTTTTTGCATCTCTGCTTCTTGATGCGCTCTCGTTATTTCACTGGGATAAATATAATATGACAATACCAGCTTCCACTTGTAAACAATCTTCAGTATACCAAATATTCCCTTAGATCCTGGTACTACGATAACCATGAACTTCTCAATAGAGCCTGCAGCTGTGGTAAGAATAATTTCATTTTGCCGATACATGACTAATTAAACAGTCTTTTATGGGGGATATCTAGACAACAGTGTGGGGAATATTCTAATAGAGCATTATAAGGACTTAACTCTAAGCATACTGTGGTTGGCAGATATAAACAGCCAAACTATGAAGCTAATAAAAAACCAAAATGCTGTACTTAGTGAACTGAAAAAACCATGGATATAATTAAAGCTACAAGGGGAATGTATAATTAACAGGTTTGCTCATGTGATATGGGACCAGCTTAGCTAGTGTCTTGCTAAGAAAGGCCAGGTGGTCTGAATTCTCAGCAATAGCTCAAGTTTATGAAGCAGTTCCCCCCATCTTCCTGTGTGTCCTTCCCCACCCCGCCCCGAGTTACTTATTATTTTTTGGTATTGTTTCCAGAGTAACTGCTTCTAAAATTAAATCACCTCTATAAAAAGAGTGATACCTCTGATGCCTTCATTAAATACCTGGCAGTTCACATTTTGGTCATTACTTCAAACACATAGTGCAAATTTACGGCACAATAGCAAAGGCTGTGTAATTCCTGATATGTATCTTGTCAGCCTCCTTAAAGTTAAATCATCACACAATTACTTAACCTTGAAGCAAGCCCAGTGGCATCATGATGCATTTTAGAGGCAACGCAGATCCATAGTGCTGAGAATCAGTAATGACATTAAATGTCTTTATTTTGAGCTAAAACTTAACAACAAAAGCGGAAGATGCCATGTAAAAAAATAGTTTCTACACAGACTTCAGTGGATTGAAAGGTAGCCTGTTGCTTTGTCTTCTCTGACTTTCAGGCTTTCCAAAACACCCTAAAGACCATTAATAAGGCTAAAAGCACACAGCCACCTACCTTCTAATGTGTTCCTGCGGCCATCTGCACCAATAATAACATCAAATTCATACTCTGACAAAGGGTGATCCACAGGGAGAAATTCAGCCCTCCAACCTATCTCTAAAAACACAAAGAATAATATTTATTCATTCTTCAATAATACAATGGAGAAGTGCTTTCAGACTCTGAAGAAAGGGCATTAAGATAAATGGCCCGTTTCTCATTCAGAGCTGAATTCTGCCTCAGTTTGACACAGGGAAATTCTGCTGCAGTCAAAGCTATGTTCAGGCTGTATCAGCAAGATGTCAAGCTCGTAAACTGACAACAAAAAAAATGGAAGCCTTCATCTGGATCACCTAACGCACTAAACTTCCTCTCAGACCCATATCACAAGAATATGGTTAAGCACTTCATTCTCACAGAAATAGCCCCACAATGACCTTACCAGGACAGCACATGTATGTGGTAACAGCAAGGAAAGGCTGGGTTTTAAAAGAAGAAAAACAGCATTCCATCATCAATACTTTTAATTGTCTTCTAAGTAGAAATTAAACGGAAGCATACTCACAAAGCTAAATTTAATCTTTGCATTAACACAAAGCTGATTATGTGAAAATATTTATATTGGCCATATTTTAAAATTATATATGCTTTATATAATATATATGCTTTACTTAAACCAATATATTTATTCTACTGCCACTACATGACCGTTTAAAGATAGCATAGTATTTTCATTAAAGTAAAATTTTAAAATACTCTATTGCTACTGCACCCTAAATACTAATCTTTAAAAAAAAAAAAAGGGGAAAAAAGAATGAGAAATCTTTCTCTATTTTATTTAAAAATCATGCATAAGATGGCTGATAAGATTCTGTGAGCCAGTAGGAGTTATATCAAATGTGAAAGGAAAATGAGGCCCGGGGAGCTTAATCCATCCTCAATATTTATATTATCAATCAGAAATTGTTTTTGCAAGAAGATACCAAAAAGCCACACCAGACTCCCTACAAAGCCTCAAACACATGCCAGAAGACATAGTGCAAAACCTCAACTTCTCAGACTGGGTCATATTTTATCATATTTATCAGTGCTCTGTCACAGTGATACTTATCATGCCTACAACTGCATATAGCAAACCTAGCTGAATAAGAATGGCAAAAAACTCCCATTTCTTTAACAGAATTCAACTGCCTTGAATGATTTCACATAATGCCCGACATAAAAAGAAGTTACTGTGAACAGAACTACATTATGATAAACGATACTTTGGTTTTCTTGGTCTTCAGGAGGTTCCAGGACTTTCATGAATTCTAGATTCACATGAATTTCAACTCCTAGTATAAGTGCAACTTTGAAGAGGATAAGTTGAAGTTGTCGAATACCTGTAGACAGCAAGTAACAAAGATGTATTTAATATGTAAGTAATAACAGCTGCTACCAGCATGCCACCCAACTGATATTCACTGTTAACACAAGCATGCAGCATTATTATTTCCCATACTGTGACGAATGCAAATGCTGCAACCACCACAGGATATTGTTCTCTTCCAGCACAGTCTCGTAGGTAATAAAACTCATTTCAGTGAGCTGCTTAGAATGCTTTTTTTAGAGCTTTCATTCTTAATGATATTTAAAGGATCTCCTAATCAACAAGTTCACCATTTTACGATAGAACATTTTACAGCATATTTCCCTGTAAACTATCCCACTTTTGCCTATTTTCTCATTAGATGAAGGGTTGTATCTACCTTCAACATACTAGAATGAATATCAATATTCTTCATACTTCATAATAAAAACCTATTGTTTAACAAATCCAGATTTACAAAAAAGCTGCTCCATAAGACTGTCATTTGTTCAACTGCCATTTTGCTTAAATGACACAATTTTTTTTTAATCTGTGTGCATGCACACACCCAGGCATGTTTAAGGCAGATGAGCTTCTTGCCAAATCAAGAAAGTCTCCATTAATCTTCTGACCTCGGTACACCTTTTATCTGAACAGTGCCCATGCCCTCAGATACATACTGATGTGATCAATAGATCCTGCACAGAATTTTCCATAAAATTTCTTTGCTCCCAGTCCCCGGAGGTCGTGGATTGTAAACGGCCAGAGATGCAACACATTGTTTCTTGAAAAAGTGTCCCGCTTCTCCACGACGACAACTTTGGCTCCCAGGAAGGCAAGTTCTATGGCAGTCCGCAAGCCACAAGGGCCACCTCCAATAATTAAACACTAGCAGAGAAAAGAAGGAGTCTTACACAGGGTTTTGTATTGACTGCCACACAGTTTCTAACTTACTCTATTGGTACGGCTTGATATTCAGCCGGGCTTATGCTACTGAGAGTGTATTCAAGTCATCTATTTAAATCAAGAAACATTCAAATTTTGTTTGCATTGGTGTTCAGTCAATTTATACAAGAGGATATACTCTGCTTCCTGCAGACGTAAAAGCGTCTGATAAAAAGATGTGACAGAAGAAACAGCAAAACCCCAAACACTTGTGAGCATCTGTTTGTACATTTCTAACTCACACACATTTAGCATTTCAAAAGTGCTTGCAGTAAACGGGGTTACAGCTGCATAAAAGGGGGGGGAAAGGAAATAAATGGTCTTGGTGTAGGCTTTTCTTGTTTTAAAGAGGAAGTCAGTGTACATTTGCCAGACTTGTTAGACAAATCTATGATAAGCCAGTAGTCTCACAGTGTTAGTTACTCTCTCTTCCAAGCGAGGGAGTATCCTGAAGGTAACAGCCTGGTTCACCTGCTGCTGTAAAACAGGGCACATCAAGAGAAGTCAGCAGACTTGTCCTGCTTCACCAGAGCCGGGAACTCATCCTGTCCTATTCCATTTCACCCAGTGGTCAACATGCTCACCTTCAGGACAATCAGATTTTAGGAGCTTAAATCTAAGTTTGGGCATCCTCAGACTAACCGCTTCAGAAATGATTACAGAGAATTCTTGCCCAAATTTTAGTTGACAGCTTTAAGTTTTCACAGACTAACAAGCAAAGGATTTCCAGAAAGCAAACTGATTAAAACCCAGACATATCTAATGCTTACTTTTCCCTGACTGATTACTAAAAACTGATTAGAAACAGCCTTCTAGCTGGACAACGTTGCTGTTCCACACCTCCCCCCCAAAACCCCCCAGAGGCTTCACAAGACCTGTGCCACCAGTTCAAGCAGCCAGCTGAGGCAGGGAGGGAGGAGGTGGGCCCGAGCGGAGGGGAGCGCTCCGGCTGCGAGGCTGAGCTGTGCCGCGTTGCAAACCCAAACCCATTATCTCACACACCAGACACGCTCCTGTGTGTCCCGCACACATAGCCAGACAGTGATTACAGTTTCCAAGCAAGCACGGACTGTATCTGGAGGCTCACTGGATAAGAGTCTGGTTCCCATTACATTTCAATTTCATAAAACAGTCAGTCATTTATTTTGGTTTGTTCGTCATTTGTTTTCAACTTTAACAACTTAAGCAAAAATTATCTGGTGCTGACTTTTGTCCCTGACTTTTGTCCAACCTAACCGTAAAAGTACAATTTTTTTTTTTTTTTAATTGACTAAATAAGTCAAATTCCCACTGAAGGAAGAGCTCCTGTGAGGTGCTTTTGCTGTGCTTTAGGCAAGTATTTTGTTAGCTAGAGTTATTAAGTAACTTAAAGTTAGGGTTGCATTAGCCACTTGGCTTTCTTCCTCGTAAAAGAACATATTTAATTCATAATTTCACAAGAACACTCTTCACTGCATGATAAATACTAAGAAAACATCAACATATGTAATTATATAAAGGAAGAAAATGGAGTGCAGATGTTACCCTGACTGAAGAGGATCACTGGAGGAGTCTGGGTCAGCCCTTTTCTGCACATGCTCGTTGTGATTAACATGGGAACTCTGACCTCTGACAAGAAAGCGACTGCCTTCACAGCTACACAGTTTTCCAGTAATGTTTAGCAAGCAGTTAGAAACATTTTACAAATAAAGACCATACATGGTTTGATAAGGTGGGGCCGTTTTTTTGGCTAACAAACTGTATTATATATAAATAAATGCAACTTTTTTAAAAAAACAGTCTTCTGAGATTTAGTCATAGTGGATCCTGCCAAGTAATAAAACCCACACAGAAAACAGTTCCTCCTGATGCTCTGCAACACAGTATGTTAAAATTTTAAGGAGGATTCTGCCCTCTCCCCTCCTATCACCATTGACAAAATATCTTCCTCATTGCCTAGAGACACTGAAAAATGGTTGTATATTCACTATCATCCATGGTTACCTTCCATAAACATATTTATCTATGTCTGAGAACTATTTGTTCTTTGATTTATTAAGGACGCTTCCTGCTGGTGTAGAGCTTACTCTTGGCACTTTGTCATGTTTTTTGAAACTTCTGGGGTCAAAACCAGCACAAAACCCTTGCAGAGGTAACTCTTACTGTGTTTATGTTCCTACCTTTATTAAGTAAGGAAAGGGACCGTACCACTGTCCTGTCCCTGCCCTCCCTCCCCAGCTCTCTGCTTGCAAACGAAGCCACAGGAGAAACTTTCTTGTAGTCAGCCTAGAACAAACCTTGAATGGCTTCCTAGTTTCACTTCCTGTTACCCCAGTCTCCTGGCTCACCAGGGGCTGCTTTTGAAATTAATTTCTTGCAATTTAACACAGGTCGTGACAACTGGCATCACATAAGGAAGCCTTGCACAATCACTCCTGAAATCTAACAAACAGGGTTGGACAAATGCCAGCAGTTTCTTGACATCCATATCGCCATTCACAGCTCAAATGTCTTTTAATGGTGCCAGACCATCTCCTAAAAAGGTAAAGGGTAACTTGACTTTTCAAAGCGTCTTCCGCAAATGAATCAAAGTAGCAGTTGCTGAAGAGGACTGACAAGGAGCTTTTGTCTCTCTCCTGTTCAGGCTGGAAACAAAGGGAGAAAGATTTGTACAGGTTACAGGGCAGCTTATCCAAGAATAAGATCACAACTAGACCTCTGAGACCTGCCTGAAGAATCAGTATCACGTTGGATGTTATGTCCTGTTTTACAACCAAGAGTATACCGTGTTAGTGCAAGACAGCTATACTGAGAGAAGGCATTTTTCTCAGTGAAAACCTCATAGTATAAAGGGCTGATCTGCTGCTTGCAAATGTACGTAAATACTTCCTGTCAAATGAGAAGCTTCATTAAATTTAATACACTCCCCAAGAACAGCACCTACATTACATCAAGACAGGAGCAGGCAAAAATACAGAAAGAATAAATGAGGAGGGAGAAAACACCACATTTACGCATTCATGTGGCAGATTTTGGGTATCCTGCACCAAACTCCAGCTATGCAGTGACAGCTATGCAGTAACCAAACTCCAGCTGCAGTAACATACATCAAATTTCCTGCACCAAACTCCAGCTATGCAGTAACTGAAGAGACTGCCCATAAAGGCTAACTCCTACAAGCAGCGATCACCACGAGTACTTTTCATGAGAACTTTATGTGAGCTAAATTCATCTACTCTTCTTGCAAATATACTGGATATGAATGCTACTAATTGTCCATTAGCATAAATGCATCGATGAAAATTTTACAGTTATGATATAAATTATAAGTAAATGGACACGCTGGTTTGAGTTAAACTTCAGCAAGAGCATTTTTAGAATACCGGTTATAAAATTCCCATTAAAGAGGACTGATGCAAGTTTCCAGGACAGTAATAGTTACCTAGTGACAATTAGGACTATTTCAATTTAAAATTATAAATATTAATTAAAGCATGGAAATTTTTGTACTTCAAAATAAAACACTAATAAGCCCATGCATACTTTGTAAAAGTTGAATACGTAAGCTGCTGAGTAAATATTATGTTTCTACGGTACTGCTACAAAGTACCATACTTTTCCCTAAAAGATAATTATTTGTTTCTGTATAAATCTTGTCCCACACTATAACCAAGGGCACGCTACTCATTGCATTATTTATCTTCAGACTGAAATAGAGCAGAAACATCGTGGGGTTTTTTCCCAGTACAATTAAAAGATATCAGAAAGTTTCACTTGTAATAATATAAACATACGCAGCATTTGGTAAGTCTCAGAAGCTTGATTCTACTCAAAGGTCGATCTGACTGTAAGAGATACTACTTTCTTTCTATAAGTATGTTTAAGGACAGTAGTGCCTTGAAAATCTCCAGAAAGTGTTCCTACGCTGAAAAAGAGCACTTAGTGCTGAGCTAAATGGCAGCAAATGGCACTTTTGTGCCAGGTGCAGATTTTCAATACGATCTCCTCTATATAATATGCAAATATATGACTTACAAAATAGGAGGAGAGGAAAGGGAGAGAGGGATGCGAAGTAGAGGCCTCTTGCAAGCCCTCCCATCCCCCACTATGAAATCTGCAGCCTGTGAATCCAGGCACCTATATCCCATTCTGGAAAAACCGTATGCAGTTTAACAGCTGAGAATTTGCAGAATGCCTCCATTGGTTTTCACACAGTAAAGTAAGCTTACAGAAACAACTGAGGTTTAGAGAGAAAGGAGGGAGAGAACAAGAATACAAGCACTGTGTTTAGCAAAAAACAAAATAACACTCCACAATGACCTAGTCACACAAATCTCATCCACTTTAATAATTGAAAGGCGTAAGCTACTCATTTACCTTGAAAAAGGTAAAAAACCAGCTCTCGGCATTTACATGCTCACCGTCAAAGAATCTCCCATTTTGTAGTAGCACGTGTGTGTGGGATGCAACGAAACAGCATCTCTTTGCGCAGTTAAGAATAGACAAATCCCATCGTAGCTCAATACATTACACTGTTAGCGTCCAACTCTAAATCCCTGACTCCTCTCCTGCCCAAGGTACCACACCATTAAATTAGTCCTGGAAAATAAAAGTCTGTTCAGTTATGATCCACCCCCGATATGTTCTTGGGATGAAGACAGAAGCTACAATCACTCCAGGAATTCGATTTTCCCATTTCTGCCTTTCAGTGGTTTTGGAGGTGAAAAAGAGAAGATTAATTTTAGACTCCAGCTCAACAGCAACTGGATAGACACAGAGACACTCTTCGCTGCCCTAAGGTGCGCCAATTCAGAAGCACCACTTCTACTCTTCAGTGAAAATGCACACATACACTAGTGAAAAACTAGTGAAAACCATCTGCCTAAATTATTTAGCTTCCTTTAGCTTATATGTAGTATTTATCCAAATCAGCAATTGGAAATCAAAACCTATAGGAATGGATCGTGCTGCTCGAAACGAGCACCCAGGGGTGGCTTTCCCCACGCACCTCGAAGGCGCTGCCTGGTGCTGCAGGTGCCCCCAGCAGCTGTGGGCCTCCCCACGCAGTGGCAGGAGGCTCTGCCCACGCCCAGACAGCCTGCGGGGTGCAGAGGGACAGAATGCTTTGCCTCTCCATGGCAAACCCTCTTCCATCATTTGCTCTGGGCCTGAGGCGTGTTCGTTTCTGTAGTCACCAGATCTGGGACTTCGCACTGGCCCTGGCCTTTGTACGTTGTCCAAAGCGATGGGGACCCACCAAGGATTAATTTGACTGACTCCACAGGATTACATCCTACATGGATTTGGGCAAGTGTTTATTCATGATAGAGCTAAATGTGATGCAACACGAGATAGGCAGGAAATGTAATGAAACAACACATTTTCTGGATCAGCAATGACCGTTTCCCTGGAAAGGCTCCAAGGAGAAACAGCTGCATAAGCAGCTAAGGCAGACGGCTACCAGAAGCTGCAGCGGGAAGCTCTCTCCACCACAACGCTTTTCACTTCATCTCCTTTACTAGACATGAAAATGCTTCTGGCAAAAATAGGACTGCTCAGTAGGACATTCCTGACTTACTGACTTACAGTTCATCTCACATTTGTAGTCTCAGATTTTATCACAAATTCATTGACAGCCGCCACTGGATACAACAATGCAGTCAAACGTACCCTGAATCCACTGAATAGCCAATATAGTTTCTGAAGTTTGAAACATTGTAATTGAAGTCACTGAGAAATAAAATTCTATCTGCCACTTCAGACAATGTTAAAAATGTCAAGAACTAAAGCTTTATTTAAAAAAAAAAAAAAAAAAAAAAAGGTTAAGCTCACAATAGGCATGACATGCTTTGTCAATCTAAGATGCGAGTCTAGTCTTGCTACAGCCCTGGTCTACCAAAGCACTTCAATATATGGTTGCTCCCCTAAACTCAACAACTCTATTCAGCCACTCGCTGCTTCTCTAGACGAAGACCCCCATACAAAGTGCTTGTCATCTCCTTGTCTACAAACCAGCCCAGCCACAAGCACCACCAAAGGACATGTCGCTATAAGATAGCTTGGTTACCAGACATATTAGAGCTATGCAAGTATAGCGTACTCTTGACAGTAACATGCCTCGCATTGCATGAGATGCTTGTACTCATTGACAGTTGCCTGACTTGTTGAACACTGCCATACCTATACAACTGGTTTTACTAAGAGGCAACAGAACATGACCCTATCAAGAACAATGATGATAACTGTAGCTAAATATGACAGTGATTTGGAAGGTGTCCATTCCTCTACATACATGTATAGAAAAGGGACAGTGCCAACCTAAAAGAGGAATTCTTTTCTTCACTTTTAGAAAGAGCCCAGATACCAAAATGTATACCCAAAATAATCTGTCATTAACAGATCTATACTACATGCAAATATTAAAGGGGGGGGGGGGAAGGAAAAAATTTTAATTCTTCCATCAAATGAAGGGGGAAGAGAAGGTATAGGAGCTAATTAAACTCACCCTACAAAAATTAAGTAATCTTTAAAAGCATATTTTCCTCTATTATACTATGTTTTATGAGCTCCTTATGAAATTAGTAAGGTTAAAAATGTTTCCTTTGACAACAGTAATATTCAGTTAAATATATTTTAATGACAGGTCCTAACTCTCCAAAGGGTCATGTGAACACTACTTAAATGCACTACAGATAGTTCCAAAATCTAAAATAAATTATTAAGACTAGCCGGATCTTGCTGAACAGACATTTTGGGAGAGTGAACATCACATAAATACCACTGTTGGGGAAGTTCAAAGGCAGCTGGGAACAGGGAGGCTCATGCACCCCTAATTGCCAGCCAACCGCAGCAACAAAACCCCATCCTGGTGCAGGAAGCGCAACACGACAAGTCCACTTCTGCTTTCAATCCCATCAGCATTTTACCCTTTGTACCCCCAGCTGAGCACCTCAGAAATACACAGTTTTGTCACCTCCTGCCAAAAGCACTCATATCAGCAATTGGCAAAAATGGAGACATTGCTATTTTTCCTTCTTAGAAGACTGTAATATGGATTTTAGGCTACCTAATCTAGGCTGATTTTGGACAGAGCTCTTTCCTCAGCACTGTGCCCTGCAGTTGCTGCACTCACAGCTGGGCACGGCACAATCCAGGGATCAGAGGATCTATCTTTATTGCCCTCCTGTTTTACTGGGTCAAAATACCAGAAATGAAACATTAGTACATTTATTGCATTCATTTGGCTCATGTTTACAGGGATTTTTTTCTCTTCTTTGGAAGATAAGCTTCTGCATGGAAAAAGACACGTGCCTTCATTTTTCCCAGATGAACTTGGACGCACTTGCCCATCCATCCTCTTTGTCTCTTGGATGTATGTACTAATATTAGATTTGCGTATAAAAACCTTTCCATAGTTTGAAATTAAAACAATGGTATGAAAGACATCTGAAACTTATAGTCTGCTATGCAACACATTAAAGAAAGGCTGTTTACATTCAGTGTGCTAGAAGGTCAAGAGTTCCTTCATTGATGCACCAAAGCTGTCGGGACTTTGTTCTTTGGAGCTTTTCTGAAGAGCTCTCTCAGGCGACATTGGTCATATTTAAATATGTTGACTTGATCTCAGAGCTTTTATAACAATTTACAAAAATAAACTTTAAAAAATTGCAATTGGTAGACATAATACAGAAAAGTATCTCCAGAAACTTTCAGTTCCCCTGCACCAGTTACAGCTATCTGAAGAAAACCTGCACATCATCTGAAAAGAAATATTATACAATTTTTAATAAACAGATTATCCACCAGAAATCAGGCAAGTGCTTTAATCCAAAAATCTCCTCAAATAAAGCACAAAATAAACCCTCTAACATCCTTTGGAATTAAAAGCGTATTTGCTGGTTTTTTACCTTTCACTGTAATGAAAATGAGGTGGAGGGGGGAGAAGGGGAACCACACCCAACACCCCAAAGAGGTTGGTTTCTTTTCTTTTTATTGGCCAGTTGCTTAAACAATCAAAATGAAAACAAGATAAACCTTGCAGAAAGAATGTTGCCTGACTATCCCAGTCATGAATCCGGTTGGCAGCATTTAAGTACCTTGCCTTTTTTTTGTAGGCTTATGCCTGTCATACTGAGATAATGCTTTAAGGCTGTTCTTAAAAACTTAGCCAAAAAAAACCACCCCAAAACAAAACCAGGAAATAAAACAAGACAGTTCATCCAGAAGGAGAGAACTGGTGAACAGAGATGAAGAAACAAAGGCAGCAAGAGCTTCACCTCCAAGCACAGCAAAGACTTAGCAGAGACCAAGCCATGAGTCCTGGGAGCCTTGCGAGTAGCGACACTCGTGAGATTGTGATTGCAAGAAAGTAATTAATCCTCTACATGGTTTCAGGGTCAGGGGCTGACCAGCCAGTAGAGGACTTGTCTACAGACCCAGAGGAAGGGATTTCTTATGTTTTATGGCATCCAAAGCATGCAGACAAGTTGGTCAACAACCATAGCTTTGCTACAGGAAGAAGTTGGTGATATGCTTTAAAAAACCCCAGCACTGTTGCTACAGCCTGGTCTGTCTACAGAGATGAAATACTACACTGAAGCTAAAATTTTTAGCTGAACAACAACAATTACAACAATCTAATAAATCAGCTAAGCTTCCGCTTAAAAACAGGCTTTTTAAAGTAAGTGGTGAGTCAAGTTATTTCAAGGTCATTTGACAGAATATTTTAAAATATGTTCTAAAATACATTTTTGTATTAGGTGAATTATTAACCAACACCCAGTTAAGACTTGGCTTTTAGAAGCCAGTACGGGGCAAATGAGCTCACACAGAACTAGCCATCAGGTCTGAGGCAGAATCCAGATTTTTGAATTATTATTTATGTATTTTTAGAGAGCTGAATCATTTAATTGCATAATTTCTTAACTTTCCTAAGCAGAATGACTGTACAGTAGTGTATGGCAGCTATAGCTGAGCTCAAAATGCAATGTAGTACAAGGTGGCAGCAATTCTGGGCTCCTGGGGTCTATTTTCTTCCAGCTCATCATGCAGTCTTCAATGCCCCTGCATTTTTCCAGTGCTGGCATTCATGGCCTCTTAACTAGTAAAGCCAAATACAGCTCCAAAGAGTGCAAACCTGATTTTTTTCCAGTTTATTTAACGGGTCACTTGACCATCGTAGTTTACCATAGGTAGACAATGCTTTTTACTTTTTTACATTTTTATTTACAATTTGAAAACACTAGGAATTGACCAAGCAGCACCTCTTAGCAATATGGCATCCAATAGCGTCAACAGGCAAGATGGACTTGAACAGTTCAAACAACTAGAACTAAAAATATGTATCTTTAGTGTAACATTTTTTAGGGAGGTTTCTCATAGCAGGGAAAGTTAACACCACTCGTACAGAACCAATAAACCAGGCCGCTGGCAGCATATCGCACAGCAAAAATTAGATTTTGGCAGCTTTAGTTCTTATTTCCAAAACCTTTTTGGCTGAAAACAAAGAAGGTACTTAACAGCCCTTATTACTGAAGGAAAGAGTCTTGAAAAATAAAAGTAAATAGAAAAAAGGTGAACAAATATGAAAAGGAGCATGCTTCAAAGACAGGGGCAGAGAGTTGACATAAAATTTGGCAGCAAATTGCACATCACGAGGTGCAATAGTCTCTTTTGCACCAACATCCGACACAACAGAAGGGAGATAAACATACTTAGAAGATCAGTGTTTATTTACACAGCCACGTATTAATGACTCTGTTTTCACATTCCAGCCAGGGTGAAATTCAGAAGCACCTGCCTGAACAACACCGGCTGCGCTTGTTCTGCCACTGTCAGGGCTGTATCTGGGCTGACAGGCAGTGAACTTCCTACCCCAGCTGCCTACAGCCAAGCAGGAGGCACAGCCAGCAGACCCGGCGGCAGCCCCACCGGTCGCATCAGGTGGGAAAGGCTTCCCACCATATGCAATGCTTTCCTACCTCGCTAAAAAACAAACAAGAGAAAAAGGAGAAAAAAAAAAAAAAAAAAAGCCTCTGCCTTCCACGGAGCACTTGCTGATCAGCGTAACTTGTTATTAGTGATCTGGGTGTGTAGCCCTTGGCAGGAAGCTCACTACCATCTCTTGCAATGTTTTCTAATCTGAGTTGCAATTTACCCTGGGGCAGTTGTTTTATCTGAATTGTAAATCCAGTGAGGGTGGCAGAGAGCACAGGCAGGATGGGGAGGTGGACGCCAATCACAGAGAGGAGTATTTGCTGTTGCACAGGTCCTTTTAAAGCTGCTCTTGTAACTCATTCAAAGGGGCAGTGGAAGTAAGCAACACAAGACTATTTCAACGTGTGGCATAACCACACGGTTCCTTCTAAGCTAGTATTTTTGTCAAATGAACAAATCCAGAGGGTGATGCAAGACAAGCGAGGCAGTATCTCGTGGTTGGTTTCTTAAGCAGAAACACGCACGACCTTGGGAAACACAAGCTGTTCTTCAGGGCTGAAAGAGGAGCAGCAAATGTCCAAGGCAAAATGCAAACTTTGAAAAACTAATCAGAATTTGATCTAGCAGTGTTAGCCGGACTACTAGAGAGAAGGTGAAATGAATAACAGTTCTGGTTGCGCTCCAAGTAACTGGGCAGTGTTCTATGCTGTGTAGGCTCTTCCCTTGCATGGATTAGGTGAAGGTATTTAAGCCTCTCCTACAGGTCACGTTCTCTAAAGCTCTGACCATTCTTGCTGCTCTGCTCTGGACTTGCTCTAGTTTATCTGCCTCTTGCCTATAACACGTGCTTCAAACTGGGCAAAATATTTTAGCTGGGTTTTCACCTGCACCAACTAGATGGGAAGGAAACCACCCCAATCCCTGACACACCACAGGCCTCCTCGGCCAGGCTCCCAAAATCAGCTTCCCTTGGGACAGCACTACACCCTATGGACTCAGGCTTGGTGTGTGGTCTGTTGTAAGCCCAGATCATTTTCTGCAGCATATTCCCAATTTTCTCTGGTGTTGCACTCTGTTAGAAGGGTGATAATTTTTTAGTAGCTTTTATCCTCTTGATCTCAGACCATTGCTTGAACTTTTCAAGATTTTTTTTAAATTCTAATCCTGTGTTTCAAAGCACTTGCAGCTCATTCCACTTTGGTTACATCTGCACCTCCTCAATCCAGCACCCAAATTTTTAATAAATATGACAAGCACCAGTCTACAACAGCAATCACTGAAATCCAGCTTAATGCATTTCCTCCGTCTGGCAGCAAATTATTGCTAGCACCACTGTAATTACAGTTCTTTAGCTGCCCATGTGGCATAATTTAATATAAACCATACTCACAAGTTTACTCGTTAAAGCAAGGGCTCCATGAGGGTCAAGTCAGAATTGCAACTTCTGCTTCCCTTGGACTTGCTGGGCCAACTTCTTTGTAAAGGAGGAAGATACCTATGTGGGGCTGTAGCGTTCACAATCAATGCAAGATGTCACCATTACCCACTTCATCCCTCAAGCCTCTTCTCCCAGTATATAGCATAACAGGCCCTCAGCTCATACATATTTCTAATTTAAAACTTCTGTAGATATGAAGTATAGCTCTTATGGTTGCGCTCTTATGTTAGCTGAAATGATATAACACTTGCCTTCTCTCTGCCATCACCCAGGACCCAGAACGAAACCAAGGCCCATTTGGGTACTTGCCAGATTCTCACAGGTCAGGAAGATTTGAAGCAAAATGTGGCCAGCTGCCAGGGCAACAGCTCTCAGTTGCGAAGGCTTTTTCACCACAGAAATATGTGGTTCTCCCCTGCTACCAGGTTTGTTTCAAAATACAGCTTAAACTCACCGAAACATTCCCGACCCGAGGAAAAGGTTAAAAGACTGAAGAATTAGAAAACTATAATAACGTCACATTATGGTATAAACTCAGATTATTTTTCAGTAAGCAGTTTTCATCAGATATATAGGTTGACACGCAAATATCCTAGAGACCTGAAATGGCAAACAGGTGTCTACAT
This sequence comes from Pelecanus crispus, assembly GCF_030463565.1. Classification (NCBI taxonomy): domain Eukaryota; kingdom Metazoa; phylum Chordata; class Aves; order Pelecaniformes; family Pelecanidae; genus Pelecanus; species Pelecanus crispus. The sequence continues at coordinate 11,957,961 of NC_134648.1, forward strand.
TAGTTTGCAGAAATTTGGCTGTTTGCAGACACAAACAGATTTTGTGCATAAACGTAGACACGTTAGGGAATGCAGGAATTTTGAGCACTGACTGACACAGTCAACACTGTAGCAGGGAGAGTAAGGCAAATTAACCCAATTTCAAGGGCATTAAAGGGGAATTTCTACTTTGTCATGACAACAGATCCCAGTTAAACTTTTCTTTGATCACAACTCCATCACTGTTAAGGCTTTTTAGAGAGAGAATACAAATAGAAATTCTATTATTTGCTTAAGACAATCAGCTTCTACTAAAATATTTCACATTTTCACTTCTTATACAGCATCTCTTAGAACTGTAGTATCTTACATTCCACCAAAAGTATATTAAAAGCGATCTGCACAAATGCCTGAAACAGAAAACAATGCAGAATTAGATTTGTCAGCAGAAAGAGAGCAACCACATCCCCAAAACCCCAGTTCTCAGGGCAGACATGGGAACCTTGGGAAGAACCTGAACTATAGGAGACAGGAAATTGCCTTATTGTCTGAAATCTGGTTTTTAGCAGCCAAGTGTTTAATCACTTCTTGGTAGCAAAAGTTATGTATTTCCTCACTTATCAGTACACAAACATTATCAGAGGGAAGCTGGAAACGTAGCTAACAACAAACCCGTAACAACCACATCTGGCACGGTCGGAGCCAGGAGAAAGGCCTGACCGGAGCAAAGCATCGGCATGGGCCGTGCGCCGGGGCCAGGCGAGAGCACCCTTCGCCCCACACACACCACCCTGCCTGGTGGATGGACACGCTGCCCGGCTGCTTCACACAGTCAAACCCAAAAGCATTACAAAGCCACAGTTACGGCAACATGCCCCGTCGTAACATTTTGTTTCATTCAAACTTAATTAAGCCACCTGTGGTGACAATAGTAGTGCTTTGTGTGAAAGTAACTGGGTGTCACTCCCTGTGGAACCTTTATAAAATATCTAGGAAATCAGGTCAGGGTGGGACAGTTCCTTCTGTCAATTAGTTGCAAAGCCATTAAGCAAGGGACAGAGAAACAGTACGGTGCTGTTAAAGTACAAATGTAAAGCTACTGTTACCTTTCAAGCCAAAAATTTTAAAATTCCCAAATGCCTGAAAAAGTCGTATTTAGGCTGTCTGATTATGTTACTTTGGCCGGGCTTCACTGCTTTTCATGACTGATAAATCTGAAGAATCAAGTGTTTGTGGAAAAGTCTGTAGGATAGTAAAAATAAAGTGACTTCATTACCAAATCACATGCCAAACATTTGCTTTTGCTGATGTAATTTGGCCCAATCTCAGTTTAAAACACAACTCGGAGTCAAATGCTTTGTTTTCTTTCCAAAGAAGCCTGTCTGCTGTGTGTCCTGTCATCACCTGAGCTTCTCCCCAGACCCTCTCCAAAAATCCTTAGAGAAATGAATGCATAGACAATGTTCAACAACTGTGGTTTCACTACATGTTCATAGGTGATTTGCTGCTTCTCCCATCATCTCAAACAAATCTTCTTTACCACTCATTCCCATTAGTCCCATATCTTCTACTACTCTGAAACAACTCTGTAGAAGTTACTTATTAAAATTCCTAAAAATAAGTTTACAATGGAAATCCAGTGCAAGGCTTTAGGTGTCCACTCCTACAAGGCAAAAGCAAAGAAGCATGGATACCAAAAAAAAAAGCTTGTCTTTCAAGTGTACCAAACACACTTAGGTGCCACTTAAAAAGTCAGCAGAATACGTGGCCCTTAATACCCCCACCACCTCAATAGGTTCTGGATTCTGCTGTGTGCTTAGATTAAAAAAAAAAAAAAAAAAAAAAAAAAAAAGGCAGCTGAATGTCTTTTTGTGAAAAGTCACAACCTTTCATTCACTAAACTTCCTATAAATATGGTACTCAACTTCCAGTTTCAAGCTTTATGACCTTCACAGGAATGCATTTTTATTATAATAAGAGAATTAGCAATGCTATCTAATACATCTAAGATAAGTTTTGTGTCTGCATTATAAACATAACTATCAGGTTTGGAAATCTCCCCATTTCAATTATTATTTTGAAGAGATTAGTATGTCCAGCAAAAAGGATGTGCCATCTGGATATTCGCTCTTTACAGAATAAACAGGTTGAAGTTTTCATTATAATAAGGATATTTTTGAGTTGGAGCACAACTGGCATTCCTTTCTTTCATCTTACAATTCAATTACTCTTTTCAAAAAACAAGTATTTGTCTCGAGGGACACAATCAGTCATGACACTTGAACACACAAACTCACTGGCTTCTGTACCAGTACGTACAGCATAGGAGAAACGTGGCTGAAAATCCAAGTTACCTCTGAAGGGTCAACAAATGCCAGCGCTGCAGAAGGAAATTTAGCCACAATACCAGCAGGTTTATACATGCTGAACAATTTGCTTAATTAAGAGACAAGTATTTGTTTAGCACTACAGAGGAAGGTGGAGAGAGAGGAGAGGAAGACATCTAGAAGCCAACCTGCCTCATTTACTATGAGGGGCAAGACTGCAGATTAGGATGTTTGTAAACAACTGAGGACTGGTAGGAAGCCAATTTCTACCTAATAACAAGGAGAAAGACCTGGTATCCACTCCTCATCCTGCTGATTACCCTATGGCTACATAACATGGCAGCACCTCTCCCTTTCTCAACTCTGTGGGAAGGAGAGCACCAGGCAAAGTAGGTTTAATTAACTCCCAAAGCATTCGTTTGACAGCCTTTGGAAACGGAGACAGTATGAAAAGGAGCGGAAGGGGTTTGGCAGATAAAGACTGTCCCGTTTTATCATTCGTGGGTACACCAGTGTGGTCAGTACAGCGAGACAAGGCTCAGAGCCAGTGCTGAGTCAGTCACAAAACCTCCATCCTCCATTCCCATTTCTGACCCAGGGCTCCTCTTCAGCTGGCTTATGCCCTGGCCCCCAACTCCCCTCTGCTCCTGTCCCCCCTCAAGCTACACGCTCTCTGTAATGCTGCCTTGGCTAAAGCAGCACCCCACCAGAGGAGCCCATGGAGCCCCCCCTACAGCAGAGACGCCAATGCCACCAGTTCCAGGTAGGACTGACAGCATATGATGCTACTGTGAAGAGCCACTGTGTTTTTATGCAAGCCCTAGAAATGTGGTCATAAATAATTTAAGAGTCATTCTCTTGCAATAAGTTTCCCAACAGAATTTTTTGGAGGGGAACCTAAACTATTATAAAACAAGCTTCAAAAGGCCAAGTCCAGGAACAAGGAAAACAAGAGAGGCCAACAGGGACGGACTTCAAGATCATTTAATTTGTTTTTCAGGAACCTATGATATATACACACATATACCTCCAAATGCACGTATGTATGTATTTATACACACAGCTCTCAAGGCTTCTTAGCTCAATTGTATTTACTTGCTTTATGCTAATGTTGTCCAGTTGGGCCTTGAAACCACTGCTCAGACTGCACAAGTCCTCTGCCAAGGAACTGTGCCCAAGGTGGGGTCTGCAATAGAGACAATGCTCAAACGACCACAGCCATGCACAGGAATTTGCCACCGCCCTCCCCACAATGTGCGACACCATCATCTGAAACTAGGTATATCCAGAGAGAAACGCTCGAGTCTACCAAGGCAGCTGACAATTACACATTAGCACTTTAAACAGAGTTTCCTTAGTTCTCCTCAAGTGTAAGCATGTGTTTTAAAAAAACAGCACACATGTTTGAGAGGGAAGACAACACCACATTTGCATGCTTTACAGAATCAACACCTCTCTTCAGAGTAAGTCTGAGATGTTTTCATGTGCAGCGATCTCTGCTCTCCTCAAGCATGAATGTCATGGGAGAGCCAGAATTTCAGGTGCACAGCATGAGCCAGGTCCTGCCCTCTGATACATGTACATACTTACCTCAAACATCAGTTGGAGCCTCATTTATATGTGCATGCGCATATCTGTATCATTTACACAGGTAAACTGCTAGTAAATCAAGTGAAGAATCTACTCCATACAGAGAGGTTCAGACATGTTTAGAGAACACTCACATATGTCTTGAAAAGGCTATTGAAAACACTCTGCAACTGACTGGATGGATTCTTGTTCATCATTGTATTATGTTTTGCATGTTCAAAAATTTAGAGAGACATCCAAGCTGCTAGCATGGTGCACAACATATGTTAAACCTTTAATCTTCTCCAATTGTCTAGCTACGTTTCATTCCATGAAGAAACAAATAATCATTATAGATTCCGGGCACGCTACTCTGCATTGATTAGTAAAAGATGAAAATGAGAGAGAAACTTTGCCAGGATAATAAAGTTGTGCTCTTTATGTTTATCTATCACAGTATGAATTCTCGAGTTTTGGCTGCTTAGGACAGACTTCTGTTTCTCCCTAATACTGGTGAACTGTGCAAATGCCAGCTCCAGAAACAGCTACTCTGAACAATACTCATTCCCATTTTACAAGTTTGTGATGGAAGGAAGTGTATGTTTGATACAGATTTAACATACATACAGATGGACTTCTACAGTTTCGAAAAAAGTTTGTTTCTGCCCCAATTTTGTGTATGTCTTTCTGCAACTTTGGTTTTGGTTTTTTTCCTTCTACAAAGAATTAAAGTGAAAATAAAGTCCACAGTAAGGCAACTCTGAAATAGCAGTGGGTTTGAACTCCTTGAAAATTGTTCAACTGGTTTTATTCATCCAGCTTAAAATCATATCATTGTAGAAACTTTGGAAGCCGTATTTGGCAACGTTCTTCAAGAGCAGTTAAGACACAGGATTATTGTTATTTAGCTGGAGTGGAACATTCTGTATGAATAAAACTTGTTTATATTGTAATGAGTAACTTAAGTGTGGCTGAAGAGTTTATAAGCACAAAAATCATCAAGTACAGCATTCAGCTCTTAAATACTGTGCAAAAAAAATGAACAATTTTTGGGTGAGGCAGCAGGTTCTTGGTTTGGGGGGGAAAAAAAAAAAAAAAAAAAAGACCATGAGTAGTTTAGATCCTGACTGCATTTTATCTCCTTTATCTCCTGCAAAGATTAGGAAGATTGCAAGAAGCCAGACAGATTGCAAAGCCGTATCTGAGAAGAACTGTGAGCTGCAGACTCAGCTACGGAGCTCATGGCCACAACTTCACATAAAGCCTTCATGTCATGTATTTTTTTAAAATGATGCCCATTAGTAACCTTGGCTCTGTTGACAGAGCTGCAGTTGCAAAAATCCACTTAGCTTATTTTGTGATCCTGCTTTAACAAGTAAGATTTTTACTCCGGGCTGATCTACTTCAACCAGTCTCCAGGCAACTCCAGAGAGGTGAGTGCTGGGCACCGCTGTCAGGATTTAGCCTGCTAACTCCTGTTTGCCTGCTTCACTACTAAAAATGGTAGCTGGCATAACATGCAAGAAAGAAACTTAGAATCACCAGTTGCACTATAGGAAAATCATGGTACGTATATTGTAGCCTAATCTCTCTACTGGCATTTTGTTTGGACTACCAGCATTTCTGAGAATTCCTTATCTGTAAGTGGGGCTGTCAGAGTACACCACCGCAATGATCAGGGAGTCCGCCGCCTTCTCGCAATGTGTCTCCTCTCATTCACATTACATAGATAGGCTTTCACAGCAGACTGTGATTCACATGTGAGGAATGTTTGGTAGATATCCCCACAGAGCCCACAGACTGCGGTTACTGCTTTCATTTGCAGCAATCTGAAGATTCATGTTTCTCTCGTTAAATCACTGATGACACAGTGAAGTGCAGGTCTGGGCATGGTCCAGGTTCATAATGAACATCTACAAGTATTTCACAGAATATCTATACACACACTGTTCATATACAGACATTCTATATTCATCTGCAATTTGATCATATGTGCATCATAGATATGTCCATTAATTTCTGCAAATACTTAACACCATGCCACTAAAAATCAATCTTTACTCTCAAAGAGCAGTAATACCATACTTCCAACACTGCAGAAGGTGTTGATTAGCCTCCTGCTTGGCAACCTTGTAAAGCATTACACAGGCTGTATTTTATGTACCAACTGATTTCCCTGAGTCTTCTCACCATATATAAAAACCAACCTCTTTGCTTAAGGACTTTGTGGAACCAGCCCTTGGCTTTGTAATGTCACACTTGAGAGAGAAGTACTTCATTTTTATATTTCACAAGGCTCTTCAAACTACTTTTTTGTGTTGCAAATACTTCCTCAAACTAACCATGGAGATTTGGACCCAGGGCTGTATGTGTGAGTGAGGTGTATGTGGAATATCTCCTATAATTTGTTAATCATCAGACACTTTCTCATTCCTTCCCTTTCCTGTCTGTTTTCATCACAGATATGCTCAATGACATATGTTCAAGGCCTTTTGAAAAGAACAGAAGGGAGGGAGGAAGCACAAGGTCAAAAAGGGAAATGAAGGGAAAAAGGAAAGGAGAAAGAGAGAAGCTGTCAGGAAAGCAGTGCAAATATCTGTGATGGCACTCTTCATTTTCTAAAGAAAACTGTAATAAGGACATTTATTACCTTAGAAGAAGTTAATAATAATCGGGAGCTTATTAAAAATGAATAAATAAAACCAGAGGCCTCTATATGTACTGAAGGTAACATGGTGTCCTTCTCCCTGGCGCTTTTGAGAAGTTTCAATGCAACGATGGAAACAAGAAGGAAGATACTTTCAACACTGCCTGTCTACTGAGTCTCTAAAATAACAGTTCAGTAATAGTTTTAATTAAAGTCATCCACATTTTGGTGTCTAGTTACTCCCCAGTGTGCCCTTCCTCTCTGTTCTACTTCTATACAGTCAAGTAGCTTCTTAAAACTTACACTCCTTGGGGCAACTTTTAGCTATCACTTGCAGTAAAGAACTGAATTGCTCTCAAAGCCGTTAAAAATGTTCTGTGATAGCTAGATGAAACAAGTGGCATGAACTAGAGTAGTTTGTACAGTTTTATCAAGAAGATTTATACCAACGTTCAGTGGTTCTCTCTATCAAAATATGGTATTGTATGCTCTGCTGAAGAGAAGGTAATTTCCTGTCCTTTCCACAACTAAGCAGACCATCTCCTTCTGTAACTACGACACAGCAATTATCCTCATTCTGCTTGTGAAAAAGGGTTACATGAAAGTATTTAAATCCCTAAATAGTGCAGGATTTTCTTTTGCTGCTGTTTAGTGACTAGAGCCAATACTAGGTGACAAAGACCGATCCTCAGGCCTCCAAATAGCACTTTCCAGACAACAGTTTAGAACTGCGGTTGAAACACATTTGGCCAGCCCTGGTCTCTTAGAGCAAGCACCAAGCACCAGAGGAGCCTACTGAATACACTATGATTTCCACCTTGCAAAACCCTGTTTAATAAATCAAGTAGTTCTTGTGAGCCTGGAATGAATGAAGCCTACTGCCTCATGAGTTTATATCTTATGCCTGATTGACACCGACATCTAAAGAGGACAGAAAACTTTTCTGCCACAATTGAGGCAGATTGTAAAGCAGGGTGCTTTTAGGACCACTCTTACATGCTGTGTGCTTCCACAAAACTTGCAGAACAAAAATACCTGTGTGTGATGGTATAAACCCTGCTTCTGCCGAAAAACAACTTTAAAAGATTCTAAGCTATGAAATCCAAAACTGAACTTCTCCACTTACCTTTGTGTTCATACAAGATTTTCCACGTTTATACTCTTTATGACTTGCTCTCTTATCCAGCTTGTTCCACAAAGCTTTGGCCTTCCACGTGGTCACTCTTGACTTCAGTTTGGTGTAAAAGTTTCTATTGTCCAAAGGATCTAATTCAAGTTGGCGAGTGAGAATATTAAAGGCCTGAATGGTACCTTTGCATGTTGATGCTTGTACAAAGTTTTCGAATATCTGGCCAGCTTGACTGTATTTTTCAACATCGTTTTCCCCCATGTTCTGAGACGTGTTTGAAAAGGATTAAGCTGGAGCTCTTGTGCTGGGATACAGGTGACCAACACTACCAAGTACTTTCAAGCATGTTATTCCTAGAAAACACAAACACATGTCATGTTAAAGCAGGTTCTGCCTAACAAAATTAAACCCACAAACTGTATATCCAATAGAGGCATAAAAATACAGCATATGGTGACTGTATAGCCAGGTATAAAAAGTTAGTAGCAGCATCCAAAATAAGTGTTACAAGTAAACATAGCATACTCGTGCTGTCATGACGTGTATACTTCACAAAGACTGTTATAAAAACCATACAAACTCAAGCCTACTGCTTCAAAAACAACCAGCTTCACTGAGAGCCTGAGGATTTCTTTAATTTTTGTTCAGTGATAAGTGCTAGATAACAAATAAAGAAAATGCAAATGTCCGAATGCTTTCCCAAGTAGAATTTATGTCACAGCAAGTACATGCCTAGTAACGTTTTGGTCTTAAGAATTCTTAGAAACCTACAGCCAAAAGTCAATACTATTTGAAGGAATTTTCTCCCATTGCACAAGCGAGGGCCAAGAGTGCAGCTTAGCCAAAGCAATTTAGAATTGGCACAATCACTTGCCGTGAGCAAATGCACAGAACAGGCTAAGAAGAAACATTATCACAAGTTACACCAAAACTGAAGAAACAGAAAACAAGTAACCAGAGAGCTCCCCTCTTTCTAACTCTCTCAACAAAATGAGAAAGGAATTTTATCTCCACATCTCCATGTTAAATGCTAAAGTTATGTGTTTAGAGTCTTACCTTATCATGTGCTGATGATTTAAAGTAATGATGTTTGGCCCACTAAGCCCCATTGGCTTTTCCTAGTAATATCGCTGTCAAACTGTCCCTGATGTTCCAAATAAATACCCTTACCTTCTGTAAGAGCAATGCTATTCTAAATTAACGTAAGTTTGCAAGAACTAAAATACTTCCATTGCGGCACTCCCTTATCCTTCTTTAACTTTGCTCTCAATTTCTGATGGGGAACATCTTAGAGTCAGCCAAGATCCATAGAAAATATCCAAGTGGCTTTCACATTTTCCAAGAAAATTGTTACAGGTTATGTATAACCTTGTCCTCAGAAGAGAGTCTACCTGGACTTAAGTCCAGAGATTTAAGTCATGTATTCTTTTTCTTGCTGTTAAAGAATTATCTACCAGTCCAAGAAATCAAAAACTAAATCAATGCTTGCCTAACCTCCCACATAATTAGTTATTTTGCTTGGAACATCATCTGTTGGCTGATAGTTTTAGAATAAACTTTTAGAAAGGCCTTTGAAGTTATGCTTTTTAATTTAACACTGTTCACAAACTATTCATTCTCTGCTTGCATTTCCTTCAAAGAAGAAAAAAGAAAACACAACCAGTGTATTTAAGTAAAGAAGAGACCTACCATGTCTATCTTACAATCCTCTAATACAGAAAAATATTATGCAACTTACTAAAGAGATCCCATGGGGAGATATAAGGAAGCATTTGGAACACTCACATTCCCTGGCTGTGCTCAAAATAAATAACCTTTGTGTGCACATCATCAGTCTGTTGTTGGTTTGTGGGTAAAACAAGTTGGCAATGTTGAGAGTTTGTACATTTTCTTAGACCAAATGTCATGATTAAATATTTGGTGCCAAGAATAAGTCAGGAAATTTTTGTTTTCCCCTCTGAATACTTCATTTATAGTATGCTCCATGCCTTTTTCTGAAGAGCTTTGTGGCTTTGTGAGGTAAAAGCACAAACATTTTACATGCCCTGACTTCCAGAAGGTCTAATTTTTCAAGAAACTAAGTGCCATGAACTCCCATTGACTCGAAAGGCATTGAGGACATCCAGCACCTTTCCAGGTTCAAGTCCTCAGTGATTCATGAGCAGACCCCTCCAACAATTGCATGCCGGCAGGAGGGAGCCCAGCCACCGTGGCTGCCCTAGTGCGGGCGCAAGGGGGGCCCAGCATGACCCTCACCAGCCCTGGCTTTGGGAGCACACAGCTACACAGCAGGTTTTGGGTCAGTCCAAAACCGGCCAATAGATCCAGAATTTCCTAGGGGAAGGGGAAAGGTAGGAGACTGCCATGTGGAAAGGCTGATGTATGTTTAGGCTTAAGCTTTACACGCAAGTGCTATTACAAGGGGAAGGCAACACAGGGCAACTAAAGATAGCAACAGCACAGTGTGAGATGCTACAATGTGGCTTAAACAGCTTGATGTACAGGCATCCCAGGATCCGAGACCCGTTTGAAAAGAGAATTAAAATCAAGGATAAACACTTAGGTTACCCAACTTCCATACCTGCCTGAGAGATTTTTTATAACAGAAAAGCCAAAATATTTTTCTTTTCTCTCAAAATAATTATGAATATCTTCTTGGTGAGTGGGGAAGTGTCAGTGAAACATTCCACTTTGGACATTTCAGTTAAAGGAGTAGCAGCCAGATTAGGTTTCCTTAATCACTGTAAACTCACATCACTATTGCCTCAGTGCTACCAAAGACTTTGACAACCTAATGGCTATAAAATGATACTTCCTCTCCATTGTTTTTCTTAGCTCACTGCAAGACTGTTATCATGTTCATATAACACAAATGTCTTTAAAAGTTAACTCTGGCATAATTGATAAGTGAGTCTGATCACAAGCTCTTTAATTTAATACCTTTTCTGCTCACAGAGAGATTTTTATAGCCTCAGCTGTTTCCATCCAGCAAGGAAGGGAGGAAGATAAAAGCTCAAAGAGTAGAGCTGTATCTAACCAACCAAGGAAGAAAAGCAGCATGTGCAAGGGCCGATAACGATGAGAAGACAGAAGAGACAGCTGGCAGGAGCCACGGCAGGCAAAGGGAAGGGGAAGAAAACATTTTTAGCGTGATGCAAACCAGTGGAAGTAGGTGTTGCACACAAATGGACATACACACAAAAACACAGCAGGCCTGGGCTTCCTCTGCCTTTCCACTGGGGAAGAGAGCAGCTGGGAAGGACAGCCAGGACACCTTCCCCAGCCTTAAAACTGCCCTCCGCCGATGCCACAAAGCCAGGACTGAGGCCATTCTTTCTGGGCACAAAATTTTCTCCTAATTTTCTCCTCATGAACTTCCAAAACATTCCCATCTTGTCTACACTGAAAAGCTGTGGAGTGGTATCTCAGCGGAGACATTTGCTCACCAGCGAAACATTTTTCCCTGCTGTGTCAGAGGTCATGTTCTCCAAAAAAGCCACATTTTGTGGTCAGAAAGGCAGGATGAGACAGGAGACTCTGGTTACTGGGGTTTCTGGCTTGCTGGAAACACCACTTCTTTCCCTTTTTTTTTTTTTTTTTTTTTTTTGGCACAAACATTGTGTTGACAGATGATAGAGAGGAAGATGATGCTCTAAGTATATGCAGCTCATGGAAAAGTATGTGTTTTTTTCTGAGGAGTCACCAATATTTCACTGCAGTATTGTACATAACTCACTAGAAACAATGCAATACAGACAAGAACTGAATGGAGTAATTCTTAACTATAAGTAAAGTTTCCTGTTCTGTAACTGTCTCAAAGTCTTTAAGAGGCAATGTATAAACTGCTTACCTGTAGTGGGGAAAAAAAAAAAAAAAGTATTTGGGGAAATACTTGAGTTCTTAGAGTATTATCATTTACTCTTTTTCTTCCTTCATCATACAGATCACTAGGGATGAAATACAGATCTGAAAGTCTCATCAAGGTGAGCACTGAAACTGCAAACTATGCTTTTCGAAGTGACCATTGAACTTCCTCTGGAAACACAATCCAAAAATACAATGAAGTTTATTTGAAACTTTCCTGAAATATTACAGAGCCCAATAAAAATTTGGGCCACAGGAAGAAAGAGAATTAGAGAGCAGGAAATAGCCTGGACAAACAGTTCTTTTAAGTCAGAACTGAAGCATCCATGGGTTAGATTCACAGCTAACAAGAACTGTCACTTTAGGTCCCATGCATGATGCATTAAGCACACACAAGAATACGGCCTTCCACGTGGCTTTCCGTGGTATTACAGAAGTCTCTGGAGGACTCCCAGAGACAAAGTGCAGACACTGGGAAGAAGGGTTGCATTTTGATGATCCCTTCTACTGTAACAAGTTAGCCCAGCCTCCTTTCTGCCTCCAGTTGGGGGCAAACAGGAATGTCAGATGGAGAAATCTCAGAAGTACTATTCATGCCTGGTGGCTACCCAAGGAGAAAGTGAAGATCTTACTACAACTTGAAGGAAAGCAATGGAGAAGGGACAGAGAGAAAGTAGAAATTAAAGCAATGTTGCATGTACAGATGTACACATAGGAAAGCAAATGCCTCCAGTCTTGGCTGATGTTTCCTGTCAGTGAAACAAGCTCTGTTACTGCAGATGATTTTGAGAATACTGAAAAAATACCTCCACTGTCAGGGTAATCCCACTAATTATCACTAGTTAAATGGATGTACGGAGCTGGTTCTGGTCTGCACATGAAGCTTTTTGGCATAATAGAGCAAGCAAAAACGTTGACATATAGAAGTCATTAAATGAAAATAACTTAATTTTTTGACAGCAGAACCATGTGAACTGCTTGTCAGCAGTATTTTGAGGTAGTACACTCAAAAATTATAACCCTTTTTTGGCTTAGTTGTCCCACTGGAGTGAGAACAACCTTAATTTTAATTCAAACTTGCAGCACTTAAGTCCTTCCTTAGTCCCTTAATGCTCTGTTTCTAATACTTGAGAACATGTTCCTCGGGGAGATTGGAAAAGAATTAAATTCCTTGCATTTCAATACCACTAATCCAGATTCCATTTTCAATACAGCCCTAATTCTGCCATGTTTACCGAGAATGAATTCTTTTATTAAGACTTCAGTGTGGCATGCAGGATACATTACATTTATTGTTTGCTTAAGGTTAGAAACATAAACAGAAGTGAAAGACTGGATTCTGCAGCATCTGTAGTAATCATTTACTTTGGCCCTTTCTCATTGTCGTAAAAACTACAGTATTTCTGCTGTCTCTTCCCCGACGTAACTGTCTAAAATCTCAGTACCACTACAATAAGTGAAATCTGCAAGTGAGACTGGCTGTGTTACAGGACCTTCTAGGTTTTTCAACTTAGTTTCTACTCACATCAGGCACTTTGTTTTCATGGCGACCATTTTAAATATAAATATTTCTATCCGGAGGAAACATAGCTTTTTGGTGGTTTGGTTTCTCTGCGTGTTTTCCTAGAACTGACATAAAAGGAAAAAATATTTTTAAATGTGATTCTGGTAACAACTGAAGCTCTCCCTTGCTTTGCTTATAAAACTAGTTAAAAAACACAAAAGTACATTTGCCTAAAATACTTGTTTTCTATCGATGACAAATAGGAAACACATTTCTTAAGATGCACAATCCTAACAGAAACATCAACGAACAGAAATTGCTTCTGAACAAAGCCTCGCAAACAGTCTCTCTTTATGAACAGCCAGATCACTTTTCTGTATTTTTATAAAAAACTGACTTCCACAGAACTCCTGCAAAATAACTTTTCAGGCCAAGTATGGAATTCAAAACAGTTCCTACCGAGACACTCTGTGCCTATGAACTTACAAGGTTACTGCACATGCTATCAGCTTGTTTTGCTGAAGTTATATGAGACATTTCAAACATAAGCCTTCCAACAAGTGCTGCTGTGCCGATTTAACCTGCTACATCTGGAATCATCCCACAATAAAATATAGTTGGAAGCATGTGCACAAGTACGCTAACACTTTGCAATGAGTATTTTTGATATGTTCACAGGAAGCATAAAATAAAATGACCTATCTGTAGGATTTTATCTGCCACACAGACTAAGTCACATTCCATGCATTTTAAAGTGGAAGGCTTTAAAAATAGTCCAGTTTGTTTCTTGAGTTCTTGTTTCTGGTCTGAGCTTTCCAGTGTTACTGTGGGAATACACTAAGACACAGACAAGTAAAATGAGATCAACCACGTAAGCCAGCAGCTTGCATAGGTCTCCATTCACGCAAACCTGCGTCTGTACCCGTGCGAAAGTGCTGGCATGGGGAAAGCATGGGATGCTGCCCAAGGGTCCACATGCGTAATCCCAGAGATGAAGGCTCAAATGTCTGCCCCTGCCACAGCCGCCGGCGGGCCCAAGCCACGCTGCACTAGCTTTGCCACACGGCCACTCTTGCAACCCAGATTTCAGATAACGCAGAACAGAAAACCGGCAATCACAGGGTTCGCATCATGCTGCCACCTGCACAGGAAGTCCTGTCCTGTGAGTGCTGCTAAAACCCCCGGATGCTCATTTTGCAAAGCACAGGCACACGTATTTCAAATGAATGACAGTGCATAGTTTTCTAGGCAACTGTATGCAGCATATGGTCATCATAAATACTGATGCATTTTTTGAAGAGTGAGTTCTAAAATAAAGACATTTTCTTTTTTTTAAAGCAATGGTGTTGTGCCTATACCACTGGAAATTTTAACTCAAAACTTGTAAGTCCAATGGTTTTGAGGAAAAATGTCTCTAGCCCAATTACTATTCTGTGCAGGTTACAATGAGTATTTAAAAATTATTATTTCTAACAAGGGTGCTAAAAGCTCTGTTACAAGGTCACATGTTTCCATATAGTCTACATCTTCAAAGCTAACTGTAGATGATTAAGCCATAGTCATTAGGGGTTAATGTTATACATAAACAAGATATTAAAACCTGACTCTTGTTTAGACTGGTTACAAGAAAGAACATACTTCAGCTCTGTTGTAGTAGATTAGAAGCACAATATAAACAACAGTAGAAAGTTTATGCTGATGTTCTCCTAGGTTGGGATAACAAAAGCAAAGGAAAAAAGTACAACATCAGCGAGAAAGTAAGTGTACCTGTTAAGAAAAGGCACCTGTTATTTAAGTTAGAAAGATGTTATGAAAATACTGTCAGTGAAAACAATTAAAAGGACAAACTCTAAGCTCTTTGAAAATCCTGCCTTTCTTTTCCTATAGGGACACTTACAATTTCAAGCTCACACAGTGGAACAGCCGAGATACAAAAGCTAATCACAGAACAGGAGGTAGGTTGGTTGGGTTTTGATCAGCACAGTACTTTCTGCTTTCAATAGGATGTTAGGACATTGGGCCAGACAAATTCAACGAGCAAGTAACATCCTGTTTACCGTTACCAAAATCACATCCAGCAGGGAGGCAGCAGGGCCGGGCGCATCGAGCAGGGGTGGACGATATGAGAGGAGGACGGGGACTCCTGCCTGGCTGCCAGTGGGAGCTTCAACATCCCACTCCCTCTCACAGCCCTGTGTCCTCCTCTGCTCCTCACCCCCAGGTCACCAGGAAAACTTAGATGGCACAACTGTGTCTGTGAGGAGGACAAAAAAATGCATACCCACCAGCTGACAGAGCTATGTCAGCAAAATCCCTGGTACAGATGCAGCTATACCAACAAAATTGAGCTACATTTGGCAGCAGCAGTTACTCTAGTACAGCTTTCCCTTTGTATGCATGGGGACGTAATGATGGAGGTAAACACACCATGAAAAAAGAACAAATGCACAAACCAGGAAAAAGCAGACTCCCGTAGTCAGCAATCATGGAAATAATGTTGGTTCGTGACACTTTGAGAATAGGGATAATCCAGAAGGATGAGGCAGCGAGATAGGCTATGTACTGACACAGCAACACGAGATTGCCAAGGCCTCTGGCAGTGCCTGAGGAGGTGTCGCCACATTTCTAGGCAGCTGGTGGCCCCCAGCAGGGAGCACGGGGCAAAGGGGACCACCTGCCCCAGTGCCTTCCTGCCCTCTCCAGCTGGGAGCCACCCTATGCCCAGATACAGCCTGGCCCCTTACTGTGGCCACTCTTGACCCAGAGGGGCTACGGAGGAGAGAAAGGTGACCAGCACTGCTGCTACTCAAACTCAGAACTGCCCAAAGACAGCTGGAGACACCAGAAAGTGCCTTGCAGCGAGGGACCAGAGAACAGTGGATACCAAAGTAAGACTGTCTTTTGTTTCCCCTCAGGATTTCTGTGAAAAAACAAATTAATGTTTGCTTAGGTTTTTTTAAACAAAAACTATGGAATGATGGCTAGGCTGAAGCAAATCGCCCAAGATATGTCTTGGGGGAAGAAAAAGATCAGCACCAATGCTAGCTTTCACAGAATACATGCCAAAAGCTCTCTGGAGCATGTTTCGGATTGTCTTTCCAAGTGTGGATCTCTGGTTATATGTCTTCTCTCCTGTATGTTTCCCTCTCATTTTTGGGGCTGCGGCGATTACCCAAGAGCTGAACAGGAGGCAGAAAGAGTCAGCATGAGGGCTGCAAGACCCTGAGGGCTCCAGGCCATGATAATTCATTTGGCAGAGCTGCCCTCATCTGTAGACATCAGACTTCCAGATCAGTAACCAGGATTAATCCACTGAAAACACAGACAGTATTGCACTGCCAATCATCAAAGAAATAAAACATTCTGGGCAATATTTTCACATGTATACACACATGCTTTTAGGAATCAACACATTCCGTTGTTACTTTTTTTTAATACAAGCTAGCGCACAATACTTTCTGCAGCTTACTGGGGTATTACCATGGGAACCACAAGTAAGTCAAAGAAAGAGAAAAAGAATAAAAAAACCCCCAAAAGCAGTTTTGAGTTGTAAATGATAGGTTTGTTGGTTAGAGTAATGTCAGTTCACCACTGAATACCAGCCACTGAATGACCTTGGAGAACTGTGAAGCCGCACCCAGACAAGTCAGCCAGAGGGTGATGGAAAACCAGAAACTTTAGGTTAAACACCAAACTCTGCTCCAGGGAACATTTACATGAGAAGACAAAAAAGCAAGAAAGCTACTGGGATTGCTTATATCTGTTTTTCTTTTTTTGTCCTTGTGAACTGGACCCATAGTTACCAGAAGAGACTAGAAAAGACATTGCTTCTGAAAGTAGAAACAGTATTTTTGGAAGAAAATGTGCAGGACAATTTCTGCCCTCTCTCAGCCTTGCCCAAAAAAATGAAGAAAAACAAAGTATAAAAAAACCAAGTAAAGATTCCAAGAGAGTTACAAAAACATCATCCACTTCTGCTGCAGAAAAATCCTCTCAGTCAAACAACAAAATACGTCTTGAAACATTATTTTTGGGAAATCCATCAGGGAAAAAAAAAAAAAAACAAACCCAAAAAAAACCCAAAACCACCAACAGTGGGAATAAATTGTTAGGAAGCAGCCCCTTAAAAAAAACCCTCTGAGGGCAGAATATCATTATCCAATAATAGGAGAGATGACAAATGCATCACTGTTTTCACAAGGCAAGCTGAGATACAGTCAGAATTAAATTCTGATCCATCTTCTCCAGCACAGAAAGGTTTACCAGAAAACATGAAACACCCCAAAAGCACTTCTAAGTAGTAATTGTTCATCACACAGCCTGGTTCCAAAAGCCTGCGGTTTAAATCCTCTATGTTAGTCCTGTCAACAATATTGAAGGTCAGAGGTAAATGCACCTTCACATATTAAAGTCTTTATGCAACACTGGCCATTTGCTTCCAATCACCTACCAAGCAGGATGACTTACACTTAAATAAATGGAAGATGTTATCATCAGTCTCTTCATTAGTCATTCTTTCATTTTTTCCACATACCTGTACTTCACTGCATGTAAGGGGGCAGACACTGTAGGAACACAGGCACTTCTAAAGTGCCAACGCAAAGAACAATGTCAATTTTTTCTAAAAAATTACTTTTCTCACTGTCATCTAGTTCTAACATTCACTTTGCTGTATAGAAGATCCAAAATTTCTTAATGAAAGAATGCGTCTGTAGGAGGCTATGGCCAACATCAACACATACATATCTGAAAGTCAACGTTAAGAGTGTTTTTAAAGAGCTGAGCGTGCGTAAGTACAAAAACATGACAGGTATGTTAGACACATCCAGAAAATTTTAAGACAGTGTTACTGTTTCATTCCCATATATTAACATGAGGTTACATGTAACAGCTACAGCTGTTTGGGGATCCTGAAATGATGCCACATAGTGACTACATGCTGCTTATTTGAGAATAATGTTTGCAGTACCAGAGTAGATTAAAGGCATCACATTTCTTCCCCTTCTTACAGCTACAGGAAGACAGAGCTAAAGCTGCTTTGGTGCTCCAACTCTCAGTTTGTAATTTTCAGAGAGATAAAGGATTAATTGGTTCTGGGTTAACTGGTTCTGGGTTTGCAGAGCAGTTGGTACTCAAGGGCCTGATTATCACAGAATCATAGAATGCTTTGGGTTGGAAGGGACCTTTAGAGATCATCTAGCCCAACCCCCCTGTAGTGAGCAGGGACAGCTTCAACCAGATCAGGTTGCTCAGAGCCCTGTCCAACCTGACCTTGAATGTTTCCAGGGATGGGACTTCCACTGCCTCTGTGGGCAACCTGTTCCAGTGCTTCACCACCCTCATTGTAAAAAATTTCTTCCTTATATCCAGTCTAAATCTATCCTCCTTTAGTTTAAATCCGTTATTCCTTGTTCTGCCACAACAGGCCTTGCTAAAAAGATTGTCCCCATCCTTCCTATAGGCCCCCTTTAAGTACTGAAAGGCCGCAATAAGGTCTCCCCGCAGTCTTCTCTTCTCCAGGCTGAACAACCCCAACTCTCTCAGCCTGGCCTCATAGGAGAGGTGCTCCAGCCCTCAGGTCATTTTGGTGGCCGTCCTCTGGACTTGCTCCAACAGGTCCATGTCCTTCTTGTGCTGAGGGCTCCAGAGCTGGAGGCAGTGCTCCAGCTGAGGTCTTACCAGAGCAGAGCAGAGAGGCAGAATCACCTCCCTCGACCTGCTGGCCACGCTTCTTTTGATGCAGCCCAGGACACAGTTGGCTTTCTGGGCTGCAAGCGCACATTGTTGCCTCATGTCCAGCTTTTCATCCACCAGGACCCCCAAGTCCTTCTCCGCAGGGCTGCTCTCAATCTCTTCATCTCCCAGCCTGTATTGATATCAGGGATTGCCCCGTCCCAGGTGCAGGACCTTGCAGTTGGCCTTGTTGAACCTCATGAGGTTCACACAGGCCCACCTCTCCAGCTTGTCCAGGTCCCTTTGGATGACATCTCGTCCTTCTGGCGTGTCAACCGCACCACTCAGCTTGGTGTCGTCTGCAAACCTGCTGAGGGTGCACTTAATCCAATTATGTCATTGATGAAGATATTAAACAGCACTGGTCCCAGTATGGACCCCTGAGGGATTCCACTTGTCACCGGTCTCCATGTGGACATCAAGTCGTTGACCACAACCCTCTGGATGCGACCATCCAGCCAATTCCTTATCCATCGAACAGTCCACCCATCAAACCCATATCTGTCCAATTTAGAGAGAAGGATTTTGTGGGGGACTGTGTCGAAGGCTTTACAGAAGTCCAAGTAGATGACATCCATTGCTTTTCCCTTGTCCACTGATGCAGTTACCCCTTCACAGAAAGCCACTAGGTTGCTCAGGCAGGACTTGCCCTTGGTGAATCCGTGCTGGCTGTCTCGAATCGCCTCCCTGTCCTCCATGTGCTTGAGCATAGCTTCCAGGAGGATCTGCTCCATGATCTTCCCAGGCACAGAGGTGAGGCTCACAGGTCGGTAGTTCCCAGGGTCCTCCTTTCTTCCCTTTTTAAAAATGGGCACAACATTCCCCTTCTTCCAGTCAGCAGGGACTTCTGGACTGCCTGCCTGCCATGACTTTAGTTTACCAGGAATAAAGAGTTAGCTAATGCCTGAACACTGTGGATGTATTACTATTGTGATTAAGTACTAATGCACAAAACAGCATAGGCTTCATTGCAGCATCTTTCAAAAGTAAGACATCCTTGGAGCTCACTAAACAGGGCTCCGAGTGTTCATAAACCCATGACAACAGCACAGAACTAGCCTTTACTTGCGCTGCACTTTCCTAGCCACTTAATTACAGACTGTAGCGACCTGCATTTGGCATTTCGCTCTGCCTGAGCCTGACTTTTGACCCAGGCATCAGCACAGAGGTGGCTGGTGACAGACAGGTGCAGACAGAAGAGGGCAGATCTGTGTTTGGACCAGACCAAATTCTGCCATTGGCTCCATCACAGCACAGTGATAGAGGCCGGTGAGGGATGAGCAGCTGAAGGACCCACACACAACACCACTCACTACTCTGCTGCAAAGAAAACCCAAATTGCTAGAAACATTCCTAAAGATCATGTAGTACCTTTCAGCTTTATAAAGCATTGGGGTGGGGGAAGAGAAAAGGAAAAAGAAAAAACAACTTTAGAGGTACCGTTGGACGCTTTTTGCTCCTCAGCTTTTCTTTCCAGTGGGGATTTATACTTTTTTTAATTAAAAAAAAAAAACAAACAAACAAACATGAATATTTTTATTTTTTCCTCCCCCTCAAACAGTTGCTTGGGACTGCTGCTCGGATTACCAAAGAGAAGGAGCAAGTGATAAACTGCATAAAGAAAGAAAAGCGATGATATTTTCTGAAGTAAAAGCTGCACTATGATGCAGTATTTCCTCTTTCAGTTTTGAACTGAAGTTACAAACAGGTTCTTCAGTACATGCTGCACCCACAGGCATGTGATCACAATTGAGTTTCAGGTATTGTGCAGTTATTGCATGGAGAGAAAAAAAAGGTTAAAAAAAAGGCATACACCAGAAGTTTTGGACAGTTGGCACACCAGGTCCAAATGGATACAATTTGCATAGTATGAGCTCATCCCCTTCAAAAAAAAAAAAGTCAACATACAAACTAAACCTCAAATGAAATAATCTGGACAGGAAGAAGTATGGAACAAGTTTAAAGGGAATTTCTATCAGCTCTGGAAGCAAAATTTTCAAGGAACAGTGCTTCCTTCTGCATGCAAGTCACACTACAGCCAGATACTACTTAAAAGAAAACTCAAACCAACAGCCAAAGGAAAAGAAAAAAAAAAAAAGCACAGCAGCATGAAAAAAGCTTGTATGCCAGTCAAGAGATTTCTATAATGCATTTCTAGATCAGAAATGCTTATGAAAAGGAGCCAGAAAGTGATTGCAACAGTCACCGAATCAGTCCATTTCTTTAAGGTACAACATGGGAGTTTTTACCCCCCGCCCTCATTCCTGCCAAGCGCAGATCACTATGAAATACATTAAGTTCAAATACTTCAGAGCCTCCCCTGTGTGTAGCACAGATTATCATAGCAAAGGCTTTGAACATCAATGTCTCTTTGGTGGTGTTTCTGGTGCCTGGTGCAGCTAGGCAGGATGAGAGGCTGTCAGACCTCATGTTTCTATCAAAGCTAGACTGAGCTTGACTTCACTGATGCTATCAACTTCAGGGAATTCCTTTCAAACAAGGTCCATCAGACATACCGCTGCCTGCATCTAGGGAAAACGGGCTCCTTTCTAGCCAGATTAACCTGCTACCTTAAACTGCCACATTTAAAACCACACACATGCACATCCAAGTATATATTAGTGATTTGGCTTGTCAGTGCATACCCCAGGGCTCCATCTAACACTAGTGATGTGGAGCCTTTCATGAAAAGCTCTTTTTGTCGTATTTCATACGATGGTTTATCTGTGCTCCATGATCCAAAGTTCTCTTCACTGCACCACATATAGCTGGGGCTCTTCCACCTCTGCCCCTTGCTGAGCACTGGTCCTGCCAGCGGACGTGACCAGTGCGCTGTCTCTGCGAGAGCAACACAAGCACACTGAGAAAAATTCAAAAGCCTTAGCAACAAAGTGTTTGCTTACCAGGTGCCCTAATGCAGCAATACAGTGACACCCCGAACGGTTCATTCCTAGCTTTCTATGACTGACATGATAGGATTCTTCAATTATTAGTTTTTTTTCTTTTCACAGCAACAAAAGATGTCATCTGTTTGCATAAAAGGAGGAGACTAAAAAATTGTAAAGAGTTGTAAGTTGCAGATGTTGAGTTACATGAACGGCCACTACGGTCTCTCCTGTTGCTGCCCATAGATGCGCACATGAAACACCACTTTGACCTTACCCATTGGGTCTAAGGCAGATTACTAGAAAAAAGCGCAGAAGACAACACTTCATTGGATTCCTAATATCCAGTGTATCAACTAATTACAAATCAAGTTTTACAGAGCATATTTCTCCAAGGCATCTTGGCAGGCAACATACAGCAACACGTGAACAGTTCACCTTGGTATTTTCAGGTCAGAGTATATCCTAAATGGGTCAGTGCAACATCAGGCAGAAAGCACCCTTCCTTTCTAAAACCAGAAGCTGACAGCTTTGTGCAGGCCCCTCAAACCCATCTCCTTGCAGTTGGGGCAGCTGCACTTACTTGATTACCTCTTTTACCTCATGGCAGACCTTTACTGGCAGGGCCACTCCAGAGCAACCACGTCTCCTAGTGCTCTGGCAAAGGTCTATTAATCGTCAGTGGGTTAAAAGGTCAGATTAGTAAGTCTGCTTAAGGCACATGCCCGACAGGTAGGGGCAAGGGTCTCAACCAAGGACGTTCAGCACAGCCGCCACTATCGTGACTCCGCTTCTCTGGATCTACAAAATGCCCAAGCAGGCAGAGGAAGTGCGCTGCGCTCGCGGGCGCTACCTTCACAGAGTAAAGAGTCCGTCCAGGCTCTGACAGCCTGCTGTAACCTTATAGGCACAGATCCTTCATGTGCTAAGAAGTACAATAAATCCAACATGCTTATATTTCCCAGACAGAAAACCCAGATTATTAGCAACAGTTACCAACACAATTACCACAGGAGTTCCCAAATGGGTTTCTCCACGTTCTTGCCTACATCCTCTTTTTCTGATCCCTATGAGGTTGCACACCAGCACATCTCACAGCTTAAAGCTGAAAATTTTACTGCTAGAATTTTAATCAAAAGCAATAGGAACATAATCCAGGATATAGGCTTAGAGGAGGAAAAAAAAACAGGTAAAGGCAAAAAAACCGAATGAGCAACTAGAATACAATTTTGGTAGAAGAAAAAAAAAGAACCTTTGGCTGGAGTCTCACTGCCACTTTGACACTTTCTTACAGAAGTTCACTACAGTTCTGTAAGCGACACTGACCAAAACCTTCAAGTCACAATATCTTGAGTGAAATTTTTAAACATGCTCTACAAGCAAAAAGTTCAGCTGTTTCCACCTCCCCTTAGCACTGGCAAGGTTATCATTACACTGTGTCACTGCTGTAAAACAAATCCAGTCATCTACAATTGCACCACAGAGAAGATGGCTCTGCTGAAAACAGGGGAGGGACTGCATCTGCTGGGGTGTGCCAAGCGAAACTCATCAGCATCATAGCACATGACTAAGCATGTATTAGGGTACGTCAATACTCAACCACCAATTTGAAAATAAAGGTCATTTCTTCTATCTCCCCCCTCCCACCAATCTGTAGCTACAGGAAAAGACAGAACATTGCAGATGAAGTTTAAGAAGCCTTCACAAGAAAAAAAACAACATACCACAAGATACGAAACAACTATTCACCCAGGACAATGACTGTTAATATTCTATTTAAGATTAAAATGTATCAGGTAAGAAATACTAGAAATTAGGATCCTATTTCTAAAAATAGAAAGGTGACTGCAGATACACTTGACAGGGACTATTCATGTGAATACAGGCCTGTAAGGTAAATAAATAATTAATGTAAATGTTGCCTTTTATGCTTAATTCTAATTGTGAGAGGTAATACTTATGTTGTCAATACCAGTTTCTAATGACGGGGTCCAGAACCATCAATTAGTTTCCATTTTAAATTCCCCAGAACCGGTAGAAGAGAGAAAAACATACTCTCTTCTGGATATCTTCCCCCAGGAAAGCAGAGTAATCATTAAAATCATAACGGAATCATCAGCCAAAGGAAGAAAACACTGTTTGGCTTCACTTCCTCCTCCAAAATTAAAAAAACCCATTCATTTCAGCCCTGCGTCTGGCATAATATCCCAGCAAAATATTAAACAACAGATGAAACCCATAAGGAAAGTAGAAAATTTGGATTCAAAATATGAGTTGCTTCTTAGTATGACAAGGATATATTTTTCTCATTAGAGAAACAGTCATTAAAAATAAATGCAATGAGGGCTTCCATGAACTCATCAGAAGCACTGATCACAACCTTACAAAGTCTGTTGATACCTATTAGGAAAGCCAGACAAAGTAATGAAGTACATTTGCTTTCTACTTTGTAGAAGTACCAATAATTCTCTCTCTCACACACATTTTCAATAAGCTTGGCACGCGGGTTAGCATATTGGCTACACGACAGCCGATGAGGCAGGCAGACAAGAAGCCTTGCCATTCTTTGCTTGTCTGCACGTTACTTCAGTAGAGCAAATAAAACTGAAAACTAGTGGTTCACAGTCTTTTTGTGCACTAGAACTATTAGAGTGAAAAACCTGTGATATATCCACCCCGATATTTACTTCTAAATTAAATCCTGCATGCAAATGCAGACCTGCTACAATGTATGTGCCATTCCTGTATTTCTCTTAGAAAACAGTGAACTAAAAGTGACAAATAATTATACAGCTATTTTCTAGAAGCCAGTGTTTGTAGTTACATTAGCTTGAGATTTCAAACGAGCCAGATCACCTTAGGAACTTGTATCCTATTAAGTTCTGGGTCAGCTATGTCCTGTTGAGTATTTTACTTGTCAAAGAACCCACAAAGCTTTACCTCAAAGGGCAAAAGAGTTTCATATTGACATTGCTTTGCAGAATTACCTGCTTTACCTGGCCATACGAAGGCTAAATACAAATGCCCCGTTAGAAAAAGCTGCAGCAAGAAACTCTGTCAAATACAGTGTTATTTGTGTATTTTATGGAATGTCAGGTTGAACCTTAGACTTACCTTTGTAAGGGGAAAGTGTTGTGAACAACACATAAAAATGTCTCACCTTGCTCTGAAATAGCTGCATAATTCCTTTTGTTCTGATTAATGCGTGATAAGCATAAAATAAACAGGAGAAACATTTTGACTCTGTAACTGAGCTTGAAGGTGCTTCTACACACAAGTTACTAATAACATCGATCCGTTCATTAAGTTGGGTAGTAGCTAAAGAAGTAGCTATATGCAGGTTCAGTGGTATATATGTAAATGCATGCATAGAGAAGGCCTTAAGATATTATCAAGCTTCTGCATCTGTCATGGAAAAGCATTAGAAATATTGCTGGAGCCCTCTACATATATGCATTCGGGAAACAACCACAACTCCTTCCTCAGTAAAAAAAGAAAATGAAGAGAAATAAAATAACCCTGCCCTGTGTATTTTTGCATAGGCAAGCATAAGACAAAGACCTTGTGGATCTCCCTTCCCCCATAACTACACAGAGGAAAACTCCCCATTGTGGAGTTTCATTCCCAGATCAGAAGCAAACCCAGACAGAAACCTTCTCCGTGAGCGAGGGGGCAGCACCCACCTCTGCCACCCACACCAGGCCTCTG